>NC_041393.1:64627367-64684510 GCF_002162155.2 Triticum dicoccoides
ACACCTCGATCTTGATACTAATCTATCGACTGGCTTCTCTCTCAAACATACACACACACTACCTGGCACCGAAGGAGTAGGGTGGCACATCGATCTTGATAATAATCTATCTACTCCTCTTTCAAACACACACACACACACACACACTCGCTAGTTGTGCCTCTGTGCCTACCGCGCACACTCTCGATACGTCTTTCTCCCCCCCTCCCAACAATGACAGCAGAAGGGTGACAACTCGATCTGATCATAATCTGTCAATTGGTTTCTCTCTCAAACATTGTGTCTCGGTGCCTCGCTCGGTAGCCCCCTCGATATGTAGACTTCTCACACGCGCACAACTGTAGTGATGATGATGCTGAACCCAGCGTGCCTTGTTTTTACCGGCCTCATGTGATAGTTGTCACCCTGTTTTCTGTTAATTAACAAGGCAACCTTTTCTTTGTTACTACTAGTGAATCTAAAATCATTAGGGGCAGACATAAAATATATCACTTCAACCCAATTATCGCAGCAACTATTTAAAAGAAATTAGCTAGCTGCATGTGCGTTGCACGGAACATCAAGATGCATTTGTATGAGTAGTTTATCTTGTGAGAGAAAAGGCTGAACGAGGGAAGGCCTTATTTGCGAATGTGGAGAGACGTGTGGGTATATTTTTGCAAAATTGACATAGTTTCTTTCCTATCCATTAGATATAAATCCGACGGCCTATATTGCTGGACGGCACGCACACCATCATCACCAACTCTTTTTTCTACTCCCTCCGTCCGAAAATACTTGTCATCAAAATGGATAAAAAGAGATGTATCTAAAACTAAAATATGTCTAGATACATTTCCTTTTATCCATTTTGATGACAAGTATTTCCGGACGGAGGGAGTATTTGTCATTTTAGAGATTTCAACAAGTGACTGTGACCGGACCTTACCAACATACTCAAAAAAGTAGTCCATAATTTTGATGTTACCCTCTTTTCTTGGCGGTGCAGTGCCATCTGGATACCTCATAAATAAATCAAGGACAAATTTGACCCCTTCCTGAAAAGACATACGGAGCAAAATGAGTGAATCTACACTCTCAAATATGTCTACATACACATCCGTATGTGGTAGTCCATTTGAAATCTGAAAAAGATAAATATTTAGGAATGAATGGAGTATATATAAGAGTAGACAGTGATGGAGATATATCTCCAGCATGGTCTACAACAAAAATGTGTTGGGCTGGTTAGCGTCGGATGCTCGCAATGCGATGACATGAGTTCGAATTCTGTCTTTTAACTTTAGATTTTTATATTATATATTACTCTACTTATTTAATATATACTTCTTTCACTACTGTACTGATAGTGGAACCCACAGAGTACTTAGAATACAAGATTAAGGATGGACTTGTTTCTTTTTAACTTTCTGTACGAAGCTGTAGCCACCCTGCAAGTCACGTGTACACTGTACATGCACTTAACTTTTTATAGAGGGGCAATCATACAGGCAATTAACTCAAATGGATTGGATGTCACTCTATTATTTCCAGCATAAAGAGCATCTCCAACGGCATCCGGCAAATTTCCTCCCGCTTCCTTCCGCGGAGGACGACATCAAACGCCAGCGGCATACATTTTTACAACTCTAACCAACCAGATGAAATTCGTGCAAACAAGACTGATTTCATATAAGCATGAAGGATTTCGTATAAAAAAGCCGGATCTTCATATAAACATGATTGATTTCATTACATTTACATGAACTAAGAGGTGCCAATCCGGCTCTCTTGTATAATTAATACTCCCTCCGTCCGGAAATACTTGTCCTAGAAATTGATGTATCTAGACTTATTTTAGTTCTAAATGGCCGCCGGCAGATCCCTTTGTCTTCCTCATGTCCGTCAGACACTTGCAGGGTCGACGAAGGTCCTCGGAAGAGACGAAGCATCAACGAAACCACCTGAATCAGCGGTCGTCGCCTCGGCGGTGGCCTTCATGGGTCCCAAGTGGCGACAGCCACCCGTGTTCTACTTCTCCTTGATGATGGTGGTGGACACGGAGAAACTGGTGATGACCCACAAGTGTAGGGGATCTATCGTAGTCCTTTCGATAAGTAAGAGTGTCGAACCCAACGAGGAGCAGAAGGAAATGATAAGAGGTCTTCAGTAAGGTTTTCTGCAAGCACTAAAATTGTAGGTGATAGATAGTTTTGTGATAAGATAAATAATAATGAGTAACAAGTAAACGAAGTAAATAAGGTGCAGCAAGGTGGCCCAATCCTTTATGTAGCAAAGGATAATCCTGGAAAATTTCTAGTAATAATAAAGGAGCTCCCGAGGACACATTGGGAATTATCGTCAAGCTAGTTTTCATCACGCTCATATGATTCGTGTTCGGTACTTTGATTATTTGATATGTGGGTGGACTGGTGCTTGGGTACTGCCCTTACTTGGACAAGCATCCCACTTATGATTAACCCCTATTGCAAGCATCCGCAACTACAACAAAAGTATTAAGGTAAACCTAACCATAGCATGAAACATGTGGATCCAAATCAGCCCCTAACAAAGCAACGCATAAACTAGGGTTTAAGATTTTGTCACTCTAGCAACCCATCATCCACTTATTACTTCCCTATGCCATCCTCTAGGCCCAATAATGGTGAAGTGTCATGTAGTCGATGTTCACATGACACCACTAGAGGAGAAGACAACATTCATCTCATCAAAATATCGAACGAATACCAAATTCACATGACTACTAATAGCAAGACTTCACCCATGTCCTCAGGAACTAAAGTAACTACTCACAAAGCATATTCATGTTCACAATCAGAGGTGTAATAATATGCATTAAGGATCTGAACATATGATCTTCCACCAAGTAAACCAATAAGTATCAACTACAAGGAGTAATCAACACTACTAGCAACCCACACATACCAATCTGTGGTTTTGGATACAAGATTGGATACAAGAGATGAACTAGGGTTTGAGAGGAGATGGTGCTCGTGAAGATGTTAATGGAGATTGACCCCCTCCCGATGAGAGGATCATTGGTGACGATGTTGGTGATGATTTCCCCCTCCAAGAGGGAACTGTCCCCGGCAGAACAGCTCTGCCAGAGCCCTAGATTGGTTCCGCCAAGGTTCCGCCTCGTGGCGGCGGAGTTCCGTTCCGTAAGCTTGCCCACGATTTTTTCCAGGGTAAAAGTGATGATATAGCAGAAGATGGACGCCGGAGGCCCACCAGGGGGCCCAGGAGATAGGGGGCGCGCCCTATAGGGGGGGCGCCCCCTGTCTCCTGGACAGGCTGTGGGCCCCCTGGCCTATTTCTTTCGCTCAGAAATTCTTATAAATTCCAAAAAGTTGTTTCGTGGAGTTTCAGGACTTTTGGAGTTGTGTAGAATAGGTTTCCAACGTTTGCTCCTTTTCTAGCCAGAATTCCAGTTGCCGGCATTCCCCCTCTTCATGGTAAACCTTGTAAAATAAGAGAGAATAGCCATAAGTATTGAGATATAATGTGTAATAACAGCCCATAATGCAATAAATATTGATATAAAAGCATGATGCAAAATGGACGTATCAACTCCCCCAAGCTTATACCTCGCTTGTCCTCAAGCGGAAGCCGATATCGAAAAGTATGTCCACATGTTTAGAGATAGAGGTGTTGATAAAAACAAAATACGGACATGAGGGCATCATGATCATTCTTATAACAGCAACATATAAAGATTCCATCATATAATTTCTTATGGTCAAGTAACAATCAATTCACAATATCAAGTATGGTTCACAAACTTCATTAAGAACTAACAAACTATAATCTCAGTCATTGAAGCAACCGCAATTTATCATAACATCAGAAAGAGTCAACAATAGAGCTTTGCAGCAAGTCCACATACTCAACTATCATATAGTCTTCTACAATTGCTAACACTCACGCAATACTTGTGGTTATCGAGTTTCAGATGGACACTGAGAAAGATAGGGGCTTATTGTGTTGCCTCCCAACGTATTCACCTTTAGGTGATGTCAACAATAATAGCCCATGCTAACGAACATCCAATTGGATATGTATATCATGATCTTTCAAACACGAGGAGCTTGCCAAAGGATAAAATGAAAAAGGTAAAGGTGAAGATCACCTTGACTCAAGCACAAAATAAAAGCATAAAGTGAGAACATGAAGTAAAAGATAGGCCCTTCGCAGAGGGAAGCAGAGGTTGTCATGCGCTTTTAGGGTTGGATACACAAAATCTTAGCACGAAAGAACGTCACTTTATATGTCACTTGTGAATGGACCTTTATTATGCAGTCCATCGCTTTTATTGCTTCCATAACAAGATCTTATAAAGCTTATTTTCTCTGCACTAATAAATCATGCATAATTAGGGAGCAATTTTTATTGCTTGCACCGATGACAACTTACTTGAAGGATTTTACTCGATCCATAGGTAGATATGGTGGACTCTCATGGAAAAACTGGGTTTAAGGGTATTTGGAAGCACAAGTAGTATCTCTACTTGGTGCTGGGAATTTGGCTAGCATGAGGGGGAAAGGCAAGCTGAACATGTTCGGAAGGTCAATGACAACATACTTTAACTAAGATGTGAGAAAACATAAACCATTATGTTGTCTTCCTTGTCCATCGTCAACTCTTTTAGCATGTCATACTTAATGAGTGCTCACAATCATAAAAGATGTCCCAGATAGTGTATTTATATGTGAACCCCTCTTTCCTTATCACTTCCTATTAATTGCAACGATGACCAAAACTACGTTCATCAACTCTCAACAACCTTTATGCCTCATACTTTCTATGTGTGAAGTTATTACTATCCATAAGATCAATATGAAATCTTTTATTCTTTTTATTCTTTCTATTTTCTCAAGATCATAGCAACAAAGCAAAGCCCTTGACTTCAACACTAATCTTTATTATAGATAACTCACGGACTTGATTACACAAAGAGAGCACTAAGAAAAACTCGAAACTACTTGATATCAAAACTTCAATCTACTAGATCAAGATACTACTAAAAAGGATCGAACTAAATAAAGCGGTAAAGATAGGAGTGTGATGGTGATACGATTCCAGGGCACTTCCCCCAAGCTTGGCAATTGCCAAGGGGAGTGCCCATACCCATATGATTATGTCCTCGGAGGTGGTGAAGTAGGAGTTGTTGATGATGTAGGCTTGTCTTCCGTCTTCCAAGGCATAGGCTCTCCATCATAGAATGATGATCGAGTCTCCGGGATCCTTAAATCTGCAGCCAAACTCATCCTCTTGAATCAATATTCATACTCACAGTTCTGGTTTTGCAGGTCATAGATCTGGGCTTGGAGGTGCTCGATTTTCTCTTGAATCTTGAAGATGGTCTCCCCGATGACTTTGGCATCTAGCTTGTGGTTATTGGTGAACTCCGTGATCATCATCTGGTTGGCGTTGAGTCCACGCTCCACCATCCCTTGGCACTTGAAAACTTGCTGCTCCACGGCTTCAAGCTTTGTCTCCACACTCCCGTTACGCCTTGGTCCCTCCACATCGCGGATGTGCAGCACCCCCTCACGCATCTCAATGGTTTGAGGGTGTTGCAGCACCTCCGCAAGATAGGGGTTGATGACCCTCTTGAAAAACTTGTCCTTGGGAGCGCTTGGAGACGACATGATGTCCTTAGATCTGAAACAGAAATAGCTTGAAACGAAAACAGAGGATATTTGCGTGATACGGTGGTCAAAACCTTTGGGAGTATATATAATGAATTTTTACCAACCAAAATACGTAATATGCAAGAAAATGTAGTCCGGGAGGCACACGAGGTGCCCACGAGACAGGGGGGCGTGCCCTACAGGGGGGCGCGCCCTCCACTCTCGTGGGAGCCTCGTGTCCCTTTCGGACTACTTCTTTCTTCCTAAAATTCTTAAATATTCCAAAACTTATAAAAATTGCCATTGGAGTTGTTTTGGAGTCGGTTTACTTATCGTACCACATACTTATGCCTTTTCGGAGTCTAGAACGTTCTGGAAAGTGTCCCTTATGTATTCCTCAGGGGTTACGGTTTCAATAATATTAGTTTCAATATTGATAGGATTACCTGAAATATAATGTTTAATTCTTTGACCGTTTACCACCCTCGGACTTGTGCCTTCGAAGTTGTTGATTTTTATGGCACCAGAACGATAGACCTCTTCGATAACGTAGGGGCCTTCCCATTTACAGAGAAGCTTTCCTGCAAAGAATCTTAAACGAGAGTTGAATAATAACACATAATCTCCTACGTTAAACTCACGCTTTTGTATCCTCTTATCATGCCAGCGTTTGACTTTTTCTTTGAATAGCTTGGCATTCTCATAAGCTTGGGTTCTCCACTCATCGAGTGAGCTAATATCAAATAACCTCTTCTCACCGGCAAGCTTGAAGTCATAATTGAGCTCTTTAATAGCCCAATATGCTTTATGTTCTAGTTCAAGAGGCAAATGACATGCTTTTCCATAAACCATCTTATACGGAGACATACCCATAGGATTTTTGTATGCAGTTCTATAGGCCCATAATGCATCATCAAGTTTTTTGGACCAATTCTTTCTAGATCTATTAACAGTCTTTTGCAAAATTAATTTGAGCTCTCTGTTGCTCAACTCTACTTGACCACTAGACTGCGGATGATAAGGAGATCCTATTCTATGATTGACATCATACTTAGCAAGCATCTTACGGAGGTCACCATGAATAAAATGTGAACCACCATCAGTCATAAGATATCTAGGGACTCCAAACCTCGGAAAAATAACTTCTTTAAGCATTTTAATAGAAGTGTTATGATCAGCACTACTAGTTGGAATAGCTTCTACCCACTTAGTAACGTAATCAACAGCAACTAAAATATGTGTATAACCATTAGAGGCAGGAAAAGGTCCCATATAATCAAAGCCCCAAACATCAAACGGTTCAATAACAAGAGAATAATTCATAGGCATTTCTTGACGTCTACTAATATTACCTATTCTTTGACATTCGTCACAAGATAAGACAAACTTATGAGCATCTTTGAAGAGAGTAGTCCAATAAAAACCAGATTGTAGTACCTTGTGTGCAGTTCTATCTCCAGCGTGGTGTCCTCCATAAGATTCAGAGTGACACTTACGTAGAATCTGTTCCTGTTCATGCTCAGGCACACAACGTCTAATAACACCATCTGCTCCTTCTTTATAAAGGTGTGGATCATCCCAGAAGTAATGTCTTAAATCATAAAAGAACTTTTTCTTTTGCTGGTATGTGAAACTAGGCGGTAAATATTTAGCAACAATGTAATTAGCATAATCAGCATACCAAGGAGCAATACGAGAAGCATTGACAACCGCTAATTGTTCATCAGGAAAACTATCATTAATAGGCAGTGGGTCATCAAGAACATTCTCTAACCAAGACAAGTTATCTGCAACGGGGTTCTCAGCTCCCTTTCTATCAATAATATGCAAGTCAAATTCTTGGAGCAAGAGAACCCATCTAATGAGTCTAGGCTTAGCATCTTTCTTTTCCATAAGATATTTAATAACAACATGATTAGTGTGAATAGTAACTTTGGAATCAACAATATAAGGTCTGAACTTATCACATGCAAACACAACTGCTAAGAACTCTTTTTCAGTAGTAGCATAATTTCTCTGTGCAGTATCAAGAGTCTTACTAGCATACTGGATAACATTCAATTTCTTATCAACTCTTTGCCCTAAAACAGCACCTACAGCATAATCACTAGCATCGCACATAATTTCAAAAGGTAAATTCCAATCAGGTGGCTAAAAAATAGGTGCAGTGATCAAATCTTTCTTAAGCACTTCAAATGCTTCTACACAATCATCATCAAAGACAAAAGGAATATCTTTTTGCAATAAATTAGTCAGAGGCCTAGAGATTTTAGAAAAGTCCTTAATGAACCTCCTATAAAAACCGGCATGACCAAGGAAACTTCTTATACCTTTTATGTCCTTGGGACATGGCATCTTTTCAATAGCATCAACTTTGGCTTTATCAACTTCAATACCTCTCTCGGAGATCTTGTGCCCCAAGACAATGCCTTCATTAACCATAAAGTGACACTTTTCCCAATTCAGGACGAGAGTAGTGTCTTCGCATCTCTGCAAAATTTGATCAAGGTTGCTCAAACAATCATCAAAAGAGGATCCCTAAACGGAGAAGTCATCCATGAATACCTCACAAATCTTTTCACAAAAATCAGAGAATATAGCCATCATGCATCTTTGAAAGGTAGCAGGTGCATTACATAAACTAGGAGGCATACGTCTGTAGGAAAAAGTACCAAAAGGGCAAGTAAAAGTAGTTTTAGATTAATCCTTTGTTGACACGGGTATCTGAGAGAAACCAGAATAACCATCTAGAAAGCAAAAATGTGTGTGTTTGGATAGCCTTTCTAGCATTTGATTAATAAAAGGTAAAGGGTAATGGTCTTTCTTGGTAGCTTTATTTAACTTACGGAAATCAATTACCATCCTATAACCTGTAATAATTCTTTGTGGGATCAATTCATCTTTATCATTAGGCACGACGGTAATACCTCCCTTTTTGGGGACACAATGGACAGGGCTTACCCATTCACTATCAGCAACGGGATAAATAATACCTGCTTCAAGGAGCTTTAGTATCTCCTTTCTTACCACTTCCTTCATCTTGGGATTTAGTCGTCTTTGAGGATCTCTAACTGGTTTGGCATCGTCCTCCAATGTAATTTTGTATTGACATAGCGTGGGACTAACGCCCTTAAGATCATCCAGAGTATGTCCAATAGCAGCTCAGTGCTTCTTCAGAGTTTTCAATAATCTTTCTTCTTCTTTCTCTGAAAGGTTAGCACTAATAATAACAGGATATATTTCTTTTTCATCAAGATAAGCATACTTAAGATTATCAGGTAATGATTTGAGTTCTTCACAACATGACTTCTACACATAATGCAGTGAAGAAAAACCACTACTACCTCCATGAAGTGTTTGATCGCACCTGGGCTATTCTGTCACATCTATATGGTGAAGAGGACCTGAAGCAAATGGGTTTCAAGGAAGACTTTGAGTGGTCTGCGCCTCCACCGAAGAAATACAAGAAGGTCAAGGTTCCTTCCTTGGTGGCCAGCTCATATTCCTCATCACGCGCCACGGACGAGCATGAAGACTTGGACGACACTGCAGCAGGCCCTACAACGACTCAAGACCCCGACAACGCTAGCGCTCCTCCATCATCATGATATTCTTCAGGGGCGTTAGTTCTCAATTTCGACCCTTTTGGTCATTCGATGACAAAGGGGGAGAAATTTGAGTTAGTCTTCAAGCGGGTCTATATATGGGCGTTTTTTTTGCTAAGTTACAACTCTCGTTCTTCAGATGACTTTGCTGGATCGAGTTTTAATCTTAAACTCTATGGTGGCTTGATACTTTTGATATCTTCTACATGCTTATTCCTCATTAATGTTAATGCATGCATGCTAAATTAGATCAGTCACCATATTTCATCATGCATTTCAAATTCCTCATATTATATGTCAAATGCGTGTATGAATTACAATACATAGGGGGAGATCTCCATGATTATACTCTTCAAGTGTGCATTCCTTCAAAAGCAAATTCCTCACGTTGCACATCTTCACGGGGAGTTCTTCTATATCTTGCAATCAAATTCCTCAATATCAGTATTTACACTTCACATGTTTATCCCCGTTGAAAACTTAACCTATATTGTCATCAATCACCAAAAAGGGGGGGATTGTAAGTGCATCTAGTGCCCCTTAGTGATTTTGGTGTATTGAAGACTTATAGGTTAAGGGACTGATGCGTTTGTGAGTGTACACAGGTCTATAAGTCTATGAGGAGTTTGATATTTACAGAAAAAGTTGACCCCTAAAAATGAAGTTCTTCGACTGAAGACCTTGGATTTCTGAAGACTTTGAAAGTGAAGAAATTGGTGTGACCTTGAAGACTTGGTAATCATTCGCGGAACATGAAGCGTGAAGACTTTTGTTTTTGTAGTTTCATTTTATCTTTCTTGAGTCATAGGAAACACCATACTGTTAAAGGGGGTCGAGGAAATACTAAGGAAAAATTTCCATGTGATGCTCAACTCAAAATCCTACACCTACCAATCCCTTCGAGTGAAGCCATTGGAAATCTCGCACAGTTCAGTCATATTCTTCAGTGACAGAGATGAAGTTCTTCTGGTCTCTGAGGAATTTGTTCTGACTGAAGAGTTAGGAATTCGCCAGTGCGGATTGCCTACCAAGTGAGGAACATGATAGCCCTGAGGAATTCGAACCCCAAATATCCCGACCGTTGCTGTGCTACGCGCCAGCTGTCCCAAAATATCTACCCACCTAACGGTCATATCAGACAAGGGCATTTATGTCTTATCATGTCGGGCTGCTCCCCGGCTATAAATAGCCGCCCCCTACAACCACCAGTTGGTTTGCTGCTCCGAGAGGAACTGACACTTGTCATTTGAGAGCAACCCATCCTCAGAGGACTTTGAGTGAAAATCATCAAGTGAGGAAATCACAAACCCAAACCTACAACACCCCCAGTGATTGAGCATCACTGAAGAGATTGATCCTGCGTGGATCCGACGTGTGTTTCCTTTGAAGACTGTGCTTCTTCCAAACGGTTAGGCGTCAAGGTCTAGAGCATCCAAGAGGAATTGTGGATCGCCGAGTGACCGAGTTTGTGAAGGCTCGGAAGTCACCTGAAGACTTACCACGAGTGATTGGGTGAGGTCTGTGTGACTTTAGCTCAAGGAGAATACGGTGAGGACTGTGTGTCCGAGACTGGGTGTCCTCGAGTTTAAATACTCAGCCACTCCAACCAGATGTACAACTGAGACAGTAGTTGGAACTGGTCTACCAAATCATTGTCTTCACCGAGCTTACTGGTTCTATTTCCTCAACTCTTTAAATTCCTCATGTATGTTGTTGTGTGCCTGTTCATATCTGTTTGAAGACATTGACTGAAGACTTTCTCAATTTCCTCAGTTCTATTTCTTCAGTCTGTTCGTCTTCTTCTCTTGTGTTATCCTGTGTTTACGCTTTCTATACTCTGTGCTTGTCATCATTTCATCATGATGACTATACTTGTGTTTTGTTATGTTCCTTTCTGAGTACTTATTCCGCTGCAAGTAGTTCTTCATTTAGGAATTTCCTCACAAGCAAATTCCTCAGTGAAGAATTCCTAAAAATCGCCTATTCACCCCCCCTCTAGTCAATATAACGCACTTTTAATTGGTATCGGAGCAAGGTACTCCCTTGTTCTGTGTGATTTTGGTTTAACCACCTGGAGTTCTAGTTATGTCGACCGCAGGTATGATAAAGGTCTCTGCTGGGTGTCCTACCTTCGATGGCATGGACTACCCCTACTGGAAGAATAAGATGCAAATGCATCTTGAGGCAATTGACAACGATCTCTAGTATGTTGTGGAAAATGGTGTTCCCTCAGTCACACCTTCCTTGAATGCAGCTGATGTGAAGAGATTCAAGCAACTCGATTCTCAAGCGAAGAATATCATATGTGGCCATCTGAGTAAAGGGCAGTATGGTAGAGTGAGTGCTTTGGAAACTGCTAAGCTTATCTGGGATAGGCTCTCCAAAGTAAACGAAGGAGTCTCAACTCAACGTGACTCTCGTGTTGATGTTCTTCGCAATCTCTTCAACCGCTTCAAAAGACTCGACAATGAAAATGTTCAGCAAACCTTTGATCGCCTCACTGATATCTCAAATGAGTTTCAAGCGCTTGGCGCCACTGATATCACCGACCATGAGGTAGTGAAGAAATTGCTGAGATCACTCGATTCTTCATTTGACACTCTAGCACTGATGATTCAAGAGCGTGGTGATTACAAGTCACTTGATCCCGCTGATATCCTCGAGAGGCTAAACACTCATGAGTTCTATCTTGCTGAGAAGAGAGATCTCTATGGTTCGAGCTATGGCAAACCACGTGCTCTGAAGGCCAAGGCAGTCTCTGAGTCTGAGGAAGAAGACTCTACCAGCAGCCTTGGTGATCCTGAAGAACTGAGCCAGGAACTAGCACTGCTCGTGAAGAAATTTTAGAAGTTCTCAAGACGTGGTCGCTTTGGAAAATCCTCAAGGAGCAACGATTCCTCATCTGGTGACTACAAGAAAAGGCTGTGCCACAAATGCAAGAAGCCTGGTCACTAAATTCAAGATTATCCTCAGTGGGACAAGGAACTAATGAAGAATAAATACAAGGATTACAGCTCTGATGCCAAGAAGAAGAAGAAGAAATCTTCAAAGTCTTCATCATCAAAATCCTCAAAGTCTTCATCTCACAAGAAGAGCAGCTCCAAGAAGGCTCAGGCATTCATTGGCAAGGAAATGGATTCGGAGGCTGAGTCTGAGGATCATGAGGAAGAGGAGGCATCCGAGGAGTCTGAGTCTGGTGTGGCAAGTCTAGCTCTTACTACCGCATTTGTCAGCAAGTCTATCCTCAACACTGAAGAAAGTAGCAACTCCAACAATGTTGATGAAGGCAATGATGACTACGCTCCCACCTATTGCTTCATGGCAAAGGGTGCCAAGGTAACTAAATACCCCTCCTCTGAATCAAGTGAGGATGAATCTGATGAAAATCTTAAGCCCAGCTACTCTAAACTTGCTAAGATTGTTGTGAAACAAAAAAAGGCTATTGAAAAGCTTCAAAACATGCTAGACAAAAGTGACGATATGTTGGGTGATGAAATGGACCGCACTAAAGACTTAACTGGAAATCTTCAAAGACTTCAGTCTAAGTTTGACAACCTCAAAGTCGTCATAACACTCTCTTATCTGATCACGAGAAGCTTTCTTATGAATTTCTTCAAAGAAAGCAAGATCTTGGGAAGCTAAGAGTGAGTTATGAAGATCTTCAGAAGGAGCGCGATTCATTACTTGCTCAACAAATCAGCGCTACTCAAGAAGAATTTGTTCCTCCATGTCTAAAGTGCATTGAACGTGAATCTGCTAATTCTTCACCTGAATGTTCAAATGCTTCAAATATTACAAATTATTCACCTGTCTCTGCTATCACTAATTCCTCATCTGAGGACATTGCTAGTACTACTAATGATGCAGGGTTGAAGGAATTGTACACAACAGGCATGTACAAAAGCCTCAAAGGGCATCAGATTCTTTGTGATGTGCTTAAAAAGCAGATCCTAAACAGAAATCCTAGGAAAGGGGGTATTGCCTTTGAGAGGAAACTCAATGCTGATGGAACATATTGGAAGCCTGAGCAGTACCCCAAAACCTCATGGGTTGCTGCAAAGGGACCTCCAGTTGATCCATCCAACTTATCTGGCTTTACATGTGAATCTCCTCATTCTTCTGATGAGTCATTTGACTCTAACTATAAATTGTTCAAAAATCAGAATGGTGAAGTATTTGCTAGATATGTTGGCACTGACTGCAAGAACGGTTCCCCTATGAAGAAAATTTGGGTTCCCAAAAGTTATCTTGAAAGTCTTCAGGTGAATGTCCTCATGACACCACCTGTGAAGAACAGGAACCCCAAATCCAATTCTTCATATGGACCTAATTCTTCACGTGGATCAAATTCCTCAAATGGATCAAAGTCCTCATATGATCATCATCGTGCTAACCCTTATGTTTCGCAGGGTAGAGCTAAGGGCTATGAATATTAATTTTATTCTTCAAATCATTATGTTCATAACTCCTCGAAGAATTTCTCTGCTTATTCATATGCTTACCCTAACCCCTCTTATGTGAAATGAAACGGACTAGCTTCTATGCCACCATTCTCATATGGTGCTCGCAGAGTGATGAATTCTTTGCCACCCCTTCAGATGTAGGTGGTGAAGAAAAAGAATTAATCTCTTATGCAGGGTTAGGTCTCCAGACGTCCTTAAAACGTCTGAAGAATTTGCTGGAGACCTGAACAGTGCCTGAAATGACGCAGGCTAATCATGAAGAAATGAATTTTCATTTCTCATGTCCTCATACTGATTTATATGTGCTATTGCTTGATGAAATTGAACTGATGATGTTGATGTCATATTCTTCACTGATGAAGTATATGAGTTCGTAAGATGCACTAATTCATCTGCAGGATGATCAGCCCAAAGCAAATGAGTGGGTCCTCGATAGTGGATGTACAAATCACATGACGGGTGACAAGAATCTATTGATGGATGCTCCGTTATCACTGTCACATCTGAAGCATATCTTCTTTGCTGACAAAGGCAAAAGTCAGGTATCGGGTCTAGGTAAGGTTGCGATCTCAAAAGATCGACACATGGACAAAGTCATGCTTGTCGAGTCCTTAGGATACAACCTCATGTCTATCTCAATGCTTTGTGATCTCGATATGGTTGTTGTCTTTGGAAGATATCGTTGTGTTGTGATCATGGAAGCTGACCATTCCAAAGTCTTCGAAGGCTTTAGGACAGGAGATCTGTATATTGTTGATTTCTCTACAGGACCACAACCAGTCGTGTGCTTACTTGCAAAAGCTTTAGAAGGCTGGCTATGGCATCGATGACTTGGCCATGCTGGCATGAGGAATCTGCACACGCTTGCGAAGAAGAAGCATGTCATTGGCATTGAGAATGTCAAATTCCTTAAGGATCACTTATGCGGAGCTTGTGAAGCTGGAAAGATGACAAAGGCCAAGCATCCAGCAAAGACTGTCATGACAACCACTCGTCCATTTCAATTGCTTCACATGGATCTCTTTGGTCCTAACCACTATTCTGCAATTCTTAATGATGCATCTCAATATTGATTTGTTATTGTTGATGATTATTCTCGTTACACATGGGTGCACATTGTCACTTACAAACATGAAGTGCAGGAAGTCTTCAAACGATTTTCCTTGAGGGCTTCAACCAACTTTGGTGTGAAGATCAAGCACATCAGAACTGACAATGGGACCGAGTTCAAGAATTCCGGTCTTGATGGCTATCTAGACGAACTTGGTTTTACTCATGAGTTATCTGCTCCTTATACTCCTTAGCAGAATGGCGTCGTGGAGCACAAGAATAGAACCCTTGCTGAAATGGCTCACACTATGCTTGATGAATACAAGACGCCTCGTCGCTTCTGGATTGAGGCAATTGATACTACATGCCATGTCATCAACAGGGTATATCTTCACAAATTCTTCAAGAAAACTGCTTATGAACTCCTAACTGACAAAAAGCCAAATGTGAGTTATCTCAAAGTCTTCGGTGCTAAATGTTGGATTAGATATCCTCATCACACTTCAAAATTCTCACCGAAAGCACATGAAGGTTTTATGCTTGGTTATGGAAAGGACTCACACACCTACAAAGTATTCAACAGCGTTCTTCACAAAGTTGTTGAAACTGTAGATGTGCAGTTCGATGAAAATAATGGCTCGCAAAGAGAGAACCTACCTTCTATGATAGATGAACCAGCACCTGAAGATTCTATCAAGTTCAAGGCTACTGAGGATGTCATTCCTATCGAAGAATCTGCTGAAGAATTCATTCCGGATCGTGATGATCACCGAGCTGGCGCACCTGAAGAAAATGGTGCTGAAGAAAAAATGCTCCTGAAGGGAATGCTGATCAAATTCCTCGAAGACAACCCACTCATCCTCGCATTGCTAATGAAGTGCAAATTGAGAAGATCATTGATGACATTGAAGCACCAGGTCGTCCCACTCGCTAAAAATCCTCACATTTATCTAACTTTTGTGGGAACTTTGCTTTTGTCTCTATCTCAGAGCCCACTAAGGTAGATGAAGCATTGCTGGAGCCTGAGTGGATTCAGGCTATGCAAGAAGAATTACATCAGTTCGAGCTCAACAATGTCTGGGAACTGGTCAAACGTCCAGATCCTCACAAGCACAACATCATTGGCACAAAGTGGATCTACCGCAACAAGAAAGATGAAAATGGCCTTGTGGTGAGGAATAAGGCATGACTTGTAGCTCAAGGCTACACACAGGTTGAAGGAATTGATTTTGATGAAACTTTTGCACCTGTTGCTAGACTTGAAGCTATTCGCATATTACTTGCTTACGCTAACCATCATAATATTATGTTACAACAAATGGATGTGAAAAGTGCATTACTCAATGGTAAGCTTTAGGAAGAAGTATATGTTGCTCAGCCCCTAGGTTTTGCAGATCCAAAGAATCCCGACAAAGTCTTCAGACTCAACAAGGCCCTGTATGGCCTCAAACAAGCCCCTCGGGCATGGTATGACACTTTGAAGGAATTCTTCATGAAGAAAGGCTTCAAACCTGGTTCACTCAACCCAACTCTTTTCACTAAATCTTATGATGGTGAATTATTTGTGTGCCAAATATATGTAGATGATATTATCTTTGGCTGTACTGACCAACGTTATAGTGATGAATTTGCCTATATGATGAGTGAAGAATATCAAATGTCTATGATGGGAGAATTGAAATTCTTTTTAGTTCTTAAAATTAGTCAACAGCGCAATGGTATATTCATATCGTAGGAGAAATACCTCAAAGAGGTATTGAGGAAATTCGGCATGCAAGATTGCAAAGGGGTCAAAATTCCAATGCCCACAAATGGACATCTATGCACTGATGAAAATGGTCAAGACTTCGATCAAAAGGTATACCGCTCCATGATTGGCTCGTTATTGTACCTATGTGCATCTAGGCCAGATATTATGCTTAGTGTTTGCATGTGTGCCCGATTTCAAGCTACACCGAAGGAATCACACCATAAGGCTGTGAAGCATATTCTTCGATATCTAGCTCACACACCAACACTTGGATTATGGTATCCCAAGGGCTCTTCATTTGATCTCGTTGGATATTCAGACTCTGACTATGCTGGCGATCGCGTGGACCTCAAGTCAACATCAGGCACTTGCCATTTCCTCAGACGATCTTTGGTCTATTGGTCCTCGAAGAAACAGAACTGCATATCTCTCTCCACTGCAGAAGCTGAGTACATTGCTGCTGGATCATGCTGTGCTAAATTACTATGGATGAAGCAAAGACTCAAGGACTATGCCATCAACGTGAAGAATGTGCCTCTCCACTGCGACAATGAGAGCGCTATCAAGATTTCTCGCAACCCAGTTCAGCACTCGAAGTCAAAGCACATCCAGAGTCGTCATCATTTTCTTCGTGATCATGTGTTGAAGGGCGATATCTCCATCTGCCATGCAAGAATTGAAGATCAACTGGCCGATATTTTCACTAAGCCCTTGGATGAGAAGAGATTTAGCAAGTAGCGGTGTGAGCTAAATATCCTAGAATCTTCGAATGTTCTCTGAAATGGACACTCACCCTAACACTTATGCTGACTTGATGACTTAGATGTGCAACACACGAAGTAACGTTTTTCTTCAATCAATGAAGACTAACCCTCTAAGTGTGAAGAAATTAATGAAGAAATTGATTCTCAGATCCCTACGACAATTGTACGCGGTGTCTGAAATCAGCTTTCTTATACGGTGGGTTACGCCACCAACCAAAGTTGAAAAATCTTCAATTTGAGTTTTTCTTCGTTTTTGAAGTTCCTCGGCTTTCTCAAATTCTTCAACTTGCAATGTCGTCACTATTTCCGTCGTTTGTCTTTAGTTGAATATATATATATATATATATATATATATATATATATATATATATATATATATATATATATATGAGTTTATGTCCTCTATAGCATTCACTTATTGCTTATTCTTCAAGTTGACTTTTTCCGCTAAGTGAATGTGATCAGACCCTTCCCCCTCTATGCTAAACTCAATCTAATCTTTTCACAAATTCTTCATGTGCGTTCTGATTTGGAACTCGTTCAAAAATCTTCACTGTGTCCTTGACAGTTGAAGAAATTGCCAACGGTAACTTAAAACTTATCTTATCTAAATTCTCGGCTTTGCCGCTCAAACCGTTCCGCTTCTCACGACAAATACTTATCTATTCACCCACGATCCTACACGATCGCCACCTCACAATATGTGGGTGACACATGTCACGTGAATAAGAAGAGCCAGGGGCACGTTCGTCCAAAATCCTCGGGCGCACATTTTTTAACTGCCGCTATAAATACCCCTGCCTCTTCCTCACTTCACTTTTACTCCGCTCGACCTCTCTCCCGCTCGAGCTTCCCAAACCCTAGCGCCGCCGCTACTTCATCGTCGCCGGTGAGGAAGAGCTTCACTGCCTCGACCTCGTCATCGTCGTACTCACGTCAGTTGCGGATCTCTTCACTCCGCCGCCATCGTAGCCGTCTTCCTCTGCCGAGTTAGGGTGTCGAAGATCTGAACGGACGAACTTCACTTCTACACCTCTCAGTTCGTCGTGTTCTTCACTTCGGGTAATTAAAAGTTACTTTTATTACCCACATTGATTCATGTGTTTTTTAAAAAAATCTTCAAAGGTGTTTATTCTTCAAAATTTCACACAGTAAACACCTCACATGTTATCTGTTCTTGACTCGTTTCTCTAAGCTATGATTTTCTTCAAGATTCCTCAATCGTGTGGATTTTCAAATCTGTACAACTCTGGAACCTAAGATAAAGAACGCTTAGTGAAATTCTTCAAGACTCATCGGTCAAATTCCTCGAACCTATTCTTTTTTTGAAAATCTTCTGAGAACGCAAATGACCTTTGATGAAGCCATGTACCTAGGAGAGGGTCATGGACCTGTCCAAGGTACCCTCCCCAAGGACACCTCTAGAAGAAACTATCTTTCAGTCGACATGGAAGGATTCCACTCGACGCACTCGAAGACACTCGACCATGAAGACTCAATCGACCACCAGGAGATCCAGGGTCACTCTGCATCCAAACGGTCTGTTATTAAGTAGTCTTTATGGCCATGATATCACTTTATGTAAGACATTACCAGCAATGCCAGGCCTTTATGTACATTGAACCCTCCACTACGTGGGCTGGCTGGGGTCCTGGCGCACTCTATATAAGCCACCCCCCTCCATAGGCAGAAGGGTTCGCACCCCTGTAACTCACACGCATATAATCCAGTAGACCGCCTGCGAGAACCGAGACGTAGGGCTGTTACTTCCTCCGAGAAGGGCCTGAACTCGTAAAACTCTTGCGTGTACAACTACTCCATAGCTAGGATCTTGCCTCTCCTTTAGTACCCCCCCCCCCTACACTAATGTCAGACTTAGAACCACGACAGTTGGCGCCCATCGTGGGGCAGGTGTCTTAGCGACTTATTGGAGAAGTTGCATTTTTTTCCGATCTCCTTCGTCATGGTTTCAGGCGGAGTTTTGGTTGAGGGCCGCGAGATCCGTCTCGGCGTGCTCACGTTCATCACCGACGACTCTGCCTGGCTTCAGGAGGCTCCGCTCGACGTCGACGCGCTCCCAGTCCATGGAGCGACGCACTTTCGCGCGTGCATCCGCGGCGTCCTCCTGCGGCAACCGTCGACCTAGTATCGACCGGTTTTTGTGTCATCCTCCCTCCCAGCTTCCCGCCGGCGCAAGCACTCCGGTTGGTCGAGGCTTCAGTGGTGGGTGAGGCACGCGGTGGCTCGCCAGTCGACCACAGCCCAAGTCGCGGCAATCAAGCCCGGCGAATCTCTCTACGGCCTGTTCGACATGTCGACTGGCTCCGCAGAGACTGCATCCGAGTGCGACAGTAGTGATCTAGCAGCGGATGTCTTGATGGTCAATGGACCACACGGTCCCCCGGGCTTTCCCGGTGCCAAGGGAGGCGATGGCGGAGGCGATCCGTCGCACGCCCACGAGGAATACCTCCCCGAGCCCATCAATTCGCTGCAGAGGGAAGAACTTCGCCGCCGGAACATGGATGCACTTCACACTCCTATCATTGGAGAAACCCCTGAGGCTCACGCCTTAGAGGACGCACGCTTGGCCAACCTGGCTGAGCGCACTCGAGTGGAGAACCTTCAGCGAGCACTCGACAAGCGTGCGCGGCAACGGGTCCCGGACTCCAGTCGACGTCAGCTCTTTCCGCCTCCGACTCAGGTATATCGAACTTCGATTTAGAATTTAGCAGCTGCAGCCCGTATAGCAGAATCAATTCAGCCTTCCCAGTCAGAGGCTGGCAGAGGCTTGATGCAAATCAGAGATTTGCTCCCGGCAGCAGGAGATCAAAATTCAGCTGTATCACAGTCGCGGAACAGGATTCACAGCAAATCCGTGGTTGCGAATACGGTCCAGTCGGCTCATAGCCCCAGATTGCCCCCGAGGCATGAAGGGCGTGGAGACCGGCACGATCAGTACAGGAACCGTGAGCAGTATGATCACCGATTCGATCGCGATGATCGACGTCGAGTGCCCACCCCTCCCCCTAGGGATGGATCCTACGTACCTCGACAGCAGGATGATAGACACCAGCACAATGGCGGGCGAAGAATTCCAGTCGACCCCAAGGAACCAGGCTTTGATGCGAGATCCATCAGCGTTCAAGGTCTGGTCGACCGGAATAGAGCTCACAGAGAGGGTCATGAGAGAGATGTACCCACCAGCAGCCGAGTGCATGTCTCCGGACCAGAGTGTTTCAGCAGAGCCATCAGAGCCGCAGTGATTCCTCCCAACTTCAGGTTGGCGACTGGAGTCAGTAAGTTCAACGGTGAGTCTAAGCCCGATACTTGGCTTGAGGACTACCGAGTGGCTGTCCAGATCGGCAGCGGAAATGACGAGGTGGCCATGAAACATCTGCCTCTTATGTTGGAGGGATCAGCCAGGGCATGGCTGAATCAGTTGACACCCAGCAGCATTTACACATGGGAAGACCTCTCTTGAGTGTTTGTCAGAACGTTCGAAGGAACATGCAAGCGACCAGCAGGACTGACAGAGCTGCAATCTTGTGTGCAGAAGTCGAATGAGACTTTGAGAGATTACATCCAGAGATGGATCACATTGCATCACACAGTAGAGAATGTATCTGATCACGAGGCAGTCTGCGCCTTCAAGGAAGGCGTTAAGTACAGAGAGCTAAGCCTGAAATTTGGTCGAACCGGAGACATGTCTCTGAGTCGAATGATGGAGATAGCCACCAAATATGCCAATGGTGAGGAAGAGGATCGGCTCCGGAGCGGCAAGCACAAGTCAGTCGCCCAGGAAACCGGAGGAGGGAACTCCAGTCGGAAGCAAAAGCGGAAAGCCGAGCCAGCTGCTCCTGGAGAAACCTCGGCCGTGACTCAAGGAAAGTTCAAAGGAAAGCCCAAAGGGCCTTGGAACCCCAAGAAAGTGAAGGATAAAGAAGGAAATGACGTGATGGATTTGCCGTGTCACAACCACATGAAGAAAGATGAAGAGGGTAATTTCATTTACCCGAAGCATACCACTCGACAGTGTCGACTTCTGATACAGTAGTTCCAGGGGAAATAGTCCAAGGGTAAGGAAAAGGAGTCAGACAAAGTTGAGGACAAGGGGGATATTCACGAGGAATACCCTCAGGTCAATTCCACTCTGGTGATTTTTGCTGACGTTGAAAGCAAAAGTCGACTGAAAGTTATAAACCGAGAGGTGAATATGGTTGCTCCGGCGACACCCAATTATCTGAAGTGGTCTCAGACGGCCATCACATTCGACCAGTCTGATCACCCGATGCACAAAGCCACCCCTAGGAGGCAAGCTCTGGTGGTCGACCCAGTCGTCGAGGGCACTCGACTGACTAAAGTGTTGATGGATGGCGGCAGTAGTTTGAATATACTATACGCTGAGACGCTGAAAGGGATGGGCATTCCGATCTCTAGACTCAGCACAAGCAACATGAGTTTCTATGGAGTCATTCCTGGCAAGAAGGCCGCATCACTCGGCCAGATTGCTCTCGATGTGGTTTTTGGTGATTCCAAGAACTTCCGCAAAGAAAAGTTGACATTTGAGGTTGTAGATTTCCAGAGTGCCTACCACGCTATTTTGGGCAGGCCAGCTTATGCACGTTTTATGGCTCGACCATGTTACATGTACCTCAAATTGAAGATGTCTGGCCCTAAAGGCGTGATCACTATTACTGGTAATCGCAAGAAGGCGGAAGAGTGCTTCCAGAAAGGCTCAAAGATCGCCGATGCTCAAATGGTGGCAGAAGAGTGGCAGGAACACCAGAGAAATGCAGACCCAAGTGATTTGTTGTGAGCCAAGAAGCTCGCTACGGAATCAGTGTTTCGGTCGTTCGGTGAGATAAAACTAGTTCACATCCCCCCAATCGACCCCAACGCTGCTCCGACTAATATCTCCACAACACTCGACCCCAAATAGGAAGAAGCACTCTTCCAGTTCCTCCATGAGAACTGGGACATCTTTGCATGGAAACCTTCTGACATGCCAGGTGTACCCAGGGGGCTGGCTGAGCACCATCTGCGAGTCGATTCAAAGGCAAAACCTGTCAAGGAACATCTGCGACGGTCCGCCGTCCAGAAAAGGAAGGCTATTGGCAAAGAGGTGGCTCGGCTCTTAGCAGCATAGTTTATCCGAGAGATTTACCACTCCGAGTGGCTCGCCAATGTTGTCACGGTCCCCAAGAAGGACAAGTCACTTCGCATGTGCATTGACTTTAAACATATCAATCGGGCCTACCCGAAAGATCATTTTCCTCTTCCCCGCATCGACCAAATAGTCGACTCGACTGCGGGATGTGAGTGACTGTCTTTCTTAGACGCCTATTCCGGGTACCATCAGATCCGTCTGTATGGACCCGATGAGATCAAAACAGCTTTCATCACCCCATTCGGGTGCTTCTGTTATGTCACCATGCCATTCGGCCTCAAGAATGCCAGAGCCACGTTCATGAGATGATTCAGAAGCGTTTGCTCACTCAAATCAGTCAGAATGTGGAAGCATACATGGGTGACATTGTGGTCAAGTCACGGAAAGGTTCCGACCTGCTGACTGACCTCGCTGAAACATTTGCCAACCTCAGGAGGTATGATATCAAGCTTAATCCATCCAAGTGCACATTCGGAGTTCCTGGCAGAAAGTTACTCGGTTTTCTCGTTTCCGAACGAGGAATCGACGCAAACCTAGAGAAAGTGGGCACTATACTCCGAATGAAACGACCTGTGCATGTGCACGATGTTCAGAACCTTACTTGTTGCTTGGCCGCTTTAAGTCGATTCATCTCTCGTCTCGGTGAGAAGGAATTACCTCTTTACTGACTGATGAAGAAATCAGACAAGTTCGAGTGGACTCCTGAAGCTGATGCAGCATTTGCAGCGTTAAAAACCCTGCTTTCCACCCAGCCGGTGCTTGCTGCCTCGATCAGCAAAGAGCCTTTGCTGCTTTACATTGCAGCCACAGGACAAGTCGTCAGTACAGTACTTACGGTCGAGCGGGAAGAAGAAGGGAAAACCTTCAAAGTTCAGCGCCCAGTATATTATATTTCTGAAGTCCTGACCCCATCAAAGCAAAGATACCCTCATTATCAGAAGCTTGTATATGGGATTCATATGACCATGAAGAAAGTTGCTCACTATTTCTCTAACCATACCATCACAGTCATCAGCAACGCCCCATTATCAGAGATTCTGCACAACAAAGATGCAACTAGTCGAGTGGCAAAATGGGAGATTGAACTCCTTCCCTTGGATATTAGATTTGAGGCAAAGAAAGCTATCAAGTCCCAAGCAATAGCAGATTTCCTCGCCGAGTAGACTGAACAGCAATTGTCGACTCAAGTTCACTCAGAGCACTGGACCATGTTCTTAGATGGCTCTAAAATGCTGAATGGTTCCGGTGCTGGGGTAGTGTTGGTTTCCCCCCGAGGAGATAAGCTCAGATATGTACTCCAGGTTCACATTGACTCCTCCAACAACGAAGAAGAATACGAAGCACTTTTGTATGGGTTGCGTATGGCCATTTCACTTGGCGTCCGTCGCCTCATGGTCTACGGTGACTCGGATTTGGTGGTTAACCAAGTGATGAAGGAGTGGGACGTCAGAAGCCCAGCTATGACTGGTTACTGCAATGCAGTAAGAAACCTGGAGAAGAAATTCGAGGGGTTAGAGCTTCATCACGTACCCCGACTGAAAAATCAAGCAGCTGATGACTTGGCGAAGATAGGTTCCAAAAGAGAAGCCATTCCCAGTGGCGTGTTTTTGGAACATGTCCATGTCCCATCGGTTCAAGAGGATCCTTTCACCGAAGAAGCCCCGCAGCCAAAAAGTGCCACGGATCTGACTGAAGTTGAGGTCCCAGCTGTGGTCGGCTTAATCATGGAAGTTCTGGTTATCACTCCCGACTGGACAGTGCCTTACATCGCATATATCCTAAGGAAAGAGCTCCCAAAGAATGAAGAAGAGGCTCGGCAGATCGTCCGTCGATCCAAGGCCTTTACTGTCATGAAGGGACAGTTGTACAGAGAAAGTGCGACTGGAGTCAGCCAGAAATGCATAACGCCGGAAGAGGGTCGAATGATTCTCAATGACATCCACTCGGGGACCTGTGGCCATCATGCGTCCTCTCGGACCATCGTGGCTAAAGCATACGGAGCGGGTTTTTACTGGCCTGGAGCAAATGAAATGGCGAAAGAGATAGTCGACAAGTGTGAAGGATGTCAGTTCTACTCCAATATGTCACACAGGCCCGCCTCAGCCTTGAAGACCATTCCAATCGTCTGGCCTTTCGCTGTTTGGGGTTAGATATGGTTGGACCACTGAGAACTGGCAGGAGCGGCTTCACCCATGTACTGGTGGCAGTCGACAAGTTCACCAAGTGGATCGAAACCAAACCCATTAAAAATCTTGATGCTGGCACTGCCATCAGCTTCATCAGAGAATTGATATTCAGATATGGAGTTCCGCATAGCATCATCACTGATAATGGGTCAAACTTCAATTCCGATCAATTCAAAGCCTTCTGCGCTTCTCAAGGCACACGAGTCGACTACACTTCAGTCGCCCACCCCCAGTCGAATGGACAAGCAGAAAGACCAAACGGCCTAATTCTCAAAGGACTGAAACCCCGGTTGATGCGTGACCTCAAGCATGCAGCAGGCGCATGGGTCGACAAACTTCCATCAGTTCTTTGGTGATTAAGGACTACTCCAAATCGGTCGACTGGGAGAACTTCGTTCTTTCTGGTCTATGGAGCTGAAGCAGTTCTGCCAAGTGACCTGCTTCACAATGCACCGCGAGTCGAGCTCTACTCTGAAGTCGAAGCAGAACAAGCCCGGCAGGACGCAGTCGACCTTCTGGAAGAAGAAAGAGAGATGGCCATGATCCAATCGACCATCTATCAGCAAGACTTGCGCCGATTCTACGCCAGAAATGTGAAGAGCCGAGCCTTCCAAGAAGGAGACTTGGTCCTCCGAGTGGACCAACAGAAGCCACACAAACTCGCCCCTACTTGGGAAGACCCCTTCATTGTTACCAAAGTTCTCCACAATGGAGCATACCGTATTTACAACGTCGATCGCCAGATTGACGAGCCACGAGCTTGGAATGCGGATCTGCTCCTCCCCTTTTATACTTAAGTATTCACTCGGATGAGTTGTAATAAAAGTACTTCTGTAGTTTATTTATCAAAGATAAGAGTTTTATAATTTTCCCAGTGATTTTTGTTACTTTTGTCCACATAAAGCAGTCCCCCAGTGGGTGGCTTAGCTGCGAGTCCGTTTCGCCTAAGTTTAAACAAAATCCTACCGAGTGGTAAGCCAGCCTTCCACTCGGAGGCTTAGCTGCGAATCCGTTTCGCCTAAGTTTAAACAAAATCCTACCGAGTGGTAAGCCAGCCTTCCCCT
Organism: Triticum dicoccoides; assembly: GCF_002162155.2. NCBI lineage: Eukaryota > Viridiplantae > Streptophyta > Magnoliopsida > Poales > Poaceae > Triticum > Triticum dicoccoides. The sequence continues at coordinate 64,653,050 of NC_041393.1, forward strand.
CGGAGGCTTAGCTGTAGTCCAAGTACTCGCCTAAGTTTAAACAAAATCCTGCCGAATGGTGAGCCAGTCTTCCACTCGGGGGCTTAGCTGCAGCCTAGTGTTCGCCTAAGTACAAATACAACATGCGCTTCGCAAGGAGGAAGAAGCGCAGGTCGACTGCTACCTTTTCCTTTCGAGCTACGCCAAAAATACAACGTGCAACCCGCAAGGAGGACAAAGCGCAGGTCGACTGCTACCTTCTCCTTCAGAGGTACGCCACAAAAATCCTAGCGAGTGGAGAGCAAACCTCCCACTCGGAGGCTTAGCTGCAGCCCAATGCTCGCCTAAGTTTTTGAAAATCCCACCGAGTGGAGAGCAAACCTCCCACTCGGGGGCTTAGCTGCAGCCAAGTGCTCGCCTAAGTTTTTGAAAATCCTACCGAGTGGAGAGGAAACCTCCCACTCGGGGGCTTAGCTGCAGCCCAGTGCTCGCCTAAGATTTTGAAAATCCTACCGAGTGGAGAGCAAACCTCCCACTCGGGGGCTTAGCTGCAGCCCAGTGCTCGCCTAAGTTTTTGAAAATCCTACTGAGTGGAGAGCAAACCTCCCACTCGGGGGCTTAGCTGCAGCCCAGTGTTTGCCTAAGTTTTTGAAAATCCTACCGAGTGGAGAGCAAACCTCCCACTCGAGGGCTTAGCTGCAGCCCAGTGCTCACCTAAGTTTTTGAAAATCCTACCGAGTGGAGAGCAAACCTCCCACTCGGGGGCTTAGCTGCAGCCCAGTGCTCGCCTAAGTTTTGAAAATCCTACCGAGTGGAGAGCGAACCTCCCACTCGGGGGCTTAGCTGCAGCCCAGTGCTCGCCTAAGTTTTTGAAAATCCTACCGAGTGGAGAGCAAACCTCCCACTCGGGCGCTTAGCTGCAGCCCAGTGCTCGCCTAAGCATGACGAGGTACAAGTCGATTGCAATTTGTGCTTCGTCCCTACCTGCAAAAGGGCATCACACCCACTAGTATATATTCCGAGCGAAGGACAATTATCGTTTGAAGGCGAATGCAAACATATTCAACGGCAAACCCAAGTTCAGATAACGTCCTACGGATCCAGAAGTGCTCAGGCACCAAGCCAGTTAAAGTTTATCGGTTACAAAAACCACTCGGCATTCCGAGGCAAATTTAAGGCATCAAGCATAGAAGTTTTTTACTCCTCCTGCGGAGGACTGGAAGGCGCAACGAACTCGTCCAGGTCGATTCCATCTGCGATCCGAGTGGCAGCAGCAATAAAGGTCTCCATGAAAGATCGGAAGTCATGCTTCTTAGTATTGGCCACCTTGAGAGACGCCAGCTTGTCCTCTTGCACATCCTTGCAGTGAACACGGACCAGAGACAGAGCAACGTCGGCACCACACCTGGCAGAAGACTTCTTCCATTCTTGTACTCGACTTGGAACTTCGTTCAGTCGAGTCATAAGAGACTCGAGGTCGTTCTGAAGTGTTTCTCCTGGCCAGAGTCCTGTGTTGATGCGCGATGTTGCAACCTTCAGTCTCGCAAGATAGTCGACCACAACAGCAACGCAAGACTCGAGACGGAGCATGTTCATGGCGGATTCATCCTTCACAGAAGAGTTGATGGGATCCAAGCCAGTCTCCACTCGACTAGTCTCCTCTTCAAAGTTTTGGCAGAATTCTGTGGATACGATCCAAGGATGAGCTAACAGTCCTACAATAAGTCAATGATTGCAAGTCATTAGGATATAAGGAGTTACCTTCGAGCATGAGGAATAACTTCTTGGCGAGCCCTCCCAGATAAGCCTCTAAGTCGTTCTTCTTTCCCACCAGTTCTCTAGCCTTGTCACTCAGGGCTATCTTGTCATTCTTCAGTCGGCTGACCTCCTTGTTGGCCACGTCAAGAGCTGCTTTTAGATTGGTATTCTCCTCTTCAAGTTTGCTGATTGAAGCCAGCTTTTCTTCTATGAGTTTCGTCTTGTCCGAAGCCGCTTTCTGCGCCTCGGCGAGGTCAAGGTCCTTCTTCTTCAGAACATCCTTCAGTTTATCTGAAAAATGACAGTGAGATCAGACTCAGGAATGGACAAAAAATAAGGGCAGTCGTCAAGGTTCTCACCAAACATACCTTTTGCCTCCTCCTTCGCCTTCGTGAAGTTCTCCTGAACAAGCTTCAGATCAAGTTCGAGCTGGATATGCTTGTTCTCCAACTCAGTATAACGAGCCACAAGCTTGCAAGATTTCTGCGAAAGATCAGTCGATAGACATCAAAGACAGGTCACTTCCGAGTGACTAAGAGAAAAATCGTAGCATTTCCAAGACTACAGCCGAATCAAAATATTCAACCGTAGTCTCGAGGACTACACCCAGTGGGTGCACTCAGCGTGCCCCCACTGGTTCTACCGGCTCGGATCGATCAGTCGACCGAAATAGACAAAAAGGTTATGATCATAAATCATAGCTAACTGCCAACAGTTAGACACGGTTTCAAAAAAAAGCGAAGTATTCTTCAGACCATAGCCGACTACCAGCAGTCGACCACGGTCTCGGGGACTACACCCAGTAGGTGCACTCAGCGTGCCCCCACTGGTTCCATGATTCCATTCGACCAGATCGAGTGAAGAAAGTAAAAGAGGAAAAGGTTCAAGACATAAAGACTACAGTCGACTGCCAGCAGTCCACCGTAGTCTCGGGGACTACACCCAGTGGGTGCACTCAGCGTGCCCCCACTAATCCAGACATTTCAATCGACACACCTAGTGGGTGTATGACAAATACTAAGATTTTCAGAAAGAAAAATTGTCAGGTATCATATCCTAACAGAACAGGCGGTGGTCAACTAACCTGGACATTGCTCTGAAGAGCTGAACTTGCATCATAAGCTGCTTGGCTGGCGTCTCGGATCGCCTTCACCTGCTCCATCATGACCCCCGCCTGGCGTATGGCTTCCTTGGCAGCACCTGCTTGGTCCTCTGGGACATGGTGTGTGGAGAAGAGGGAAGGTGGATCAGCACTCGACAACGGAGGGCGGGCACTCGTCAATGGCACCACAAAAGACACGGTAGCCCGAGTAATGTTGCCTCCCAATGTCTCAGGTGCTGACGCAACCTGAGCAGTCTTGCCAGCAGATGCTTTCCTGTTCCTCCTTTGCCTCAGTGGCTCCTCATCGTCATCGTCGGGGAGATCAATGATAATGCTAGGTGGAGCTACAGAAACGGTTCAAAGTTAAAAATGAAGATCCGATCGACCGAAAGCGAAACCGCACAGATCATACCAGGATTGGAAGTAGCAGCATCCTCCATTTCTTGATCTTCATGTCTGGCTGAGGTCTCAGAAGTAGCAGCACTGCGATTTCAGAAATCAGTCAGTCAGTGATCGGGTCGACCAAGAATATATCCATGTTATGCCATTACCCAGAAACAGTCGGAATCTCCATCCTCATCTTTGGTAGGGCCTTCGCCGGTTTTGACGGTGCCGCTCGGGGTTGCTTCGACGCTTTCTCAGTCGGCGCCGGAGAAGTCGTCCGAGGGCGTTTGGTCGACTGCCCAGCAGGCACGACTCCCTTGCCACGCTCGACTGCAGGATCATGGGCGAGCTTGGACCGTCTTTCAGTACGAGGAGGCTCGACTACCTCCTCCTATTCCTCCTCCTCTTCCTCATCACAGCCAGCATCTTCTTCACCCTCGTCGCCGTCCGACTCCCACTCCTCCTGACTTTCACCTCCACTTCCTTCTTCTTCTTTGGTCTGTTCTTGCACCCCGTTGGGCATCGAGTACATCTCGGTAGTGATCTGCAAGACAACAAACAAGACAAAAGTCAGTCGACCGAATTGCAGCAAAGCGGAATGAAGAAAATAGAGTCACAATCAGAGAAATGTGGTCAAACCTTATCTGGTTCGTATGACTGGTCGAGTGGCAGGATCCTCCTGGCTCCACGAGGATTACCTTTGTTCCCTGTGATGGCAGTCATTCACCTCTCTAGAGTGGCATCGTCGACCTCCTCCGGGTGGACCCGAGTGGTGTCTTCAGTACCAGAGTACAACCACATCGGATGGCCCCGATATTGAAGTGGCTGAATACGCCGCCGAAGGAAAACCTCTAGAAGATCCATGCCCGTCACTCCGTCGCGAATGAGCTGGACTACGCACTCCACCAACATCCTAACCTGAGCCTTCTCCTCCGGAAGCACCTTCAGAGAAGATGTCTTGTTCACTCGGCCCATGGAGAACGGGGGGAGGCCAGTCGACTGCCCCGGCGTCGACTGGTCTTGGCAGTAGAACCAGGTCGACTGCCACCCTCGAACTGACTCGGGAAGGGTCATGGCTGGAAAGGCACTCTTACTCCTCATCTGAACCCAAGACCCCCACACATCTGGATTACTTGGGTTTTCTCGTCATTCGGACTAGCCTTTTTCACCGTCTGAGAGTGACAGGTGAAAATGTGTTTGAAAAGGCCCCAGTGCGGGCGACAACCCAAGAAGTTTTCGCACAAAGACACGAAAGCGGCGAGATAGGCAATGGAGTTGGGTGTGAAGTGATGGAGTTGTGCCCCAAAGAAGTTCAGAAACCCCTGAAAGAAAAGATTCGGCGGCAGAGAAAAACCGCGATCTACATGGGTGGCTAAGAGGACGCACTCACCCTCCTGAGGCTGCAGCTGCCACTCCTTCCCCGGAAGCCTTGCTGACCCATGGGGGATCAGTCCTTCATTTGCCAGGTCCTCGAGGTCCTTCTGGGTGATGGTCGAGCGGATCCAGTCTCCCTGGATCCAGCCTTGCGGCAGGCCGGACCGCGACGAGGATCCACCCCGACTAGTCCCTCTCCCCTTTGCCTTCGCCATCGCCTTCTTCGCCCACTCCAAAGTCGTCGTCTTTTCCTTCACCATTGTCGCCGGTGAGGCGCGCAAGGAGCAGCAGGGCGGAGGTGGAAGCGAGCGCAGTGGACGAGTTCGAGGAAGAGGGAGAGGGGAATGAGGGCGCACTGTTCGAAAAAAACCCGTCCGGCGCCTTATATGAAGTCTCTTCCAAGTGGCTGACTGGTAGGCCCAGACGATCCTATCAAATCCCGCAACAGGCGCGCGCGCGATACGTGGCGAAAAAGATGGCGCAGAGATCGAGGCATCTTTGCCTTATCCCATCCGAGTGCCGTGACCTCCTCCGCTTCGCGCGCTTCCCGAAATTCGGATCCCATCAAATCCACGAATAGCAAAGCAACTTGTCAGACAGCAGATTTCCTCCGATCCATCTCCCGAAAATCTCCAAGTTCGTAAAAGTTCACTCGGCAGATGCAAAGAATGGATCAAGGCGACTGAAAGAGAAGTTGACGCCATCACTAAAAAGTCATTGGTCCAGAGTAAGACACTCTCGCAGCACGAAAAGCAGGTCGGAAGAATTCTCAACCCCTTCCTCACTCAAACCTCGATCCATTCGGGGGCTAATGATGAAGCCATGTACCTAGGGTAGGGTCATGGACCTGTCCAAGGTACCCTCCCCAAGGACACCTCTAGAAGAAACTATCTTTCGGTCGACCTGGAAGGATTCCACTCGACGCACTCGAAGACACTCGACCATGAAGACTCACACGACCACCAGGAGATCCAGGGTCACTCTGCATCCAAACGGTCTGTTATTAAGTAGTCTTTATGGCCATGATATCACTTTATGTAAGACGTTACCAGTAACGCCAGGCCTTTATGTACATTGAACCCTCCACTACGTGGGCTGGCTGGGGTCCTGGCGCACTCTATATAAGCCACCCCCCTCCACAGGCAGAAGGGTTCGCACCCCTGTAACTCACACGCATATAATCCAGTCGACCGCCTCCGGGCACCGAGACGTAGGGCTGTTACTTCCTCCGAGAAGGGCCTGAACTCGTAAAACTTTTGCGTGTACAACTACTCCATAGCTAGGATCTTGCCTCTCCTTTAGTACCCCCCCAACACTACTGTCAGACTTAGAACCACGACAATCTCTCCAAATTCCTCGCAACTATACTCTGTTCACAGGTACAAATGTCCGCTACTGAATCACTAGGTTCTCATCAACTTTACTCATTTGCAGCGTTCCTCGAAGAAAAGTTGCATACATCTTCAGAAACTTCAGTTGTTCATCCTCAGCTGAAGAAAACGGCTGACGGCAAGAAGCCACAAAAGGGAGGAAAAAGGCCTGAGGTCAACACAGCGTTTGAAATCCCTGAGGATATTTATGCTGGATATTGCACTCCAGATGAGGCCAAGTTTGGCAAGGAGGACAAGAATCAGCGCAAAGTGCGCATAGAACGTATTGAGAGGAGATGGGCACGAGAATGGAGGGAGTACATGTATGTTACTCCCAAGTACATGAAGAAATTCGCGCTCAACCCTCCATGCTCAAGACCTCCATTGAGACCTGGCCAACTCGCGGATTCCACCATCCTCAAGCGTGGTGAGGACTATGCTGCTGAATGGGCTAGGCGCCAGGCCAAACTAGCCAGGCAAGCAAAAGAAGCAGTGAGGAAATTCAATGAAGATTCTGCTGCTGCTACTAATGCTGCTGAGGCCTCTGGTAGTAAGCCCAGGAAGGGTATGCCAAAGAAGCCTGCCCACAAATCCAGTGGTTCTCCTTCAATGCCCTCACGGCCAAGCTCCTCAGAAATGCCCTCACGGCCAGCATCTTCAAAGCCCTCACGGCCAATTCCTCAGTCTGCTCCTCCTCCGCCAAAGTCCTCAGTTCCTCCAACAAAGTCTTCGGCTGCTCCAACAAAATCTTCGGCACCTGTGCATCTGGCCACGTGCCAAAGGACTCAAGGCATCTCTATTGCCTCAGGAGCATCTGCTAGCTCCACTGCTGCACCAAGTTCCTCAGCCGGACCATCCTTGCTGAAGAAAACGGCCACTGCAGGACGAGGCCTTCGCCCAAGTCCTCACAAGAAACAGGTTGCCTTCCAAATCCCCTCTGATGACGATGAGGCTGATGATCAAGAACTTGCTGAAATCATTAGGGACAGGCAAGCCAAGGCCGCTAAAGCCAAAGGCAGCAATGTGCCACTTCTTCTGGATCCCAAGTTGATCCTTGATTTCATTGACTTATGGCACAAGGACCCCACTACACCTTTGTCGGAGATGAACCTCACTCTTGGTCAAAGTCATGTTCTGACTCACTTCATCGAGGAAGAGAAGTGGAAGTATCAAGAAGGACGAAGATTGAAGAAAGCGCAATACAAGAAACAGCGCTACCTCAAGGACAATGTCCTCATGCTTACACCGGATCAACTCATTGATTTACCAGGTGAAATCAAGAAACTGAGTGATGACTTCAATCGGTACCATGCTGATTGGAAGGGCGCAAAGGTTCGGTTCGTCAATTTGACGAAGACTTTCTCTTCAACTGCCTCTGCTCCGGTGCATGTTGAAATTCCTCAGGCTGAAGCATCTGCCCAGCCCACTGAAGAACATGCCAGCACCGCTGATGTCAGTATGGTTGCTGAAGAAAATGAGAGTACCAGGGCTGATGACTCTATTCCAGCCGCTGATGATATTGCCAGGGCATCCACTAGTGATGTGCCTAAGGAAAGTGAACAAGTCAGGGCAACTGCAACAGTTGCGCTTGAAGAAAATGCATCTCCTGCACCTACACCAACTCCGATCCTTCCATCTGCATCAGACGTGAAGAAGACAAAGCCTGCAGAACATGCAGCGATGAAAAAGAGGAAGGCATCAACTTCTTCAAATTCTTCAGCTCCGAAGAAGATGAAGACGCTGATTAGTTAAATTGACAATCCAATTGATGTCCTTCCTGTCTCATCAATGCCATCAAAGGAGCTTGTTCCTTTTGGTGAAGAATATGAGATTCCCGAGGAATCAGATGAAGAAACTCCATCTGTTGCTTTGATAGAGCAGTTGGACGAAGAAATTGAAGTGGATAAGCTCCCTTCAACCCCAGTCATTTCCTCACATATGCCTCAGTTCACTGCTGAATAGGCAGGTGTTGAAGAACTTGAAGATGAGGATGTGGACATCGATGTACCACACCAGTGCTAAATGATGACTTTTGGGAAAGTCAGCATCCCAATTCTCCATTGTTCACTCCTCTCCAAGCTGTTCCTCAGTCCCCAGTCGCTACAGAAGTACGAGTGGAATCTGATGAACCTCGTGCAACCCCGTCCGTCCATGAGGAAATTCCAGCCACTAGCGCTGATGAGAATGTGAATGAAGAAGAAAGGACTCAGGCTACAACTGTAGTAGAAACTAAAATTCCTCAGCATGAGGAACCTGAGATTGCGATTCCTGAGGTGGTACTGCAAATCACTGACACTCCTCAGCCCAAGCCAAAGAATCCCTTCTCTAAGAAGCCAAAATTCAAGGCTGATGATTTCTTCGGCGAGCACATATTCTTCACTGAATTCAACCCTTATGACAATGCTCGTCTTAGAATGAAGCATTTCTGGACTGCCAGCCAGGCAAACTTCTATTCCTCGGTTCTCTTTGACAAGGATAAAGTCTTCGATCATGAGCACATTCCTCACGTGGACATGGAATCTATGCCTTGCTTCATGCCAGTTCTCAGTATGCTTCACGATGCAAGCTTGCTGAATTTCTGCTCTGACATCGTTGATTGGAATGAAGAGCTTATTCTTCAGTTCTGCGCAACTTTGCATATCACAGGTGACGGTGTCCTGGACTAGGTGGTACTCAACGCGTCGTCTCCCGATCAGTTGGATTGGGACGAGGACCCCCATGGCCGTATACTCATGAGCCAGTCCGGACAGCTGCCGCATACAAGGAAGAATCCACAAGACTTGGCGATCAAGACAAGGACTCCTCCCCCACCGGCGTATTCGGCTAGGACTCTTGTTATCCTAGGCCTCTGGTGCATTATATAAACCGGGGCCAGGCTAGTCGATAGACATAAACAACAACAATCATACTATAGGCTAGCTTCTAGGGTTTAGCCTCTCTGATCTCGTGGTAGATCAACTCTTGTACTACCCATATCATCAATATTAATCAAGCAGGAGTAGGGTTTTACCTCCATCGAGAGGGCCCGAACCTGGGTAAACATTGTGTCCCTTGCCTCCTGTTACCATTGATCCTAAGACGCACAGTTCGGGACCCCCTACCCGAGATCAGCCGGTTTTGACACCGACAACAGGCAATGTTGCTGACGTCAACTCATGGGTGTTGGACTGGATGACTGAAAACACTCACTACAAGGCACCAACCTCTGAATTGCTTCGTGCCTTGCCAATCAGTCCTCCACCAGAAGGCGCTCGCTGTCTGTATGATGAACCTGAACTTAATGATCATTATATGCAAGTGCTCATGAAGCCGCTGAAGCCTGGACAAACCCAAAGGATCTAATTCCTCATCAAGGATTTGCTGTATGTGCCTAGAACCATCTACCGCATTCTGACGAAGACCATGAGTACAATCAAAGGTCATGATTCATCTGATGAAGAAATTGTGGAAATGATGAAGAATATGCTGTTCAACATCATGCATGGTATCCCTATCAATTACCATGATTTCTTCATGAGGACTCTTGCGAATGTTGCACTTTCACCATTTGAGCTGAAGCCTTATGCTCCATGGATCATGAGATTCCTCAGATCAAGGTCTTCACTCAACTACAAGGCTGATACTCTTAACCATGGCAGCTACTTGCCCCCAATTGAAGTCCTCAAGCGGACAATTTCCTCATCTGATGAGAAGGGCAAGTCACCAGCTGCGATCGATGAAGGCATTCGTCCATTGGATGGTCAGTTCCGCAAAGCTGCATCTTATTCCACCAATGATGACTCTGCCACACATGATTCTGTGGCCAATGCTCCAAAGTCAAGTCCTCAAGCTACTGCTCCTCGCGTGATGACTGATCGTGAACTGCTTATAAATCTTCACCAAAAGGTCGATCGGAATCACAAATGGGTTAAGCGTCAGTTTGGCTCTATTCTTCACAACATGACTTCTACACATAATGCAGTGAAGAAAAACCACTACTACGTCCATGAAGTGTTTGATCGCACCTGGGCTATTCTGTCACATCTATATGGTGAAGAAGACCTGAAGCAAATGGGCTTCAAGGAAGACTTTGAGTGGTCTGCGCCTCCACCGAAGAAATACAAGAAGGTCAAGGTTCCTTCCTTGGTGGCCAGCTCATATTCCTCATCACGCGCCACGGACGAGCATGAAGACTTGGACGATACTGCAGCAGGCCCTACAACGACTCAACACCCTGACAACGCTGGCGCTCCTCCATCATCATGATATTCTTCAGGGGTGTTAGTTCTCAGTTTCGACCCTTTTGGTCATTCGATGACAAAGGGGGAGAAATTTGAGTTAGTCTTCAAGCGGGTCTATATATGGGCATTTTTTTGCTAAGTTACAACTCTCGTTCTTCTGATGACTTTGCTGGATCGAGTTGTAATCTTAAACTCTATGGTGGCTTGATACTTTTGATATCTTCTGCATGCTTATTCCTCATTAATGTTAATGCACGCATGCTGAATTACATCAGTCACCATATTTCATCATCCATTTCAAATTCCTCATATTATATGTCAAATGTGTGTATGAATTACAATATATAGGGGGAGATCTCCATGATTATACTCTTCAAGTGTGCATTCCTTCAAAAGCAAATTCCTCACGTTCCACATCTTCAGGGGGAGTTCTTCTATATCTTGCAATCAAATTCCTCAATATCAGTATTTACACTTCACATGTTTATCCCCGTTGAAAACTTAACCTATATTGTCATCAATCACCAAAAAGGGGGAGATTGTAAGTGCATCTAGTGCCCCTTAGTGATTTTGGTGTATTGAAGACTTATAGGTTAAGGGACTGATGCCTTTGTGAGCGTACACAGGTCTATAAGTCTATGAGGAGTTTGATATTTACAGACAAAGTCGACCCCTAAAAATGAAGTTCTTCGACTGAAGACCTTGGATTTCTGAAGACTTTCTGAAGACTTTGAAAGTGAAGAAATTGGTGTGACCTTAAGACTTGGTAATCATTCGAGGAACATGAAGCGTGAAGACTTTTGTTTTTGTAGTTTCATTTTCTCTTTCTTGAGTCATAGGAAACACCGTACTGTTAAAGGGGGTCGAGGAAATACTAAGGAAAAATTTCCGTGTGATGCTCAACTCAAAATCCTACACCTACCAATCCCTTCGAGTGAAGACATTGGAAATCTCGCACAGTTCAGTCATATTCTTTAGTGATAGAGACGAAGTTCTTCTGGTCTCTGAGGAATTTGTTCTGACTGAAGAGTTAGGAATTCGCCAGTGCGGATTGCCTACCAAGTGAGGAACATGATAGCCCTGAGGAATTCGAACCCCAAATATCCCGACCATTGCTGTGCTACGCGCCAGCTGTCCCAAAATATCTACCCACCTAACGGTCATATCAGACAAGGGCATTTATGTCTTATCATGTCGGGCTGCTTCCCGGCTATAAATAGCCGCCCCCTACAACCACCAGTTGGTTGGCTGCTCCGAGAGAAACTGACACTTGTCATCTAAGAGCAACCCATCCTCCGAGGACTTTGAGTGAAAATCATCAAGTGAGGAAATCCCAAACCCAAACCTACAAAACCCCAAGTGATTGAGCATCACTAAAGAGATTGATCCTGCGTGGATCCGATGCTTGTTTCCTTTGAAGATTGTGCTTCTTCCAGATGGTTAGGCGTCATGGTCTAGAGCATCCAAGAGGAATTGTGGATCGTCGAGTGACCGAGTTTGTGAAGGCTCGGAAGTCACCTGAAGACTTACCACGAGTGATTGGGTGAGGTCTGTGTGACTTTAGCTCAAGGAGAATACGATGAGGACTGTGTGTCCGGGACTGGGTGTCCTCGAGTTTAAATACTCAGCCGCTCCAACCAGATGTACAACTGAGACAGCAGTTGGAACTGGTCTACCAAATCATTGTCTTCACTGAGCTTACTGGTTCTATTTCCTCAACTCTTTAAATTCCTCATGTATGTTGTTGTGTGCCTGTTCATATATGTTTGAAGACATTGACTGAAGACTTTCTCAATTTCCTCAGTTCTATTTCTTCAGTCTGTTCGTCTTCTTCTCTTGTGTTATCCTGTGTTTACGCTTTCTGTACTCTGTGCTTGTCATCATTTCATCATGATGACTATGCTTGTGTTCTGTTATGTTCCTTTCTGAGTACTTATTCCGCTGCAAGTAGTTCTTCATTTAGGAATTTCCTCACAAGCAAATTCCTCAGTGAAGAATTCATAAAAATCGCCTATTCACCCCCCTCTAGTCGATATAACGCACTTTCATCTTGGCTGATACTTCTTTGCTTGAACCGCACACTTGGCTGTTGCTCTTCATCCAACCCTCGTAGATATTGAAGCAAATGTAGCCATCCATTGAAGCGTAGTGGATGTGGTCTATATCTAGTACATTTGGCTGCCATGCATAACGATGAAACGTGTACGGAGGTTTCTCCAATTTACCGTACGAAGGATGAACCATGGCTCCTGCCAGGGTTAGCATTGAAGGCTGACGAGAGGACACCAGCCGATTCTTCTGGAGGTCGAAGGTGTTGCCTACAGCGAGGCCTATCCGACCCAGGACTTCTTTCTCGTTACCAAATTCTACTGTAATGAATTTGACTAGGTTTCTCTCGAGGAAGTCCTTAAAATCCAGGCATTCAACATCGGCATGGCATATGTGGTAGACCAAGCATAAGTCATGCATGCAAACCTAGATCACGGCCGGCTTCTTCCTCTCTTCATCCTTTAGATCCTTCTCTCGTCCCAGGACTGTGGTGTACTCAACATCTAACCCAGCGACCCACTCATCATATGAGTCTTCGAACATGCGTCTGAAGCGAGAAAGGTATCCTTTCACCGTTGCGGAAGAACGGGCGTAGATGACGTCGAACTCATCGTTGGTGATGGTTCTAACCTTGTACGCACCGTCGACCGTGGAGATTTGGGACGCCATGGATTTGGGAGGAGGGTTAGGATTAGTGGAACTACCGTAACGTGAATGGACAGGATGACTAGGAGCGAACCGTCGTAGTATTAAAGGACGTGCGGGGACGAGTAGGAGCGAACTGCCAGCGTGCGAATGGCAGGTTAGTGGCTTTCCATTCTCCCATGATACGGGCTTCCGAGAGCCCTTGGATCTGAGATCGAACGGTTGCATGGCGTGATTCTAGACCTATGGTTGAATATCCTATCCTGGAGGGTTATTCTGCAAATTTTCAGCAACTCAGCATGCGACCGTTTGATCTCAGATCCAAGGGCTGCCAGTAGCCCGTATCATGGTCGCGCCTACCATGACCGTCCCGTCGCTCACGCGGTCGCGCCCTTCGAGATTTAACACGGTGCGTTAGGCTATCTGATGTTGGCATGTCATACATAGTCATCACTTAGTCACTTATACTACAACAAGATTAGCTATAAGGTTGGCTATCAGTGTATTTTTTTACTCCTCTCTATCTCTTTCTTCATACTCCCTCCGTCCCATAATATAAGAACGTTTTTGACACTAGTGTAGTGCCAGAAACGTTCTTATATTATGGGACATGGGGAGTACTAGTATTTATTGCATTTGCCAAGGAGTGGCCTCTTCCAATGAAATGGTGTGCTTATTAGTTTTTTGTTACTAAGTTTGCTTCATTTAATTAGCTATAGACTCAAAATTGTCTTTTCACCTAGGTACACGCGCTTAGCACCGTTTCTTTCTTGGGTCACCAAACTAGTCTCTCTCTTCTTGATTAACTGGCCACATCAGACTTTATGCCTATGTGGCAAGCTTAGCCCTTGTAGGAGCAAGTAAGTACAATAGTGCGCTTTACATGGCATTTTTGCATATGTGGAGGAAAGAGAGGCAAGGAAAAAGTGGAAAAGTGGGCTCTCATGCAAGAGCCATCCTCTACTACATGGTGGAGCATTGGGAGAGGCACCTATATGGAGGTGGTCAGGAATCGGGAGACTCACGCCGGTCGTAGCGCCGCAGTTAAAATGATAATGGCAAGTCAAATCACGGGGCCCCACCTATCCAGCAGTAACTCGATGTCAAATCACATAGCCCTATGTTTGCAGCAGCCTACTCCCTTGTCTTCTCGCGTCTTTGTCGAACCGACTAGGCGGAACTGCCCCGCCTACCGTGCAGGAAAAGCCCGCGCAGTATACTCCCTCCGTCTAGGTGACCAAGGTGGAGAGGAAAACGAGAGAACTTAATGTTTAGGGAGTATTTTGCTAAGGCTGGTTGTAATGGTACTAGCCTTAGCAATTTTGATGAGGTGTCATAGAATTAAATTAAGAAAGAGAGAGAGTTGAGTATTATGTGTCATACATGGCAATAAATAAAGTACTACATGATACTAATATATGATACATGGCGCAGGAGTACTAAGTATTATTAATACAGTTTTGCTAGAACTCATCTAGATGAGACATAATTTGGTCTCATTCATCTTTTATAGCCATTGGGTGTGATGATATAAGATGTGTGTGTGCTGACGTGGGTTGTATTTGTTCTTGTGCAACGAACTGACCACTGCATGTCATGTTTGATAGTCTCAAGTCATTAAAAGCATACAAGCCCCACATCTCTTATTGGTAGATTCCTCTATTTATGTCAAAAAATAAGAAACAACGTGAGAGTTAATGCACCACGCCTATGTGTTTACTATTTGGTTTTTGTAAGATGACTTAATACTCACCTAGACAGAGGGAGTATTCGATTTGACAGCGGGCGGCGCAGTTCCCGGTACGGCTTTAATGCAGACGAGGGAGGGAGTAGTGGTTCCCGATATGTTGAACGGCCAATGCATCCTCCTTCAATTAATGCATGAGGGAAGTAATGGGAGGAGGTCCAGGAAAAGAGGTTGCACGATGTGAATGCAACGCAGTTTGCCCTCATTGCCCTCATATAAAGGCGCCCCTCCATTCCAATGCATCTACCACATCGTACGCACCTCAGCATTCGCCTAAGGCACCTACACTAAGCGCAAAAGACCTCACTCCAGACCCATGGTGTCGATGCGCGTGAGCGGCCAGCGGCTGCGCCAAATGGTCCACGACGCTGGCCTGCGGCATGCCGCCGAGGATCGTCTCCAGACGGTGTTGGAGACCGGCTGGTGGATGGCCGCCGTCGACGCCGACTACGACTCTCAGTTGGACCAGATGATTGTTACCACCAGCAACAAGTTCACCATCCTCAAGAAGCTCGTGGACGACATCGCCGTACTCCTCCAGCCCGTGCGCCCGAGCTCCTCATTGCCTACCACCCTAATCGGCCTCCATGGCCGGAACCTCTTTCAAGCACTGGTGGCCCTGCGACTGCCCGCCGACGCCATGAAGAATGTCCACCTGGAGGTCGCGCTCGCCGTGAGGCGCCTCGCCCTACAAGAATTCGTCGACCTACACATCCACGTGTACGAGCAAATCATGTACATAGGTATCTACAAGGCCAGGGAGGACGCTACGATGTTGGCCTTCCTCAACCGCTGGAAGCCTTGGATGCCTTTGCTGAGAAGCACCTCGACTTCGCCACAAAAGCCGCCGCTCCTTAGCCACTGGTCGGTGGCCCGGCGCACTAAGTTGAGGAGGAGTAGGCCGTACGTTCATGGATCCATCTTTCTTTTTCCTTCTGTAACCAGCACTGCGATCGCATCATCGTGGCCTTAATTCTTATTGTGTTGTTGCATTCTCGTTCCAGTAAATACCGACATGTGCGATTCATTTGCTTAATTATATGCATCACTGTAACTAGTACTCCATCCGTCAATTTATAAGTTGTGCTTACCTTTTCCATCAACTTCGTGCAACGCGCGGCATCTTGCTAGAAACACTAGAATATGTCTATATAATCCGTATGTGATAGTCCATTTGAAATCTCAAAAAGACAAATATTTAGGTACGGAGGGAGTAATATATTAGGAGTATATCAAAACAATAGTGATTTCTTTCAAGTTTGTGAACAAATACTACTATTCTACTACTTTGGATCCATCGCAACACACGGGCACATTGCTAGTAAAAGGAAAAGGCCTGCCGCGTTCGCATCACACCCTCACACGCCCGGGAATCATGAGTACTCCATGGCCCGTCTGGCACGACACATAGCTTAGGGAAGGCATGTTTCCTAGCATTTTTCACTTTCATGTGGGACCGCCGTTGAGCAAACCGACACCCCGTCCGCCGCCGGGTTGGAAAACAGAAACGAGGGGAAGATCTAGCTGTAGCACGGAAGCCAAGAAATTTGGTGTCAGATGGGGCTCGTTGATAGAGTAGGAGCATTCCGTACTAGTACTACTCCTACTAGTACCAAGTTTGTACTCCTAACTATATTACTAGTCCTACCACTATACAACTAGTAGGTACGTGCACGGCACAACATTGTAGGAACAAAAAATGGGAAGATCTTGTTTTGGTTGATTTATCTTTTTTTCAATCAACGTAGTATGAATAATATGATATGGTTGGCACCCATGAAGCTTATGTGGCTTGGTTGCATGGCTACGAAAGGTTAGAGAAAAATAAATAGATAATGTGTTTAGAGTGCACTCCACTAAATAGATATACTTTGTATCCATTGCAACGGACCGGCACATCTATATCTATACCCCCTATATAGTGTGTGAAAAACTTTGAAAGTTGGTCGTTGGATGAAGCCAATCCGACGGTACAAAGATGGCAAATCCAAGCACTACTGGCTGTTGGATATCATCCACCAGATTCTGCCACATGTATAATCTAGAAGACTCCATGGTTGAACTTAATTCATGACTAACTTTGCCACAACTAAGCTTAGGCAAAGTTATTAGTTCTTCAAAATGAGATCCACAAGCTGGCAAGCCTAAGGCAATCTTGCCACATTTTTTGTGCGTATGTCATGTGGGGCCTTAGTGTGGCTTGCCTAAGGTGTGGCTTGAACCAAACACTCACCTAAGTTAATCAAACTTGCTTAACCTTAGATTCCACTAGATTTTGCCTCATGTTAGAATCCAGAAAACCCCACATGTAGAAGCATAATGCACAAACCACCAGAATCTCATGCGTGCAATGCACGTGTACCTTACTAGTACTAGTTGGTAGTAGTAAGAAACAAATTCTAGTTTTGGCACTAGTTTGTACTGCGGGAGCACCACAAGGCCTGCCGCAGGAGTTACATTTCCCTCTCGGGGCCCACGGGACCGAACTTCAGTGGCTTAGTGCCTGGCCTATGAGTCAATGACATTCGGACCTTAAATGCGGCTGGCCCACATGTCATTCTCATGGTGGTGGCGTGGTTCGCGACTCACTCGTTCGAGATGAACCGGCCGGTGGTGGCGTGGCCGTGGAGAGGGTGCCACAGCTGGGCGCCGGGGCGTTACGAGGCATAGATGGCTACACCGGCGGGTACTACATGTAGTACATAAGTACTCCAGTTGAGGATTGATGCCCGGGACGAAATGTGTCACAGCTGCTGGATGAAAATTCGATGGTGCAGGAGTACGGATCGGAGCACAGCAGCGGAGCAGGCAAATCGCGTCCAATCGGCTATGTCTGTGGTAGAAAGTTGATGGTCACCGCAGTTCAGCTGGCCCGCATGTCATGCACACAAAGGCAGAGGAGCGGTGGGGCCAAGAGGGATGAGGGGCACGTCGGGGGGATGAGGATCCCCTGACGCGAACAATCCTACCATTCTGTCACTGACATGTGGGACCCATAAGTGTGGGTCCCACTTGGCAGCGAAGGAAAGGCAGGTCAAGGCAGTGATAGCCACGTCAGAGGATCCATGTCCACGTCGGGGGACGTTGTGCCATGGGTTGGAGCGGTGTCGTGGGAATCACGTGTGGGTGTGGCAGTGGTAGAAACAAGAAACGTGATGGTCGTCGTGGTTCAACTTCCATGGACAAGCTGTCATGTCTGCTGACACATGTATATCAAAACTAGAGTGTTTATATTTCAAGCACGTGAACAAGTATTATTCTACTACTTTGGATCCATTGCAACGCATGGGCCAGCACATTGGTAGTAGTAGTGTCCATCTCTATCTCTAGAGGCCTTCCCCCGTTCATCCTTTTCTCTCACAAGATAAACTACTCATACAAATGCATCTCGATGTTCCGTGGAACGCACGACGATGTTTCCTTGGGGGTCTCTCCAGTGCGGCGTGGTTGTAGTTGCAAGTTGACGCCCCTTGAGATGCCGACGTTGAGGGGCACTCAGATTTCCTCCGATGAGCAGGTAAGATGAGTTTGATCACGTAGTAAATGCATTCTAAAGACTACTTCTAAAGTGTCCATTTCCAAATTCACCCCCTGTCCACTGTTTCACAGGTTAGGCTCGGTGCGAGTGGAGATTGCCTTGCATATGTACGGGAGGGTACCAACATCAATTTGCACAACATTTACAATGGTGACACCGTTCCCGTAGAACCTTTGTCCAACATTGGGATCAGCCATGCAACGGGCCACCGCATGAATTGGTACGATGGAACCTAGAGTTTGGCACGAGTTCGTGCTGCAGGAGCACCACAAGCCCTGGCGCAGGAGTTACATTTCCCTCTCAGGGCTGTCAGGACTGAGCTTTAGCGCCTTTGAGTCAATAATATGTGGACCCGATAGGTGACTGGTCCACATGTAATGCTCCCGAAGGCAGAGGGGCAGTGGGGCCAAGAGGGGTGAGCCACAGGTCAGGGGACATGTGGTGTCATGGGTTCGAGCGGCGTTGTGGTAATCGCGTGTGGCTGTGGTAGAAACTTGATGCTCACCGCATTTTAGGTGGCCCACATGTCATGCACACAAAGGCAGAGGGGCGGTGCGGCCGAGAGGGGTGAGGCGCACGTCGGGGGGGGTGTGGTGCCATGGGTTGGAGAGGCGTCATGGGAATCACGAGATGAAACGTGATGGTTGCTGTAGTTGAACTTCCATGGACAAGATGTCATGTCTACGGACACATGCACTGCATACCGATCACTGGAAGGAGTAGCAGAGAAATCTATATATGCCGATAAATAGTTCCTTATAGTCAAGCGGACCCACGCTACTACTCTGTTCCAAAGACATGCACACCATCGAAATAGTCCATCTATATCAATATACACCGAGAGGGAATAATTTTTTTACAAGAGAGGAAATAGTTCATCCATCCATAATGCCCTCCTGCTAGTGCAGCCTTTTCTTCTTCTTCTTCTTCTTCTTCTTCTTCTTCTTCTTCTTCTTCTTCTTCTTCTTCTTCTTCTTCTTCTTCTTCTTCTTCTTCTTCTTCTTCTTCTTCTTCTTCTTCTTCTTCTTCTTCTTCTTCTTCTTCTTCTTCTTCTTCGTGGGAGACGGCTTCGCAACAAGCTCTTTGGACCTTGCAGCTATCTCGAAACTCACACGGGCATCGAGGGCAGCATATTTTATCTGCTTGTACGTCAAGGGATAATTCCCCCATCCATATGACCTTAATGCCACCGTATCGTCACCCTTGTGAAGATTTGTACCGAGCACAAATTTTGCTACGTCGAATAGGGATGGTGTCTGTTTATCACAATCTTCTAGAGGAATTTTGATTCTGGTTTGAAGGTCAGTGATGCTTTTCAAATCAAGGTTGTACAGCTCCAGCTTCTGTTTGTCCCCTTCGATGGCTGCCCCACAGAAGTATACGTCCTCCCGAGACAAGAAATCGTGAAGCTCACCTGGTATGGAGGGTGCGTGTATGATGGGGTACACCAAAACATCATCTTCGAGGCACAACTAAAGGACGGCGGTGCGCTGGATCTTCCCAGGGGCACGCTCCGTGTACTCTGCGTCGAGACGGATGACCCTCATCTCTACCTTTTCGAGGGAGTTGGATACATTGTTGATCCACTGCAGAACGAGCACCACAAAGCTCTCCCACGGTCGTCCAAAAAAATAGAGCAGTGGCTCTGTTGGCGGGCAGGGGCGGGGGTATATATAGGCCTCTCTTTAGTCCCGGTTTGTGGCTAAAACTGGGACTAAAGGACATCCTTTGGTCCCGGTTCAAGCTACCAACCGTGACTGATGGTGGTGGGCCAGGAGCAAGGCCCATTGGTCCCGGTTCGTGTCTGGAACCAGGACCAAAGGGGTCAGACAAACTGGGATCAATGGCCCCCGAGGCCCGGCCGGTGCCCTGGCCTCACGAACCGGAACTGATGCCCCAATTGGTCCCGGTTCGAGTGAACCGGGATTAATGGCCTTACCCAGGCCTCAACCAAAGCCCTATTTTCTACTAGTGTGTGTTCCTCTCAGGATACCAATGCATGTCACCAAGAAGTCTATCTGATCACACAAGTACCTATCAACGTCATGTGTGGCTTGGGGAGTTGAAGGTCTCCAACTATGTCGGTGGATTGGGCGGGTCCAATAACTAAGTTACCGCCAAGGTAAATAATAACATTAAGAGAACACATGTGAATAGATGACATTTATCAAATAAGCACTTACTAGATGTAGGGTTGGTGGAGTTTATATACCGGCCTCCACGGGTGTCCTACGTGGGTGTAGGTTTTATCCTTTTATCCAAGGGCTTTAGATGAGCCCAATCCTCTCCCAAAACATCCCTTGATGCCTAAGGAAGTCGTGGAACAAATAGGGACGAAATGCATGAAGAATCGCGAAATTTAGGGATGCTTCCGCATCCCTGGGAACCTGGTATAACAGTCATACCGCACGTATTCTTCTTCTCCGGAATCCTCCATGCATGGAGTTTATTATTTTGACATTCAAGGGCTTGTTTGATTCATATGAACAAGCCTGATACACCTATATGGCATTGGATCTTCAATTTGTGTCTTTTTGGAAAATCTCATTTTTGCAAACTCCACAACAGGCCTGTCTTTGGTTCTTTTACATCCTCCGTATTGATCCCTTCCACGATGCTTTCATCATGTGAAATACTTGGGAGTTCCACAACACCTACAGAACACACAACAACAAACAAAACTAATAAAAACTAACAAAGACACCACAATATGTAATGCTCGCAACGAAAAGAGTGCAAACAAGGAATCATGCATAAGTACATGCAATTGGCTCAATTGGTCATGACATGTGAAGTTATTATGCAACAAACGAGCCTTAAAACAGGTCTAAAATAGAGCCATCATCCACCACCGCATTCCACTTAACTCAACTCTCTCTCTCTCTCTCTCACTCTCTCTCTCTCTCTCTCTCTCTCTCTTTGTGTGTCTTCTATCATATCCTCTTCCACAACTCTCTCTCTCCCTCTCTCTCTCTCTCTCTCTGTGTGTGTGTGTGTGTGTGTGTGTGTGTGTTATAATGGAGAGTAACTTAGACTAGTATCTATGTTACTATCTTCATAGTGGGTAGTGTCACATGTGTGGTAACATAGATGTCTTCATTTATTACTTTTTAGAGTCATTTTGCATTGGAAAACGCTATGTGACAGTAACATATTATGTTACTCTATTTGCTTCACTCCTCATTAACTACTTGCCATATCATTCAGTTTTGCTTATGTGGCATCTATGTTACTACCTCTGTTACTCCACTAAGACCAGCCTGAACCCCTTCCCCACTAGTCCTGAATGGACCGCACCGATCCTTGGGTGCTCGCACGGTGACCACCTAAAGTTTGTGAAGTCCATGGAGGTCTGCTCTCGGTTCAAGAACATGGATAAGATGATCAAAGATGCACAAGTTATGCTCTCGCGGGCGACAAAGAAGGAGATGAAGTTGTTTTTGCCTAACCGAGGCAAAGGCTCATTATAAGTGGACATACTGTTGTGGGTGATGGAGGAGGTCGAGTCGGCTGATCTAGGGCAGAGAGCTAGATGGGCTAAATATAGGCTTGTCGTAGCTCCTGCTGACCATGATGCTGTCATGGTGGTACCGTACACCATCATTCTTGACGACCATGAGGAGATGATGGATGATGGCAATGCCGAAGCAGTCCAGATGGTGGTCAGTGCTCTTGAGCCTTGATCCTCTACAATCCCCATGGAGGTTAACAAATTACAAGCCTTAGGGCTACCACCGCCCAAGTGCCTCCAAGCTCGCAACAACTAGGACATACCGCTTGTTGGTGTTGCATTGGATTTGAATGGATGTAAGTGGACTGTGATCCATTAACCCATTGTTAGTGAAAATCCTATGCAATCTCAGTCAAACACTCTCAAATCCCTAATTGGATATTCTTTGTTCGGTCAATTATATCAAAGGCTAGAACTTCAATTGGATGCCTAAATCGAGTGCGCGAATGGTATAATCGATGCACCAATCGAATGTGAGAACCGTAATCGATGCCATTGGGGACAGAGAGCTTACCATCATTGATGAACCCATGGCTGAGGTGTGATGAAGCCGATGCTCGACGTCTAGATCATTCTTCTGATGCTTGTTTCCATTTTTCATTGTCCAAATTTTGTGTGCATCACTGTCGGTGAGAGAGTGGAGAGAGTGGAGAGTGGGCGATGAGAGAAGGGTGAGAGTTTCCGGTGTCACATCATGAAATTATGCAGCGTCTCCCCGTTTTCTTGCTCGTGCAACCACCTACACACATGTGCGCTGGATTGCATCACTTGGACCAGACTCTCTGGAAACACCGATTCCATCATTCCTCCAGAGCCAGCTCATAGTGCTTCAAATTCCGTGCAGACCAAGATTTCCATGTAGGCTATACATCCAAACGGCTCAAAACTGCTTCTAGTGAGATTGGCCGAGGTATATGCAGACTACCAAATACCTGTTTATGGCATGTGTAGTTAAGTGGATCCGATGGTGGGGAGGCCATCAGGCGCTGCCTCTGCCCAGCCGACGCTTCCCCTACTTGCTCATGTGTGTGGTTCAAGCACTACTACAGGATGCTGCTAACGTGACACTATGATCAAAGATCCTTCGACGAAACTATGTGCGATGCAATAATCGAAAACGGTGGTGTAAAAAACCGTCAAAAAAGGTGCAAACCATTTGCGATGGTGGAGACATCAAACACGGTTCAGATTTTAGTTACGTGTGCGATGTTGGGCATACGGTTGATCCAGCAGCACTGTTTGCGATGAGCAAGACCAAGAGAAACGGGCAACCATGTCAATGTGTGTGCGATATACGGCATACAGTTCGCTCCGATGAACTGTGTGCTATTAGGGAATGCAACAGAAATGGTCAGCCAGATCAAGGTGTGTGTGATATACAGCATACGGTTCACTCGGACAAACTATTTTCGATTAGGCAAGAGAATGGAAATGGTTCATCTTAACAAGATGTGTGTGATATGCGGCATCTGCGATCAGCCAAAAGAACACAAAAGATTCATGTAAACCAGATGTGTGTGATATGCAACAAACAACCCACTCAGATGAACTGTTTGCGATGAGAAATTATAACACACACGGTTACTATAGTAAGTTCATGTGCAATTTTGTTCGTACAAAAAACTTTGAAAAATGCAAACTAGTTGCTTGCGTATCAATAATTATTAAAAAATAACGAGATAGACCTTCTTCAAGCCAATCAACATGTGTTCAAAAAACAAAAAATGTCAAAAATTACAAAACAAAGACCTCGATATTAACTAGATGGATGGGTCACTACAAAGGTTTATAATAAACCTTTGCAGTTACCCATCCAACTAGTTAGTATCGAGTCCACTTCCCTTTCGGTCACCCATCTCATGACTACTCCAGCCTCAGCACAACTAACTTGGGAGTTCTGTTAGATGATCTATCAGTAGGGAAGCTGGTCCTTGCTGCTGTAGATCGCTCTTTGCAGCCTTTATTGCGCAAAACAATGGAAACGGTGAACTGAACAAGATGTGTGTGTCGGATTTTGGGTTCCGGCAGACCCTCTAGATTCGAACACTGGGGTGCGCGCAGAGATTTCGCCCTCTGCCTACCTGCACCTTACCGCCTCGCTATGATCTAAGCAATCAAAGGAATAACACAAGAGACACAGAGTTTATACTAGTTCAGGCCACCGTTGTGGTGTAATACCCTACTCCAGTGTGTGGTGTGGTGGATTGCCTCTTGGGCTGATGATGAACAATACAAGGAAGAACAGCCTCGCGAGGGTCTGTTCTTGGCTGGTGCGAAGAACTACTAGGGGGAGTTCAGTCGCTCTCTGGATCGATGCCTCTACCTTGTGGTGGCTAGTCCTATTTATAGGCAAAGGCCCTGGGCCTCCTCCCAAATATTGAGCGAGAAGGGCGCCAACAATTGGCCATTTTGAAGAGGAACATCTAGTACACTTATCCTGACTAAAGTTGGTCCTCGCCTATTAAAGGCTCTGGTGGTGACGCCGGCTTGGGCTCCACGATGACCTCCATCCTGCCATTCCGCTGGTCTTGGTCTCGTTGCAGATGCCTGTGCTTGATGCTCTCGCCTGCGCTTGCTCCCCTTGCACCAAAGAGGAAAGAAGGACACTGCGCGGGCTGGCGCCTGCCTGGCGGCCTTGATCGTCATGGCTTGCGTCATGGGAACCTCGTGAGGTACCCCGCCTTGATCTCTCCGCCTCCTCGCGAGTCAGCCTAACGAGGCCGTGCCTGAGGAAGCTTCCTGTCATCTACCCCGCGAGGCTTGGCCCCTCGCGAGGGTCTTGAGCTCGTGTTAATGAAGATGGGCCATGCTGGGCCGCCCCTTGAGCCACGCCGCAGGCCGCAGGCAGGCAAGTCTGGGGACCCCCATTCCCAGAACACCGACAGTAGCCCCCGGGACCAAGGCGCGCCCGGACTTGGCCGAATAGAGAAGCGAAGGGGTAAGTGTGAAGCGCCGCGGGCCCTAACAGCCTGCGGCCTCGGGCGCCGCGTGG
Organism: Triticum dicoccoides; assembly: GCF_002162155.2. Classification (NCBI taxonomy): domain Eukaryota; kingdom Viridiplantae; phylum Streptophyta; class Magnoliopsida; order Poales; family Poaceae; genus Triticum; species Triticum dicoccoides. Next base: position 64,677,719 of record NC_041393.1, read on the forward strand.
CGGTTGATTAGACGTGGGTGGCTCTGCTTCCCCACGCCTCCTTATTTTGCGCCCAGCTAGGCGGACCCGTGGTTGCACACAGTCTTTCCTCTTCTCGTCGCTCGACCATCCCCTATTCTTCCTCCTCTCGAGCTCCAGTGTCTGCTTCCAATCCAATCTCGAATCCTCCCTCTTCCCGTCGCCATGGCTCCGACAAAGAAGGGAAAAAGGAAGAAACCGGTGCCTCCGCCTCGCTCGCTGTCGTCGGCGGCTCCCGCCGTTGATCGGTCGATCATACTTAACCGAGAAGGCTTGGGCAAGGTCAGCTCTGCTCTGGCCACCATCTTCTACGAGTGCGGGAGGACGACAGCCTGGCCTGCATCCCACTTCTCCATCAACAGGGTGGTCACCGAGGTCCGGTACTTTGCCGACGCCCTGTGGGCGGGATTGGTTCCCCCCTTCTCTGATTTCTTCAGCGCTGTGCTTTCCCATTACCAGATCCATATGATGCATTTGGGTCCTGAATCCATTACTCTTCTTGTCGTCTTCGCCTTTGTCTGCGAGGCGATGATGGGCATCCCTCCCTCGGTTGCCTTGTTGCGCCACTTCTTCTCTCTGCGCCTCGTCGATTCCACCGAATGCTCAGGGTGCGTGAGCTTCATTGCCGCACCAGAAACAGCGGCTTCAGGGATTGATTTTAGCCTTCCTCCGTCCGCGCTTGGGTTCCGCGAGCGGTGGCTGTACGTGGATGTAGGGGTGTCCAGCCCCCTGCTTTCGGAGCCAAAGTCGCCCGCTGTCCCAAATTTAGGCTGGGGCCAAGAGACGCTCATGAGCCCCCGTCTCATCTTCGTCTGACATCGCTTCGCGCTCTTGAGGGAGTTTGGTGTGACGGCGCCCAAGGTGGTGAAGGAGTTCCTGCTATGCCGCATTGCTCCTCTCCAGCGCCACTCCTGCCGGATGTGGTCCTTCAGCGGGCGTGAAGATCGCATGAGGCTCCAGGAGGAGGACCTGATGCCCGAAGCAATGAGGAAGGTGCTCTTGGTCTTGACTGGGGACCCTTCCCCCGGCAGCATCCGGCACGGGGGGGCTTTGTTGTACCTTTGCTCGAACAGGGGCGACTTTGTGAAGCAGATGCCCGGCTTCGACAAATGGGGGCTGCGACCCACCGGCCTCAGGGGTCCTCGCGATAACCCGATGCTGGTGACTGCCTTCCCAGTCGCCCACGGTGGTCCTTCCTCGAGTGGCGGAGCAGGGAGGCATGGGCCACTAGAGGCTGAGGGGGCCCCCGCCGGAGTGATGATGCCAGGCGGCACTCCTGAGGGGGCAGCTCCTGAGGCCCGTACTGCTGTGGCTGGAGGCGTTGAGCCGCTGCCCACGGCACCCATGGTTGAGGCCCCTGGGGCCCCAGATATCCTTCTTGGCGAGGCGACCAGCGGCGTGCATCAGGACGACGCACCAGATGCTAGGCATCTCGACGCTTCTTCTTCGCCGCAGGCTGACCCCTGCGCTCAACTCCTGGGTCACTTCTGCGTGGACTTCGAGGCTCTCCGGAAGAAAAGGGAGGCCTTGGGTGACGATTACCCTTATCACCTGCTGAAGCGCCAGAAGTATTTCGCCATTGATGAGTAAGCCTTCCCCTTTCCAAGCTCCTGATCCTCCCGCTGCTTTGGCTGATCCTTGCTCTGCAGGTCCCTTTCTGCTGAGCTCGCGGAGATGGCTGAGGAGCCATCCCCCCAGGCTCCGCCCTCTCCACCGCCTTTGAGCGCTCCGAGTTCCAGCAGAGCCCTCACAGTGAGGCCGGCCGGAGAGGTGAGCCATCCTGTGGTGCATCGCGGCCGTGCGCACCTCGCGACCCCCCTTCGCGAGCCTTATCGGGGCATAGCCAGCCTGCCTTGGGCCTCGCGTCTGATCATGGATGGCGATTGGCTGAGGTCGGCCCTGCGCTCTTCACTTGGGGAGGGGTTGGCTCCTGGCCGGGCTTCTGGCGAGGCATGCCCGGCCATCACGAGGGCGCCAGCCCGCAGCCCCCTGCCTAGAGGGGGGGTGCTGATTCGTGGCCCCTGGCGCTTACTTGGGGCGGATGACGATGCAGAAGACGTGCTCGAGCACGCCCGGAGGCGTTGCGTCCTTCGCCAAGGGTTTCTCCGGAGGGCGGCTGACGAGGTGAGCCGGCTTGGTGAAGAGCTTGTTGATGAAGACGTGCGCCTTGAGGCTGAGGGCCTGCGCCTGGCTGAAGAGAGGCACAAGCTGGAGGCGGCCGCTGCCCTTGCGCGCCACCAGCGTGACCTTGACAATGAGGAGGCTGAGGCGTTGCTGGCGGCCTCTTGGGAGGCCTGCTCCCGGGCCGTCGAGGAGGCCCGAGAGGCTGACCGACGGCGCGAGGCGTCGGAGGAGCGGGCGCGGGAACTCCTGGCTCGGTGCCACTCCCTGGAGCAACAGGTGGAGCTGTGTGAGACGGCCCTTGCGTCGATGAAGGTGGCTTCGGTCGACCAGGCAGAGCTCCTGAGGCACGAAGAGGCACTGACGCTGGAAGCTGCTGAGCGCGCACGTGACCTTGAACGTCTAGAGACGAGGGAGCGCCTGGTGACACAGGCGGAGGATGACGTTGCAACGCGCGAGGCCCGAGTCCTGGAAGAGGTTGAACGCGGGGTAATGACGGCTCACTTGAACCTTGAGCGCGAGCTCGAGGAGAGGTTGGGGTTTATCCGGGTCGAGGCTGAAGGCAGGACCGCCGCCCTGAGGGCCAAGCTGGAGGAAGCGACGCGGCGAGCCGATGCTTCCCGGGCCGCCCTCGACGCAGCGCAGGAGGAGCTGACCACCTCCCGCGCCGAGGTGCTTCTTCTCCGCCAGCGGGTGGACGAGGCCGAGGCCGTCGCGCGTCAGAACAAAGATGAGATACGCCAGCGGCGGATTCTGGAGAACGAGCATGGCCCCATGCTCGCCAGGCTCCGGGAGAGAGCCAACGTGGCCTTGGGTAACATCTGCGAGGTGGCTGTTGTCCAGCCCCATGCAGTCAACTAAGCTGGCAATCTTCAGTTCTTCACCAACATGGTGACGCAGCTGGAGGCGCGGGCTGTCGGTGCCAACAGGCTGGTGGAGGAGAGGAGTCGCGCCCTGCTCGGACGCACCTTCTCTTGTGTCTTCAGCCACCTTCAGAACATGGACCCCCACTTCGACTTTGACGCTGCCATCGCTCCAGTGCCCCAGGCCGTCCGGGGCGACCTGGTGCATTGGGTGGAAGACAACGTGGATGCCATTGTCAGGTCCTTCGCTTTTGATAATGACAACGCGGTCGTGGCTGCCGATGAAGGTGATGTGGTGAACGGCCCTGGCACCGCTGCCGGCGACGCGGAGGGCGATGGCGAGGCCAGCGACGCCAGCGATGATTCAGGAGGCGCCCCTGAGGATGCATTGGGGGATTTATCCGACTGACCACGTGTTGTCCCTGCTTCCTTACCCTGCATAGATAGAGTTCGGGCCTTGCCTGAAGGTTGTAAGAGCATTTTGGGAGGGGGAGCCCCTCATGTAAAAACTCGTATTCAGCGCATAAGTAGATGCGATATCACTCGTATGCCTGTGCCAAGCGGCTGGCTTCACGACGAGCTAGCTGGCTTGTTTACCTTCAACCCGCGTGGGCCTCGAGTCAGCCTGCGGAGGGCGGTGGTGCTTCGAGCGTCCTCCGAACGAGCCCGTAAAACCTGTAATGAAAACCTCCTGAGAGGGCGCGGCGACGGCAGTCTGGGCTGCACGCAAGCAAGGCCTGGCCCGGCTCGTGAGGGGCTCACGAGGGGAGGCAGCTGAAGCAAAGTGGTAACCAGAACGCGAGAGATTGCTCGAACGAGACTAAACACCCCTTCCCCGAACACACGCAAATCTTCGAGCTCAAATCCAACTTAAATTCAACGGGGAAAACGGCAACCAAGGGGAAAAAGCAACGAAGGTAGAAAAAAGGCCGCGTCCGGCACCTAGTCTATTCTTGGACATATTCTCACCAGCGCGGAGCTAAGTGCTGCCACTAGGCGTGGGAGGGAGCCCCAGGGCCTGAGGCTGGCACCCCTGAGACTCCGGGGCGTGTACAGCCCCACTCATTATTACGTGAGAGTGTCACAGGGCGGCGAGCTTCACAGGCACTGGGCCTTCTTCACAGGTACCGGCCTTGCTTCATATCGCCAGACGAGGGCCCTGCCTTGCGCCACACTCTAGTGCCACCGACGACGACCGGAAACTAGGACGCCGCCGATGGGGTAGAGCGGTCGCCAGCGGTTCCCCCGACGACCACAGGTCCTCTTTCCAGGGGCAGGCTCTAGGGCACCTCCCCAGCAGAGGGCCTACCTCCTGAGGATGCCTTGCTCCGAACGCTGCGGTGACGATGTCGAATCTTGGCCCCTCTCCTGCAGCCCCCGGCGCCCTCCTCCTGAGGGGTAGGAAGCTGCGGGAGTGGGGTAGCCGCCCGTTGTCGTGATCTCCACCTCCTGCGACCCATGGTTGGCGTATGCCTGCTCCTGAGGAATTAGCGGTACCTGATACTCGTTGTTCCCAGCGTAGCCGACGGGGCCTTCTCGGGGCTCCTGGAAGAGCTCAACTTCTGGCGCCTCGCCCCCAGCTTGGGCCGAGGAGCGAGCCTTGTTCATCCTCATGCGCGCGCCCTTGGTCCATCATATGAGGCACGTACTCTTCTGGGGCCGCCATCCCGAAGGCCGCGCCGTAGCGCCCCACGTGCCATGCAGTGCTGCTTGAGGCGCCCGCCTGGGGGTGGTAGCGCGGCGGCCTATCGGGGCCGCGGGTTGTGGTGAGTCCTTCTTCAATGGCCAGGGGCGGAGCCAGCGCCGCCGCTGGCCCGGGGCTGACGGCCTGGCCGGTGTTGGGGTGGCCTTGGAGTCCGCTTGGGGCCGCACGGGCGTGCACGGAGCCCCCGTGCGGGCCACCCTGGACCTGAGGTGGGAGTTGGGTGCAGAAGGGGGGAGCCCCCGAGACGGCGAAGCCCAGGAGCACTGCCACCCACTCTAGCAGCATGTCGTGACCGCCTTCCAGCAGCCTGCACTGCAGCAGCTCTCGGGCCAAGGTGAGCGCGACCCTCGAGTTCGCCTGCTCCCGCCGGGTGTACGGCGCCGTGGCCGCAGCATGGTGGGAGGCCCTCACCGCCGACCGCGCCTGCCGCGTCGAGAGAGCTGTCGCCGCCTATCCACGCCGCCCGCGACCCGCAGCGCCCTGCGGACCACGAGCTGCCTGGGGCGTGGGGTTGCCCGGGGCGAGCGGTTCTGCGTGGGCGGGCCAGGACGCCCAAGGATCAGGGTTGCCTGCCTGATCGCCGGACATGATGATGATGATGCGACGAGACGCGAAGTGGCAGAAGGCGGATTCCGGTGCACCCCTACCTGGCGCGCCAAATGTCGGGTTTCGGGTTCCGGCAGACCCTCTAGATTCGAACACTGGGGTGCGCGTCGAGATTTCGCCCTCTGCCTACCTGCACCTCACCGACTCGCTATGATTTAAGCAATCAAAGGAACAACACAAGAGACACAAAGTTTATACTAGTTCAGGCCACTGTTGTGGTGTAATACCCTACTCCAGTGTGTGGTGTGGTGGATTGCCTCTTGGGCTGATGATGAACAATACAAGGAAGAACAGCCTCGCAAGGGTCTATTCTTGGCTGGTGCGAAGAACTACTAGGGGGAGTTCAGTCGCTCTCTGGATCGATGCCTCTACCTTGTGGTGGCTAGTCCTATTTATAGGCAAAGGCCCTGGGCCTCCTCCCAAATATTGAGCGGGAAGGGCGCCAACAATTGGCCATTTTGAAGGGGAACATCTAGTACACTTAGTCCTCGCTTGTTAAAGGCTCTGGTGGTGACGCCGGCTTGGGCTCCACGATGACCTCCATCCTGCCATTCCGCTGGTCTTGGTCTCGTTGCACCGAAATGGATGCCTGTGCTTGATGCTCTCGCCTGCGCTTGCTCCCCTTGCACCAAAAAGGAAAGAAGGACACTGCGCGGGCTGGCGCCCGCCTGGCGCCCTTGATCGTCATGGCTTGCGTCATGGGAACCTCGTGAGGTACCCCGCCTTGATCTCTCCGCCTCCTCGCGAGCTAGCCTAACGAGGCCGTGCCTGAGGAAGCTTCCTGTCGTCCACCCCGCGAGGCTTGGCCCCTCGCGAGGGTCTTGAGCTCGTGTTGATGAAGATGGGCCATGCTGGGCCGCCCCTTGAGCCACGCCGCAGGCCGCAGGCAGGCAAGTCTGGGGACCCCCGTTCCCAAAACACCGACAGTGTGTGATACGTGGCAAACAGGTCCGTGATCAGAAATGAGTGCGAAGACCAATAATAACACAGACGATTGCTGCTAATAAGCCATGTGATTTGCTATATCTACATAAGAATAACGTGTATATATATAACGGAAATAAACATCCAATTACATAAGTGGCTATACAGATCATTCACACACACCTCCATAAACAATTGCATGCATTCTAAAGTAGGAGAAATGATTGTCTAGTCATCTACTTCTTGTGACGCTCCTGCCACTACTCTGTGGCTCGATCCCTCGTCTGGGGCATGAAGAAGACACTTCCTCATGTCAATGATCTGCATGTACATCTCGTAGCTTGTGTACGCGTCCTTGGCCAGCAGCAGCAGCAACAGAAGCAGTAGCAGTAGAAGCAGCAGAAGCAGTAGCAGCAGCAGTAGCAGCAGCAGGAGGAGTAGCAACAGCAGTAGCAGCAGCAGTAGTAGCAGTAGTAGTAGTAGTAGTAGTAGTAGTAGTAGCAGTAGCAGGAGCAGGAGCAGTAGAAGTAGCAGCAGCAGTAGCAGCAGGAGCAG
>NC_041393.1:64684719-64690735 GCF_002162155.2 Triticum dicoccoides
TAGCAGTAGCAGTAGCAGTAGCAGCAGCAGCAGCAGCAGCAGTAGCAGTAGCAGCAGCAGTAGCAGTAGCAGTAGCAGGAGCAGCAGGAGCAGCAGCAGCAGCAACTGTAGCAGTAGAAGAAGCAGCAGCAGCAGTAGTAGTAGTAGTAGTAGCAGCAGCAGCAGCAGCAGCAGCAGTAGTAGTAGTAGTAGTAGTAGTAGTAGTGGTAGTAGTAGTAGTAGTAGTAGGGGGCTATTTTGTTAGTAGAACTAGCTATTTCAATACGTGGTTGGCAACAATTGGGGAAAAGTTTGGTCGGTTCAGCTGTCGAGTTGAACTTTTTGTATAAATTAAGCACGACTACTTAATCTATGAATGAAATCTATGCTTATTTATTGAGTCTTAGTTGCAAAAAAATTAGATACTGCTAGTGATTTTTAGCTGCATATTTTGACAAATCGTAGTGTTACAAGGTTGACAAATGGCAATGTTACTAGATCAACAAATGTCAATCTTTCAAGTTTGACAAATGGCAACATACCCAATATGACAGATGCAAATCTAACCAAATTGTTTGTAAGTGGATGCACACGGGTCATCCAAAACAACTGTTTGCATTGAAGAGATGCACAAATCCTGCTCTCGCTTTGCATACGGGTGTTCTATCTAAAATGTTTGCGATCAAGAGCTGCACAAATCCTGCTCGGCACATTTTCCCTTGGCTTCCTGGGGAAGTTGTCCGTTTGCATACGGGTGTTCTAACTAAAACATTTGCGATCGAGATACAGTATTAAACCCAAGAAAAAAACAAATTTCAGCGGCGGTGGAGGCGGCGTGCCGCGCCGTCCATGTCGTTGTCGTCCTTTGGGACACCGTTGTTGAAGTCTTCAAGGCAACACAGAATGTTCTTCACTTGTATATCAAACATCATGTCGTCGCGCGATCGACGGGCGTGGCGCGGAAGGACGACAGCTGGCGGCACTGAGAGGTAGCGGTCAACGGTGACGTCCCATGCCATTGAGGAGGGCACGCGCACGGGCACGAGCATGGCGGGTGCAGCCAAATGCTCGGGGACCAGCGCCGTAGTGGGTGGAGGGGCGCACACGGGCAAAGGCGCTGGCGCTGGCATGTACATGAGCTCGCGCGGGGCCGCAGAGACCTCGCTGATGCCCGCGGCTTCCAGCTCTGCGGTAGTGCTTGGCGACTAGCCCGTTAATGCTACAGGGATGGTCGCTGCGCGGGCGCGGGGATGGGAGCTGGGACGGGACCGGGGGCAGCAACCGTCGCGGCCAGCTCGTTCTGGGCCATGTCCATGAGGCCCCATTCCTCCTTATTTTCTATCTCCTCCGGCTCGGAGTTGACTTTACCAAACTTGAAGACTAGTGATAGGTGATCCTTCTGCGCCATGGCGTTAGTGGAGGTATGCGGGAGGGAGGGGAATGGGAAGCGAACAGTAAGGCAGCCCGTATTAAGCAGCGGCTTGGGCGCCATTAATGGAGAGGAAGGCGGGCGTCCATGGAAGTCAAAGGGCTCACTTCCTAGTGAGCCTACGCAGTGTACAACTCGCACACTTCCCGGTGAGCCTGCGCATTGGAGGACAACTTGCACACCTCTCGGCCAGCCTACGCATCGGACTGCGCTCGCACGCCTCCTGTTCAATCAAGCAGTTGTCCGCACGGCACCTCCTATAGCCATTAAAACCAAGACACATGGCATCACTTGAATGGTTAACATAAAACACACAATTTGAATTACACAAACGTTTGTGATGTTAGAGTGGCAGCTATTTGTTTCAAAATGCCTTTGTTGGCTGTTATTCGAGTGCTTATTCTCTCAAAATGTACACAAAAAATACCACAGCATGTCGGGTGCCATTCCATGATAGCATGCCAAGTTTCATGAATTTCAGACGAGTTTTGGATTTGCTAGAATTCAAAAACAAAGTATCTCAACGTTTTGCCGGCAGTCAACAGTGCCCTGGTGTTTGAAATTCATTCCCATTTCTTGCATGGGACCTAAGCATGCACCCAAGGACAAAGATTTGATTTTTCAACCAATTTATATGCACTGGAGCACGTGCATGTAGTTCAAATTTGAATTATGCACATAAAATGCCTAGAAAACCCATTTAATGTATGAAAAATGTCCAAACGAACCCCGAAAAATTGCAAAATTTAAAAACACTCATGTTGTTCTATCTTGACACTAGAAAAAAATTGAAAGCAATAAGAGGCAGCGGATATCATTTCGTCCCCAAAGGTGGGACGTTTCCTACAAAAACCATTAGGCTTGTTGTGAGAAGCTCTGGTTTATGAGAAGCTTATACCCAATCCTGCCCCAAATGGGACAAAAAATTTACCGTGGCATGTTGATGCTGATCCATGATAGCATGCCAAGTTTCATGAATTTCAGACGAGTTTTGGATTTACTAGAATTTTAAAACCAAGAATCTCAATGTTTGTGGCTGAGTGACAGTGGTAGGGTGTTTGATATTCATTCCCATTTCTTCCATGGGACCTAAGCATGCAATCAAGAACACAGATTTGAATTTTCAACCATTTTATATGCATTAGAGCATGTGCATGTAGTTCAAATTTGAATTATGCACATAAATGCATCGAAAACTCAATTAATGCATAAAAATGTCCAAACGAACCCCAAAAAATCCTAAAATTTGACACAACACTCTTGTTGTTCTATGTTGACACTAGAATTTTTTTGAAAGCAATAAGAGGCAGCGGATATTATTTTGTCCCCAAAGGTGGGACGTTCCCTACCGAAACCACCGGGTTTGTTGTGAGAAGCTCCGGTTTGTTAGAAGCTTACACCCAAACCTGCCCCAAATGGGACAAAAAAATTACCATGTCATGTTGATGCCGCTCCATGATAGCATGCCAAGTTTCATGAATTTCAAATGAGTTTTGTATTTACTAGAATTTAAAAACGAGGAATCTGAATGTTTGCAGCCGAGTGATGGGGACAGGGTGTTTGACATTCATTCCCATTTATTGCATGGGACCTAAGCATGCAACCAAGGACACAAATTTGCATTTGAACCAATTTATATGCGTTAGAGCATGTGCATGTAGTTCAAATTTGAATTATGCTCATAAATGCATTGAAAACTCAATTAATGCATAAAAATGTCCAAAATAACCCCGAAAAATCCCAAAAATTGACACAACACTCCTGTTGTTCTATGTTGACACTAGAATTTTTTTGAAAGCGATAAGAGGCAGCAGATATCATTTCATCCCCAAAGGTGGGACGTTCCCTATCGAAACCATCAGGCTTGTTGTGAGAAGCTCTAGTTTGTGAGAAGCATATCCCCAAACCTGCCCCAAATGGGACACAAATTTACCACGGCATGTTGATGCCGCTCCATGATAGCATGCCAAGTTTCATGAATTTCAGACGAGTTTTGGATTTACTAGAATTTAAAAACCAGGTATCTCAATGTTTGCGGCTGAGTGAAGGTGGCAGGGTGTTTGACATTCATTACCATTTCTTGCATGGGACCTAAGCATGCAACCAAGGACACATATTTGTATTTTCAACCAATTTATATGCATTAGGGCATGTGCATGTAGTTACAAATTTGAATTATGCTCATAAATGCATTGAAAACTCAATTAATCCATAAAAATGTCCAAACAAACCCCGAAAAATCCCAAAAATTGACACAACACTCCTGTTGTTCTATGTTGACACGAGAAATTTTTTGAAAGCAATAAGAGGCAATGGATATTGTTTCGTCCCCGAAGGTGGGGAGTTCCCTACCGAAACCATCAGGCTTGTTGTGAGAAGCTCTGATTTGTGAGAAGCATATCCTCAAACCTGCCCCAAATGGGACATCAAATTTATCACGACATGTTGATGCCACTCTATGATAGTATGCCAAGTTTCATGAATGTCAAATGAGTTTTGGATTTACTAGAATTTAAAAAGTAGGTATCTCAATATTTGCGGCCGAGTGACGGTGGCAGGGTGTTTGACATTCATTCCCATTTCTTGCATGGGACCTAAGCATGCAATCAAGGACACAGATTTGAATTTTCAACTAATTTATATGCATTAGAGCATGTGCCTGTAGTTCAAATTTGAATTATGCGCATGAATGCATAGAAAACTAAGTTAATGTATAAAAATGTCCAAGTGAACCCTGAAAAATCCCAAAAATTGACACAACACTCATGTTGTTCTATGTTGACATGAGAAACATTTTGAAAGTAAAAAGAGGCAACATATATCGTTTCGTCTCCCAAGGTGGCACGTACCCTACCGAAACCATTAGGCTTGTCGTGAGAGAAGCTCTAGTTCACGAGAAGTTTATACCCACACCTGCCCCAAATGGGACAATATTTTTACCACGACATGTCGCTGTTGTTCCATGATATCATGTCAAGTTTCATGAATTTTAGACGAGTTTTCAATTTACTAGAATTTTAAAAGCATGTATCTCAATGTTAGCGGCTGAGCAGCAGTGTCAAGGTGTTTGACATTCATTCTCATTTCTTGCATTTGACCTAAGCTTGCAACCAAGGACAAACATTTGATTTTGCAACCCGTTTTTATGGACTGGCGCATGTGCTTTAATTTTGAATTGTGTACCTGAAATGACTAGAAAACCAATTTAATGTATAATATTTCCAAAAGAACCCTGAATAATTCCATTTTTTTACGACACACATATAGTTGCATGTCAACTACAGATAAAAGGTCTAGCAATTTAAACACCGTCCATTGCCATTGTGACCCCATTATGTAATTCAAATCAAAATGAAAAATCAAGTAGATCCCACATAGTTTATTATCACCAACCGTGTGAGATGCAGTACAAAATATCCTGGAGCACCATCGGTGTATAGTACGCCTATGGCTTACGCAAGAAGGTGCGTCGGCTATAGTCCACAGCCGGCGTGTCAAGAACACTAGCTCGCTCCCCAACTATCATTTCACTATTCAATCATCGCCGGTGAAAGATGGGGACGTGGACCCGTGTCGTGAGGGCAACTTCGGTGGCCCACTCCGGAGAGAGAGCGGCTGCAGCCGCCATGTGCGTGCTAACAAGGTGCTTGAGCGCGGTCGCAATCTGTGATCGGGCGGCCAAGGCAGCCCAAATGGCCGTTGTTGCTTCTCAGGTGGCGGCATCAACATCTGCCTCGGGGATAGCAACTAGCGAGAGCAGCACAACAGCTCTCCATTCCACAGCGGCGGCCTTAGCCCTGATGGAAGCCACCCACGCCCAGCTCGTGGCAGTCACCGCACAGATCGAACGAAGCTTCTCCGACAACGGTCGGCAACCCACAGCCGAAGAGTTGGCAATCACCAAGAGTGTTCGAGCTGTCATCCGTTCCTCCGCCGCATACCTTGCGACAACGGAGCCCGTCCAAGCCCAGATCGCGGCCGCCCACGCCCAGCTCGTGGCAGCCTTTTCCAAAGAGATACGCGGATGGCGAGATGTTTGCCAAGTATGGTGTGATGGATGCCATGGAGCTCCTTCCCCAAGAGACCGTCGGGCACGAGCTGGACATGGAGGAGGCGGCGGAGATCGACGAGCACCAGCCGTAGTAGTACTCTTTGTTTTGTTTAATTAAGAGCGTCGGTCTTTAATTTGTTTGAGTAATGTTTAGGCCAGCTAGCTCTGTTTAATTGTTGAACTTGCTCGATTAAGAAGTGTGGGTGTGCTATAGTCTCCTTTGTGTACCCAAATTATGCAATGACATGGATGAGCACTATAACCTGGGAAATTGGAACCAAAAATTTTGACGTTCAAACTCATCACACACGGGTTAAGCTATCTGAATCGTTTGTGATGTTCACATATCGTACACAGTTCTGAATAAGGGACCATGTCTGATGACACTTTGCACGTCAGTTTTTTCGCTAAACCGATTCAAAATTTTCCACTTTCGCGTCAATATCTACCTCCCTGCCCCTCCCCCTTACCAAAAGCCACATTTCCCATGTTTTCGCCTTCCTTTCCAAGTTGAAACCTTCACGTCTTGCTTACAACACCGCCCCCCCCCCCTCGCC
>NC_041393.1:64690896-64706784 GCF_002162155.2 Triticum dicoccoides
CGTCTATCCAGCTAGGTAATCCACACCAGACCCCCATCCTCCACCTCCTTCCACATCCCACATGCCCCGACCGCCACGCGCGACACCTTCCACCGAAATCACCGACCCCTCCACCAAATAAGCGTCGCCCTGAGCCATGGTGCACACAGTATAGCCAGGAGCTCAAGGAGCATTTGGCAGCGAAGAAGCAAATCATGGCCGCACGCGTGGATGAGGTCGCTGATGTCTACTACACAACCTTCTTCTTGTATATGTTGTTGGGCCTCCAAGTGCAGAGGTTTGTAGGACAGTAGCAAATTTCCCTCAAGTGGATGACCTAAGGTTTATCAATCTGTGGGAGGCGTAGGATGAAGATGGTCTCTCTCAAACAACCCTACAACCAAATAACAAAGAGTCTCTTATGTCCCCAACACACCCAATACAATGGTAAATTGTATAGGTGCACTAGTTCCGCGAAGAGATGGTGATACAAGTGCAATATGGATGGTAGATAAAGGTATTTGTAATCTGAAATTATAAAAACATCAAGGTAACAAGTGGTAAAAGTGAGCATAAACGGTATTGCAATGGTAGGAAACAAGGCCTAGGGTTCATACTTTCACTAGTGCAAGTTCTCTCAACAATAATAACATAACTGGATCATATAACTATCCCTCAACATGCAACAAAGAGTCACTCCAAAGTCACTAATAGCAGAGAACAAATGAAGAGATTTTGGTAGGGTATGAAACCACCTCAAAGTTATCCTTTTTGATCTATCTATTCAAGAGTCCGTAGTAAAATAACATGAAGCTATTCTTTCCATTTGATCTATCATAGAGTTCATACTAGAGTAACACCTTAAGACACAAATCAACCAAAACTCTAATGTCACCTAGATACTCCATTGTCACCTCAAGTATCCGTGGGCATGATTATACGATATGCATCACACAATCTCAGACTCATCTATTCAACCAACACAAAGTACTTCAAAGAGTGCCCCAAAGTTTCTACCGGAGAGTCAAGACGAAAACTTGTGCCAACCCCTATGCATAAGTTCATGGAACCCGCAAGTTGATCACCAAAACATACATCTAGTAGATCATGTGAATATGCCATTGTCACCACAGATAAGCACGGCAAGACATACATCAAGTGTTCTCAAATCCTTAAAGACTCAATCCGATAAGATAACTTCAAAGAGAAAACTCAATCCATTACAAGAGAGTAGAGGGGGATAAACATCATAAGATCCAACTATAATAGCAAAGCTCGCGATACATCAAGATCGTGCCAAATCAAGAACACGAGAGAGAGAGAGAGAGAGAGAGAGAGAGAGAGAGAGATCAAACACATAGCTACTAGTGGTACATACCCTCATCCCCGAGGGTGAACTACTCCCTCCTCATCATGGAGAGTGTCGGGATGATGAAGATGGCCACCGGTGATGGACCCCCCCTCTAGAAGGGTGCCGGAACAGGGTATCGATTGGGTTTGGTGGCTACAGAGGCTTGCGGTAGCGGAACTCCCGATCTATTATGCTCCCTGGAAGTTTCAGTATTTATAGGAATTTTTGGCGTAGGTCTCACGCCAGGGGGGTCTCCGGGCTGTCCACGTGGCAGGGGGCGCGCCCAGGGGGGTGGGCGCGCCCTCCACCCTCGTGGGCAGCCCGGGACTCTTCTGACCCAACTCTTTCACTCCAGGGCCTTCTTTTGGTCCATAAAAAATCATCAAAAATTGGCACGTCAATTGGACTCCGTTTGGTATTCCTTTTGTGTAAAACTCAAAAACAAGGAGAAAACAGAGACTGGCACTGGGCTCTAGGTTAATAGGTTAGTCCCAAAAATCATATAAAATAGCATATAAATGCATATAAAGCATCTACGATGGATAATATAATAGCATGAATACTTCATAAATTATAGATACGTTGGAGACGTATCAGCATCCCCAAGCTTAATTCCTGCTCGTCCTCGAGTAGGTAAATGATAAAAGAAAGAATTTATGAAGTGTGAATGCTAGCAGGTGCACAAGTTTGATCAATGATAATTTCAATCACCTTTTCTAGCATCATTATATGTCATAACAGTAGCTCATCACATAAAACTTCTCATGATCAAGTAACAAGCTATTCACATGTTAAAGCATAGACCATAAACTTTCTTGAAAACTAACAAACGTCATTCTCAGTCATCAAACAAATGCAATTCATCTTATTTTCAGGAAGGGTCTATGTCAGAGCTTTGATTTAACAAACTCCGCATACTCAACTATCACTTAATCCTTCGCAATTGCTAACACTCATGTGATATTTATGGGTTCAAAGTTTTAATCGAACACAGAGAAAGATAGGGGCTTATAGTTTCACCTCCCAACCTTTTACCTCAAGGATAATGTCAACAATAATAATTTATGAACGCCTACATCCAAGTGGATATATATATATATATATATATATATATATATATATATATATATATATATATATATATATTTGGATCACCCCAACACAAAGTGCTTGCCAAAGGAAAAAGTGTAAAAAGGAAAGGTGATGATCACCATGACTCTTGTATAAGGGTAGAAGATAATAGTAAAAGATAAGCCCTTCGCAGAGGGAAGGAGAGGTTGTCATGCGCTTTTATGGTTGGATGCACAAAGTCTTAATGCAAAAGAACGTCACTTTATATTGCCGCTTGTGATAAAGACCTTTATTATGCAGTCCGACACTTTTATTTCTTCCCTATCACAAGTTCATTAAAAGCTTATTTTCTTCGCACTAATAGATCATGCATATTTAGAGAGCAATTTTTATTGCATGCACCGATGACAACTTACTTGAAGGATCTTACTCAATCCATAGGTAGGTATGGTGAACTATCATGGCAAAACTAGTTTAAGGGATATTCAGAAGCAGAAGTAGTATCTCTACTTAGTGCAAAGAATTTGGCTAGCATGAGGGATAAAGGCAAGCTCAACATGTTGGATGATCCAAGACAATATAACTTTTCAGATATAGGAAAACATAACCCATTAAGTTGTCTTCCTTGTCCAACATCAACTTTTTAGCATGTCATATTTTAATGAGTGCTCACAATTACAAAAGATGTCCAAGATAGTATATTTATATGTGAAATCTCTCTTCCTTCAATATTATTTCATGAATTGTTCAAGTGACCAATACAATGTTTGCTAACCTTCAATAAATTTACCACCTCTACTTCTTATATGTGAAGTCATTACTCCCCATGGGATAAGCATATGAAACATATATAATTTTAGATTTATGATATTTAAATCATTCAATCATTTACTCATAAGATACTAGATCATATTGGCGCGCATTTGCTACGCCCGGCCATATTTGATGGGAGTGATCTAATCCTTTAAGCATATAGATATAACAAGGATGGAGTGTGTGATTAAAACATTATGTATGGTGCAACAATGATTATTAAAACGATGTAATTGATTTGGTAAAAAATACATGATGAATTAATCTTATTTTTGGGGGTGAGTCAAATGTTTATTTTTCGTGAAAGGCAGTAAGCCAGATGTGATGCTGGCATGAAATTTTAATTGATCCAGTACTTGTGTTGGCTGCTCTCATATTAATATAGAACATGGAGTTGTATGATAGATCAATCCTAAACCAAGAGCACGTCGCAATAAATCTGCAAGCGGTGCCATGCTGCAATTTATTTAATTTTGTAAAAACAAAAACATTAGTCACATTAGAGTACATGCATTCATTGTGTGCTCAGCATCGTCGGAGAGCTAAGTGGGGAGAAAAAGATGGTTATTCAGGGTTTCTTTTTTAACCATGTATGCATGGAATGAATACAGTTGAGCATGGATTCATGAAAGACGATGGCATACTAAATAAATCATTTTTTCGGTCCAAAGCGAAACGATGACGTACTAACTATCTGGACATAACACAAATAGTAGCAGAAGGCTGGACATACAACGCACTGACAGAAGAAGACGGGCATGGTTCTTGGTCGGTGACGCACACACAAGGAATACACATCGATTGGCCATCTCATCGAACCAGCTTGAATACTATCGCCGGTGGCACACACTGCTACAGCAGCGAAGGCGAACACTTGCTGACGTTGCCCTTCTCGCCTTCATCTCTTGTTGGCCAACTAGTGAAGGCCGGGGGAACCTAGCAACAAACATCTCTGCCAGACAATTGCTAAATAGAATTAGAAACGGGGCAAAGGATTAGTATGCTCGCACGAAGTAGAGGAGGAGAGATTTTCCTCCGAGGGGAAAGGGAGATGAAGGTGAATGAGTAGTAATGGACATCAACCACCACACATGGACCGGGAAGTGTAGTGAAAAGGTAGAGCCTGTGGAGGAAGAGTCAAGGTGAGTGGAGGGCACGGACGCCGAGGTAGACGTGCAGTAGAAGCTCGTCGACGGGATGAAGGACGGTGGCGGCGGCGCATCATGGAGAAACAGCGGAGCAGCTCGGGAGGGTTAGAAAACCTGGACGACCTGGCCTGTTAACATGGGAACCAGGATGGGAAATCTTTGCACGTTCTACTGGACCTGGCCTTTTGTTCTTACGGCCCAATCATGGGTAGAAACTGTAGCTCATTCTGCGGAGCAGCGGCCCGCGAAACGTTTGCTCAAGCATGCGGTACATAATTAGCACGAACGGACTGGAAGCTAGCCTTCGAGGAAATCCTACGCGTAGGAACAGTGATCCGACGGCTGGGGGATTTAAATTGTCATGGAGGCTCGTAGGTAGCTATGTTATACTGTTTAGTAATAAGTGAAGCACACGAGTAAATGACAGACTACTTCCAAAAAGATATAAGTGAAGATCAATGAGTAGTTAAATAATTATGTAGTTGTGTGAAGACTCTCTATCATTTAAGAATTTCAGATCTTGGGATATTATTCAAAGAGCAAGCAAAACAAAATAAAACTACATTTCAAGAATAGCATTCATCATGTGAAGAAGCAAAAACTTAGGCTCAACCGATACTAACCGATAATTGTTGAAGAAGAAAGGTGGGATGCTTACCGGGGCATCCCCAAGCTTAGGTGCTTGAGACTTCTTAGAATATTATCTTGGGATGCCTTGGGCATCCCCAAGCTTGAGCTTTTGTGTCTCCTTAATTCTTCTCATATGACGGTTTTCCTAAATCTCAAAAACTTCATCCACAAAAAACTCAACAAGAACTCGTGAGATAAGTTAGTATAAACCAATGCAAAAACCTTATCATTTTCTACTGTAAAAAATCACTAAAATTATTATTCAACATTGCATACTAAATGTATCTGCATATTTAATACAACTATCCTCAAATAGAATCATTAAACAAGCAAACATATGCAAACAATGCAAACATAACAGCAATCTGCCAAAACAGTATAGTCTGTAAAGAATGCAAGATTCATCATACTTCCCTAACTCCAACAATTATGAGAAAAATACTAAACTGTATAAAATTTATCAGAGTTTATTTTGCAAAAAGTTTCAACAATTTATCGTATTCTGACTTTTCTAGGGAATTTTTGCAACAGTGGTAAACTTTTTGTTTTGAAACAGCAACATGTATACTAGCAAAATAAGCATGGTGACGGCTATCCTTGACATTTTTGTTGAAAATATAGATTAAAAACATTATTCTAAATAACAGCAAGCAAATACTTACAAAAGAAAATGACACTCCAAGCAAAACACATACCATGTGGTGAATAAAAATATAGCTCCAAGTAAAGTTACCAATGAACGAAGACAAAAGAGGGGATGCCTTCCGGGGCATTCCCAAGATTGGGCTCTTGGTTTTCCTTGAATATTACCTTGGGGTGCCTTGTGCATCCCCAAGATTAAGCTCTTGACACTCCTTATTCCATAGTCCATCGAGTCTTTACCCCAAACTTGAAAACTTCACAACACAAAACTCAACAGAAAATCTCATGAGCTCCGTTAGTACAAGAAAACAAACCACCACTTTAAGGTACTGTAATGAACTCATTTTTTATTCATATTGGTGTAATATCTAGTGTATTCCAACTTCTCTATGGTTCATACCCTCCGATACTACTCATAGATTCATCAAAATAAGCAAACAACACATAGAAAACAGAATCTGTCAAAAACAGAACAGTCTATAGCAATATGTATCAAACATATACTTCTGTAACTCCAAAAATTCTGAGATAAATTGGTGGACCTGGGTAATTTGTCTATTAATCATCTGAAAAAATAATCAACTTAAAAGTACTCTCCAGTAAAACATGGCAGCTAATCTCGTGAGCGCTAAAGTTTCTGTTGTTTTACAGCAAGATCATAAAGACTTCACCCAAGTCTTCCCAAAGGTTCTACTTGGCAAAAACACTAATTAAAACATAAAACCACATCTAACAAGAGTCTAGATGAATTATTTATTACTAAACAGGAACAAAAAGTAAAGAACAAAATAAAGTTGGGTTGCCTCCCAACAAGCGCTACCGTTTAACGCCCCTAGCTAGACATGATGATTTCAATGATGCTCACATAAAAGATAAGAATCGAAACATAAAGAGAGCATCATGAAGAATATGACTAGAACATTTAAGTCTAGCCCAATTCCTATGCATAGGGATTTTGTGAGCAAACAACTTATGGGAACAAGAATCAACTAGCATAGGAAGGCAAAACAAGCATAACTTCAAGATTTTAACACATAGAGAGGAAACTTGATATTATTGCAATTCCTACAAGCATATGTTCCTCCCTCATAATAATTTTTAGTATCATCATGAATGAATTCAACAATATAACCAGCACCTGAAGCATTCTTTTCATGATCTACAAGCATAGAAAATTTACTACTCTCCACATAAGCAAATTTCTTCTCATGAATAGTAGTGGAAGCAAACTCAACAAAATAATTATCATGTGAGGCATAATCCAATTGAAAACTAAAATCATCATGACAATTTTCATGGTTATCATTATTCTTTATAGCATACATGTCATCACAATAATCATCATAGATAGGAGGCATGCTTTCATCAAAATAAACTTCTTCATCAAAACTTGGGGGACAAAAAATATCATCTTCATCAAACATAGCATCCCCAAGCTTGTGGCTTTGCATATCATTAGCATCATGGGTATTCAAAGAATTCATACACAACATTGCAATCATGCTCACCATTCACATATTTAGTGCCAAACATTTTATAAACTTCTTCTTCTAGCACTTGATCACAATTTTCCTTACCATCATTCTCACGAAAGATATTAAAAAGATGAAGCGTATGAGAGAAACCCAATTACATTTTTTGTAATTTTCTTTTATAGATTAAACTAGTGATAAAATAAGAAACTAAAAGATTCGATTGCAAGATCTAAAGATATACCTTCAAGCACTCACCTCCCCGGCAACGGCGCCAGAAAAGAGCTTGATGTCTACTACACAACCTTCTTCTTGTAGACGTTGTTGGGCCTCCAAGTGCAGAGGTTTGTAGGACAGTAGAAAATTTCCCTCAAGTGGATGACCTAAGGTTTATCAATTCGTGGGAGGCGTAGGATGAAGATGGTCTCTCTCAAACAACCCTACAACCAAATAACAAAGAGTGTCTTGTGTCCCCAACACACCCAATACAATGGTAAATTATATAGGTGCACTAGTTCGGTGAAGGGATGGTGATACAAGTGCAATATGGATGGTAGATAAAGGTATTTGTAATCTGAAATTATAAAAACAGCAAGGTAACAAGTGGTAAAAGTGAGCGTAAACGGTATTGCAATGGTAGGAAACAGGGCCTAGGGTTCATACTTTCACTAGTGCAAGTTCTCTCAACAATAATAACATAACTAGATCATATAACTATCCCTCAACATGCAACAAAGAGTCACTCCAAAGTCACTAATAGCGGAGAACAAACGAAGAGATTACGATAGGGTACGAAACCACCTCAAAGTTATCCTTTTTGATCTATCTATTCAAGAGTCCGTAGTAAAATAACATGAAGCGATTCTTTCGGTTCGATCTATCATAGAGTTCATACTAGAATAACATCTTAAGACACAAATCAACCAAAACCCTAATGTCACCTAGATACTCCAATGTCACCTCAAGTATCCGTGGGCATGATTATACGATATGCATCACACAATCTCAGATTCATCTATTCAACCAACACAAAGTACTTCAAAGAGTGCCCCAAAGTTTCTACCGGAGAGTCAAGACGAAAACGTGTGCCAAGCCCTCTGCATAAGTTCATGGAACCCGCAAGTTCATTACCAAAACATACATCTAGTAGATCACGTGAATATCCCATTGTCACCACAGGTAAGCACGGCAAAACATACATCAAGTGTTCTCAAATCCTTAAAGACTCAATCCGATAAGATAACTTCAAAGGGAAAACTCAATCCATTACAAGAGAGTAGAGGGGGAGAAACATCATAAGATCCAACTATAATAGCAAAGCTCACGATACATCAAGATCATGCCAAATCAAGAACACGAGAGAGAGAGAGAGAGAGAGAGACCAAACACATAGCTACTGGTACATACCCTCAGCCCCGAGGGTGAACTACTCCCTCCTCGTCATGGAGAGCGCCGGGATGATGAATGGCCACCGGTGATGGATCCCCCCTCCGGCAGGGTGCCGGAACAGGGTCCTAATTGGGTTTTGGTGGCTACAGAGACTTGCGGCGGCGGAACTCCCGATCTATTGTGCTCCCTGGAAGTTTCAGTATTTATAGGAATTTTTGGCGTAGGTCTCACGTCAGGGGGGTCTCCAGGCTGTCCACGAGGCAGGGGCGCGCCCAGGGGGTGGGCGCGCCCACCACCCTCGTGGGCAGCCCGGAACTCTTCTGGCCTAACTCTTTCACTCCAGGGGCTTCTTTTCGTCCATAAAAAATCATCAAAAATTGGCACGTCAATTGGACTCCGTTTGGTATTCCTTTTCTGTAAAACTCAAAAACAAGGAGAAAACAGAAACTGGCACTGAGCTCTAGGTTAATAGGTTAGTCCCAAAAATCATATAAAATAGCATATAAATGCATATAAAACATCTAAGATGGATAATATAATAGCATGAAGACTTCATAAATTATAGATACATTGGAGACGTATCAGTCACGATGGCTACCATTCGTGTCGACCCCCAGATCTTGGAGGAGCACCTTTCCATTTGCTAGCTATGTCGGTTAAGCATGCTCGTTTTACCCGTTGCGTGTGCTGCTCCTGCCTTTACTTAACAAATTCTAGTGAATTGTGATATCTCATTTTACCATGCAATATGTTGCTTCTATGTATATGTTCTATATGTTGTGCACTATGGTGCTCACTTATTAACTATTTGGTTAATTAGTTGTCGTCTTCAGGTAACTGTTTGGTTCAATTCTACAAGTTTTATGTTCAATTCTTCAGGCTGCAATTTTGTATTTTCTTCCATGTGAGAAATAAATCAAATTTATATTTACAAAATACATGAGAAACGAATACAATTGCTAAATTTCCAAGTTGTCAAGCATGCTTAGTTTGGATATACATTGTGCAATGTGGTGCTCAGTTAACATTTGGTTCATTTGTGTTGTGGTGTTTAGTTAACTGTTTGGTTCAATTCTGCAATGCGATGTTCAATAGTTGTGGGTGCATTCTATTATTGTATACCATGTGAGAAGTAAATCAAATTTGGCTATACTAAATACATGAGAAACAAATGCAATTGCTATATTTCCAAGTTGCTAAGCATGCTTGGTTCGGTTAACTGTCTGATCTTCTATTAGGAGTATGTTATATTGTGCAATGTGGTGCTTAGTCAATGTTTGATTCATTTGTTGTGGTGTTTAGTTAACTGCTTGGTTCAATTCTGCAATGCGATGTCCAATTGTCGTGGGTTGAATTTTGTATTGTTGTGCATGTGAGGAATGAATCGAATTTGGTTGCACCTAATATATGAGAAACATATACAAGTGCTAGATTTCCTAATTCTTAATCATGCTTGGTTTGGATAAACAGATTTTCCATGTGGCTTGAATTAGTCTGATGAATCTGTAAGATGCTTATTTTTCATCCACATATTTTACTAATAGCATGTGAACCCTTTCTTAACCTGATGGCTAACTACCTTACATGTGTTGCAGGGAAACAATGGGAAGCACTGAGGTTTACAATCAAGGTTAGCACGTGCATGGTCCGTTGTTTAATCACACATTATTGTGCAATTGCAGGAACCATTCTAATATTTAGGTTTTTAACAATTTGGTCTTGCACATGTAGGTCCTGCTGTCAGAGGTTTTGAACCACTGTTCGACCCTTTTTGCATATGGAGAAATAAGTTGTCCATGAATATCAATCAAGTCATGAAACTCAGAAAGATTGTTAGGATAAAGAAATTAGTGACAAAAAACAACAACATCGTTGTCTGCACAAGGAAG
The DNA here is from genome assembly GCF_002162155.2 of Triticum dicoccoides. Taxonomy (NCBI): domain Eukaryota; kingdom Viridiplantae; phylum Streptophyta; class Magnoliopsida; order Poales; family Poaceae; genus Triticum; species Triticum dicoccoides. Next base: position 64,701,281 of record NC_041393.1, read on the forward strand.
AAGGCATCAGTTCACTATAAGATGGTACTAACTATTATACCTTGGCTTTTTTTATTTCTTTGCCCCATTTCCAATATAGAGAAGATATTTATGCACATTCTTGTTTTCAGGCCTTTCCAAAGCAGTTCATTGATGATTATCTCTCAAACCACATCTATGGTCAGGAGGCGAGGAAGGTTTTCATACAACACCCACGGTTCAATATTGAAGTGTTTCTGAAGAGGACGAAGGATGGACGCTCAATCATCCAAATGCACTGGCCTAAAGTTGCAAAGACCTTCAACATCAATGAAGGCTCAATATTTGCCTTTCGCTTCAGCAGTTTTTCCGATGAGATGCATCTGTCTATGTACCGTCTATGATGCTAATTTCGAAAGGTTCTAAATATTGCATATCAAACTTGGTGCTAGTGCAGTTGTGTAATTGGGTAGCTGAGTGCTGAAGCTATATCATGTTGTACTCTGATGTATTTCAATTATGAAATACTGCTTCCTTAATATGGGAATGAAATATATTATGTGTTTAATATGAATGTCAATTAGATCAATAAATGGATTATTAATAATTAGGTAATTAGGCTGCTAGTGGCGAATTAGCCTGCTAATTAGTTTTCCTATTGCAAACAGTTATTGAGAAAATACCGTGGGTGATGACCTAAGGCAATGCACACAGTTTCTAGGAATAAGCCGTGTTGGATTAATGAACTATCACACACGACATTCTCTTCAAAACTGTTTTTTCAATAAATTGTTAGCTTTATCAATTGCAAATAACAGTTACATCATCCATAAGAAGAGGTAAAATTCATCCATGGGTTCCTCAAAATAGTCATTTGTCACGGAAATTTTCGCTAATCTAGCTAGTTCATGAGCCACCTTATTTGCCTCCCTATTACAATGTTCAAACCTAGTAAGAGGAAAATCACAAGCCAAAAAATAGCAATCATCAAAGACCGCCGCCGCCGCTCCCGCTGATTGTCCTCCATTCTTCATTGTGTTGATGACTTCAATATTGTCTGAGTTGACATCAAGGCGATTGCATCCCGCCCTCTATGCAAGTAATAAACCAAACCTTAGGGCCAAAATTTATGTTGTCAGAACATCCGCACACCAGTCAAACTTCCAGTTTCCGCCGACAATAAATCTTCTTTTATCATCTCTGAGAACAGCCCCAGCTGTACCACTAAGCCAATCATGATCAAATGAAGCATCAACATTTAGCTTAACAAGTCCTAGAGGAGGTTTGCTCCATCCTCCTTTTTTAATAGATGCATTAGGGGAATGGGCATTTACATAGTTTGTTGTTATTGTCCTAATCCCCATGGAGGATTGTTGTGCGTTTTGAGCCTTACCTTCATGAACCCTATCCCACCATAAATACCAAGTGGTTATAGCTATTAGTTCACGTACATTATAGATTCCTAGAGTAGCTATTTCATTATCTAGCTTCGGAAGTAAAAATTCTAGGATTGCTTCTCCTGCCCTATCAATAACACATGTTTCTTTAATCACCCCCACATCCCCAGTTTTCTCCAAACCTCTTTTGCCTTCTGACAGAGTAACAATACGTGTTTCGTGTCTTCCTGTTCATTCGTGCATGAGGGGCATATATGCGAGATCTTCATGTGTCTATTGGCCAGTGTAACGCGACATGGAATTGTACCATGCAATGTACGCCAAATAAAGATTTTTACCTTTGCCGGACAAGACAATTTCCAAATCTTCCCCCAAATAGGGTTGACATTGATTCTACCCATGCCGTTTGTATACTGCAATTTCTTTCCATGTTGTTGGTTCCATTCCTCCAAATAGGCAGAGCGAACAGTGAACAAACCATTTCTTGTAAAACTCCACGCAATGAAGTCTTCCATGGTATGCATAGGAAGGGGAATGGCGAGGACTCTTTGAGCATCAATCGGCCACAAAGTTTGTCTCACCAAATCTTCGTCCCAACAGTTCATAACTGGATCAATGAGATCAGCTACCGTTGGCAAAAGTTTCCCTCTTCTAGGGGTGGTAATTTTCCTATCCGTACCGTGAGGAATCCATGCATCTCTCCAAATATCAATTTTTTGATCATTTCCAACTCGCCAGATATAACCATTTTTCAGTGAGTTAACTCCCGCAAAAATGCTTTGCCAAGTAAAGGACGAACCCTTCTTTAAACTTGCATTCATCAAGTCGCCATCAAGGAAATACTTAGTTCTCAAGATAGTGCCACATAGAGACTCCGGTTTATCAATAAGACACCATGCTTGTTTGGCTAACAAAGCCAAATTGAAACAATGTATATCTCGAAAGCCCATGCCTCCTTGATTTTTTGGTACACACATCTTCCATCATACCATCCAATGCATTCTCTTTTGATTGTCCTCGTCACCCACCAAAAATATGACATTGCGTCAATGATTCCTTTACAAAAAAAATTAGAAATTTTAAAGACGGACATAGCATAGGTAGGTATAGCTTGAACAACATATTTGAGCAAAACTTTTTTTCCTCCAGATGATAACAGTTTTTCCTTCCATCCATTAATTCTCTTCAAAACTGTTTGCATTAGGCCACCTTGCATAAATTTTATCACATAAAAAATGTGCGTGATGGACAGACTTTGTCACACAGTTTCTTCTACGCACCGTGTGTGATGCATTCAATAACGCAAACGATAAAATTGTTAATATTGTGTACGATGACAATGCTATCACAAACGATTTAAGGGGGAAATTGTGTGTGATGTACCTGTGAACGGAAACGTTTTTTTTTGGAGCGACTGCGTGTGATGTATATACGAACGGAAACGTTTAGCGGGGACTGACTGTGTGAGATGTATTTACGACCGAAAACGGTTTCCCCTATATAATTGTATTCTTTTGAGCACTATTGTATGTATAACCGTATTTGCTTGCTCGCCGGTCGCACACAACCTCATTTTGTCGAGCGTGTGTGTCAGAAGGGCATATCCCCGATAGTTTCTAGGTCGTGTGGGAAGGGTCCCCACCGCAGTCACTCACTAGGTAACGTTTCGAATACCTCACGGAAAGGGGTTAAAAACCGTCTGTATAACACCTCCTGTATTAGTGAAGTCCAACCTGGACCGGCCAAGAAGGCAAAAACTGTATAAAAAGGTCCAAACCCCAAGACCAAAAAGGCTGCAGAAAACCTCCGCCTCGATCCTCCCGCAGAAGCAAAAGATCGCCATTAACCGCCCCCTGCCGCTATTGATCACAAGCACACCGGCGGACGCTTCGAGTGGAAGGCTTGCAACCTCCTAGCTACTCCTCGCCTTCAAAGCCCCCCTTCCTCGCCAGTCCCCACCACCACTTGCTTGCTCCGGCTGCTCGACCTCCTGAAGCGCGTGAGCGGGGCTCCAGCAGCCTGCCGCGCTGCTCACCCTCGAGAGCCCCTTCATCGCGGCTGCCGCTCGCCCAAAGTGCGTGAGGGGAAAGGGGCAAGGCGCGTGAGCGGGCCCCCGGCGCGTTGATGCCGGGCGCGCGCGACGACGTGGGGGAGATGGATTTGGGCGACATCATGCTCTCCTGGTCGATCCAGGACATCATTAACGACGACCTCTACCGAGGGCAGGTGCTCAATCTGTCCCTCTCCCTTTATACGCCGCCGCCGGATGATTCGTGCGAGCGGTTGCCAACCTGAGCTGAGCATCCTTTTTCTTTTGTTTTTTCTTCTGTTTGTTTTTCAATCCGTGCGCGTGAGCGAGTTGCGTCCAACCATTCTTAGGTTTCCCTGATTGATTGATTGATGGGTCGCTTGTAGCGCATCGTCGTTTCACTGCTTGTTGGGCGGTCCGAGTTTTGTCATCTGGACCGCTGGGTGTGGCCATGATTTTGCTAGGGTCTGGAATGGGAAGTATGCAGTGTGCCTGTGATTCATCCGAGCCAGCTAATCTACCATATATGATTCGGAATACTAATGATGGAAAGGCTTTCACTTTCAGTTTCAGAAATCACAGAATCCAGCTAATCTACCAACCGAAATCACCGAATTTCAGTGATTTCGGTTTACGTTTCGGCCAAAAGGCCGAAATGTTCACTTGAAGTCAGTTAAATATTTGATTTTTTTTTAAATTATTTTTGAAGAATATTTGAATTCATGTGTAGTACTGAAATTGCTGGATTTTTTTTGGCCGAAAGGTAAATATATCAGTGACGGCTGAACATAATGAAATTCAGTGAATTTCATCGAAATCTCACTGAAAGTTAAAACCACAGATAGATATGCTGACACAAATGATACACCAAATTTTCTTTCCAATGATATAGCGGCATTTCAGAAAACTGTAGATACCTCATTATATATGAGATACCAAGTTCGACAAGCCTGTCAGGGGATGGTAGCTCTGTAATTAATATTATGATGTCATTTAGTTGTATTAATTTATTCTGAAGTTGCTAGAAACATGTCATGGCTGCCAAGAGTCTCAGCACTGCATTTGCTTGCTCGGTTTCGTAGAAGATGAAATTTGACCACATAGTTGATCTGGTAGCATATACCCGCATACCATTTGTGTGTTCATGCTGTGCCACATTCTAGATTTTTCCTATCTTTAATCACATTTCCATTTACTATTTTTATGTAGGTTGAGGCTATTCCTTGCAGCTTCACGTCACTTGATCACTATCTCAAATCGTATCACGCACCTTTGATTGAAGAGACAAGGTCACATCTGTGCTCATGCCTTGAACTCATCATGGAAGGACCCTCTTTGAAAATAATCTCTATGGAGGTAACGGAGAAACCGGATGTCACATCCCTAGCTTCAGGCATTGCTCTAGGTTAGCTTCATGCGTGCATCATGTCTATATTTTTAAAACTTGAATTGAGGAATATTGGAAGCCTCAAAACCCTAAATAAAAGAGGGGCAAGAAACCCTAGAAATCTTATTCATTGCTCCAAAAGGCTCTTCTTAAATGTTTGATAATTTTTGGTAAGGGTTCTGGTCCCAACCAAAATATTGAACATTTTTAAGGAATTATTTTTGGGACTTTGAATTTAAATCATAGCTATTTGAATTGGACTTATATCTACTGTTAAATAAATATATGTCCAATAATTCAGAAATATTCTTATGGAGCATTGTTTTAATTCTTTTAGCTCCTAAAAATATTGTCAGAAGCAAAATAAATTGAATTGGTTTCAAAACCAAATTCAAAACAAACCTGCAAAATAGAAAACAGAGTTAAAACAAAACAGAGAGAAAAAAAATAAAAGGAGTAAAGCCTACCTGGCCTCACCCGTGCAGCCCACCAGCCGGCCCAGCTTCCCCCCCCCCCCTGGCCGGCCCAGCCCACCAGCGCCCTCCCTGTCGTCTTCCTCCTCGGGACAGTAGGACAGAGGCGCGTGGCCGGAGCGCGCGCGCACGCGCCCGAGCCACCTCCTGCTTGCCGCCCCGCCCCGGATCGGCTAAGGATGCCACGCACCCCCTCAGGCCTCTCTCGACTCCCTCCCGTGCTCATCCCCTTCTCCTGCTCTCCCTCTCGCTCCGCACCT
>NC_041393.1:64707379-64720962 GCF_002162155.2 Triticum dicoccoides
GTCGTCTTCAACCTCCAGCGCCGAGCTCGCCTCCGGTCGATTCAGCGCCGCTAGGACCTCCCCGAGCTCGCTGACCTCCTCTTCGGCATCGCGGTGAGCCCCGTTGTGTTTCCCCTCTCTCCATTCGCTCGCCCCCATGCTGTAACCGCCGTCTCACCGCAACCGGAGCTCGCTGCCGCCGGCCATGCTGCCGTCGCGGCCATGGCTCATTTCGGTCGCGTCCGAGCACGGCTTTGAGTTCGTGGGGCTCACAGGAAGCCCATGCGCAGCTCAGCTTGTCCAAAACCCCACCAGGGCCTCGCGCCCGTTACCACCCGAACTCCGGCGCCGCCGCGAGCTCCGTTCCGACGAGCTCCGTCGACCCCACGACCTCCCACTCGGTCCTCTGGATGCGCGGGAGCAAGGGCCATCCCCTGGTGCCCTCAGCGCGCCAAACTGACGCCTCTAGCGCAAGTCCGGCGTGCCCCGCCGTGTTCTGTGGTCACCGGCGACTCATCGCCGGCGTATCTGACGTGGCGTCGTCATTAGCGCTAATGACCCCACTAACTAACCCCCAGAGCCACTGACAGCCGGGCCCCACGGCCTAACTAACCGGCTAACTAAAATAGATTAAGTTTAATCTAATTGCAGTGGCCCCACGCGTCGGCGTTGACCTCGCTGACGTGGCCTTTGACCGGCCCCACATGTCTGTGACTCCAGCCAGCACTGTGTCACTGATGTGTGGCCCCCACACGTCAGGTTTGACCCGGGGCAGCCCTGTTGACTTGCTGACGCAAGCATGACGCAGTGCTGATGTCATAACTCATTTTCTGGATTTAATTTAATTCTGAAATTCCAGAAAATTGTATAAACTTCTAAAATTCATAGAAAATTAACCGTAACTCCAAATTAAATAATTTATATATGAAAAATTATCAGAAAAATTCAAGGAATCCATCTGTACCATTTTCATGCATGTTAGAACAAATTATAGCTGCTGTTTAGCACAAATCAATTAAAGGGCATTTATTTAATCACATATGGAGTTTGAATTTGAATTTTATATTCAAACCAACTTCATTTAATCTGGTTTTAGTTGCATTAGCCCAACACACATTCATTTTGCCATGTCATGATCATGCATCATATTGTGCATTGCATTGATTGTGTTCCCTTCTGTGTTGCCGGTATTTGTCCCCTCTCGATAGACGTGATACCGATGATGTGATCGTTGACACTGATGAAGACTCAATGCTATCTTCAGAAGTGCCAGGCAAGCAAAACCCCCTTGTTCATTTCGATACAATCCTACTCTCTCGCTCCTGCTCTCTTTTACTGCATTAGGACGACATCGATTCATTTGTTACTTGCTGCGGTAGCTGAACCCCTTTATCCTTTGCATGACCTGTCATTGCCACAGTAAATAGATGAAACCCACTAGCATGAGTAGGAGTTGTTTGAGCCCTGTTGTGCCTACTCATTCATGTTTGTTTGTCATGCCTGCTACTGCTTAGAGTTGAGTCAGGTCTGATTCATCGGGGATGAATCAGAGGCGTGTGAACATGTCCTACTGTGTGTGAGCTAAGTGTGTGAACACGATTTGGTAAAGGTAGCGGTGAGAGGCCATGTAGGAGTACATGGTGGGTTGTCTCATTGCAGCCGTCCTCAGGAACTGAGTTCTGTGTTTGTGATCCATGATTCAGCTACTACCATACATTGGGCCCTGAAATATGACCCCGCTCGACTTCTTATTCACCCTAGTCCTCTGTCCAGGAGTTGCAAGTAGTTTTCTGGTGTTTGTAGCTTACTGGAGGCCGTGGACAGCGCTGACCGTAGGGGTGGGCTGTGATGCGGTAGGTACGTGGCACGGTGTACCGGATGCCCGTTTGGTATCTCGGGAACCCTGTTCACATCGTTTGGGGCTGTGAGCGAAACTCCGGCCGGATCTTCTCATGGATGGAACCCGAATAGGCGATAAACCTGGACTAGAGACTTGAGTGTTTAGGTAGGTCGTGGTCTACACCCACGTCGGCTTTCGCTTGAAGTCTGCCGAGCACATGTCGTGTGCAGACGCTAAGTGGTGGAAACATGTATGAAGAAGTACACCCCTGCAGGGTTAACATCATCTATTCGAATAGCCGTGTCTGCGGAAAAGGACTTCTGGGTTGCTTATATCAGTTCATAGACAAGTGAAAGTGGATACTTTAAAATGCGCAAGATAAGCGTGAGTGCTATGGATGGCGTTCTCGTAGGGAGACGGGAGCGGATCCATAGTGGTGTATTGATATGGTGAATATGTGGACTCGTGTGCGCCACCTCAAAAGAGTCGCTTGCAGTCGTAGTTTAGGATAGCCACCGAGTCAAAGCTGGCTTGCTGCAGTTAAACCCCACCACCCCTTTGTTGATAATGATGCATATGTAGATAGTTCTGATGTAAGTCTTGCTGGGTACATTTGTACTCACGTTTGCCTATTTTATGTTTTGCAGAGAGACTTCGGTCTCACTAGTAGTTTCGCGTGGACTTCGACGTTTAGCTTGATACCTCAGCTACGATCTTGTGCCCTCGGCAGGATCTGATAGATAGTCAGGCTTCTCAGCCTTTTTCATTTATAGATGTCTGTACTCAGACATGATAGCTTCCGCTTGTGCTTTGACTTGTATGCTCTGATTGTTGGGTCATGAGACCCATGTTTGTAATGTCTCGCTCCTCGGAGCCTATTGAATAAACTACTTGAGTCGTAGAGTCATTTTGTGATGCCATGTTGTATTGCACATATCGAGCATGTTGTGTGTATGTTATTGAAATGCTTGGTATGTGTGGGATCTGACTATCTAGTTGTTTATCTTTAGTAGCCTCTCTTACCGGGAAATGTCTCCTAGTGTTTCCACCGAGCCATGGTAGCTTGCTACTGCTCCGGAACACTTAGGCTGGCCGGCATGTGTCCTTCTTCGTTCCTGTGTCTGTCCCTTCGGGGAAATGTCACGCGATGAATACCGGAGTCCTGCTAGCCCAGTGCTACAGCCTGGATTCACTCGCTGATGACCGACACGTTCGATGCTGGGTCATGGATGCCTGTCCCTGTAAGTCTGTGCCGCTTTGGGTTTACGACTAGCCATGTCAGCCCGGGCTCCTTATCATATGGATGCTAGCGACACTGTCATATACGTGTGCCAAAAGGCGCAAACGGTCCCGGGCAAAGGTAATGCGACACCCGTGGGGATACCGTGCGTGAGGCCGCAAAGTGATATGAGGTGTTACATGCTAGATCGATGTGGCATTGAGTCGGGGTCCTGACAGCGTTGGTATCAGAGCTTGACTGCCTGTAGGATTACCAAGCCAAACTGGTCGAAGTTGAGTCTAGAAATTCTTTAGTTATATAAGGGAATTGATTGTGGGATGGAACGTAAGGCTCTTTTTACTCCTTATACCTCATGCCCTTCTGATCTGAGTTATCTTATCTTTCCTGCGGGGATTAAGAACTAGGCTATCTCTTCTTTCTATTAGGATCACGTGTTACTAATCCGTAGACTTATAAGATTGTTGGATTTAAGTCTCAGTTTAGTTCCTACTATTTCCGTATGTTAATTGTTGATCTCGAGACCTTGATATTGTGCTTCTGAGTGGTTATGCCACCATTTTTTGTGAATGTCTCAAATCTTTTCTGAGCATTTACAGCCGTTATGCTGTCCGAGTCATCCCAGGTTTCTAAATAGTCCGATGCATTTGCAAATCCCTTCCTTCTGTTTCCGATGTTCCCATGGGCCAGATTAACCACACTAATCGGTGTGTTGAGGTAATTATTGCCTCGACATATATGTTGGAATTATTATTATGACCCTAAGTGCTTAGGGGATCATCTAGTGGTCTAGCCATGATTTGTGTCCTAGTGTGATGATTCTGGCCATCATTCTCGAAAGCATTCCGTGATGCTACTTAGTAATAGGTATTCTGTTTCTGGGTTCTTGAACCCAAGATTCACTCTACTTACTTCATGTTGATAGTAATTGCTAGTGCCTTTAGGATATTAGTAACCTTTGCGATAGTCCTTGAAGTCCGTGGTATCTTCTTCTTCCAAATACCATGAACTACTTATGGCAGATGTTTATTGGATCAAAAAAAATCACAATTAGAGTACTCTTGAGGAGTTCTCCATTCATAAATCGTGACTCTGCCAGCTCTACCTTTCTGCATGGGTTATCCGGAAGAAATATGTTGAACTTGGTTCGACATACTAATCTATGCATCCACAACTCAGAAAGTTATATGTTCCTTTGAGTTGTTCTCTTTAGTTGCATTCTGACCCTCGTCTATCAATTGATAGTCAAGAGTATGCGTGCGTTCGTTCATCGATGCCTATGACTCTTGTGGTCTGTCAAGCCATTCTATTCCGGAATGACTAGGAGAAACAAACTCCAGTACCTCTTCCATATCTAGGATTGGGTCAAAGTAGTTGTATTCCGCAGATCAAATGCCAATCCAGCTTTTGGTTCTGCTCTACCTTGGAGTATTACATATTTTATATCGAGATTGTTATAGGAATTGCACACCATCCCATGAACTCTTGGTACAGTGATACTTCTTGCCATCACTGTTTATTCCTCGGCCCTCGTGTTGATGCAACCGGAATACCGACAAATGAATTGTGATGTGTGAAATCAATACTGCTAGCAACTCTGTTGCTTGGTAGTTAAAGGATAATAATTTCATTCTTAGTATGTTGGTTTTCGAATCATCCTTCTAAGACTGATCGTGCTACCTAGTCCTTATTTCGGTGCACCCTTCGATTGATGAGTTAGGATCTTGTCAAGTCCTCACTCATTTGATCATATCGTCTTGCCCTCAAAAGCAAGATTGTTCTCGAGCTTAGTAACATACCGGTGGTTCGTGACTTTCCAAATATCTTCTTGGAGGTGTTACCGGGTTGTCACCTGACCGCTATGTTGAGTTCGTGATCAAGTTGGTTTCTTGTGAACCACCTTCTCTCCAAGAATCGGTATTAGATATCCCTGAGCTAGTTGGTGAAGCTAAACGACAACTTGGAGGGTTGGAAGATAAAAGCTTGCCTGACTTAGTTCGTTCCAAAGGGATATTCTTGTGTAGTGTGTGTTGAAGAAAGATGATATCTTCATCGATTGGTCCTTGTGATCAGTTGCTGGACCTATTGTCCTATCAATCCTTTGATTTGAGTGTGGGCTATCGTCAAATCAAGTCGAAACCAACGATGTTCGTAATGTTGTCTTACTCGTGGTTGATCCCTCGAGCATACACCGTTATATCCTTTGGGTCTGACCAATGCTATCACCGTGTTCACTTAACTATGGAATTCCTTTTAAAAGGAAACCTAGATGAATTGTTGTTGAGCACATTGACAACATCCTTGTCTTCTCCATAATTTTGCTGAACATTAAGCTAGTGTTGGAAACTTTTGAAAGCATTTGTTCATGCTAGCTCATGAAGCATATGTTTGGATGAAGGTAGTGACTTCCTTTAATTCATGTGCATCTGATGCAAGTTGCCGCCGTGGATTCGAGAAAGTCAATGTTGCTTTCTTTGGAATCATTCCAAATCAGTCATGCACACGTGCGAAGAATGCTGTGGTTTGAAGATTTGCAACCTTCAATCTATATGTATCCCTAGCACACCAAGCCACTGATTGATTTGTTCAAGGAGAAGGAGTTCCTTCATAAGAGCTAATCCGGACTTATGAAAGAACTTCGATACCCTCGTTGATGGTTCCCCCTCCTGAACTCGGTAGTGTTTTATTATAAGACTACCACGTGGTCATGCTTGTCTGGGACAACGTGTTCACATGTTTGCAGCAGAACCAGCTCATGTTTTGGAGCTTGCTATCGTAGTTCATTTCCCGAGAATCTCGCAACGTCATCTCGTCGATTTGTGTTGCAAACTGCCGTTTTTCTTCCTAGACTCGATGAGTCTGGAATATCCTGACACCAACCAGATCTGAATCTCAGGCAGATATGATGGTTGGAATATTTCCCAAGAATTATAATATTGGTCGCGCGATAACCGGTAAAGTGGATGTCGTGGCCAACACACCCAGCCGGAAGACCTGTTATTATAATATCTTGATTGATGAAGTTGGCCACCTCCCCATAGGGATTTCGTAGGGTTTACCCCCTAGTTGCCTCTATGGATTTTTGTATTACCGAAGTCCGACCTTTTACTTGATGTTTTAGATGTCAAACCATATCTATGAATGGGTTATACTAGCACATCAAGGAGAACATTAGAAGCGGAGTGCTAAATGTCTCTCGGTCGATCATCCAGATTTTATTTGCTTGGCCTCGCTAAGGTGAAATCTGAGAAAGTGTTATCCTCCTTCGCATCTGCATCGTCCATCGCTATTCATCATGGTAGTATGTTGTGTTGTCAGCACCCTTGACGCGGTTGTTGATAAAACCTTGATGATTGTGGAAATGCTCAAGTTCTTGAGAGCACGCACAAGCGCTACGTGTTATCCTCGGCACTAGCTGGGTTTGCTCTCAGTTTCCTCGGTTATGCTATAACTTCTCAACAGTGGATTCACTCTCTATTGTTGGGTTCTCCCCAGTTACCAGAATCATTCCCAGCATTTGCATTTTGTTCCTAGCTTGCACCGCCAATGTGCCATTCTACCATGGGTCTCTTCCATTTCCGGTGGTAAGCAAATTCATCCATTATGTTGTCTTCAACAAGGTAATCCACATCATCTAAGTCCGAGTATGCCATTCTACCGATCCCCCTCCAAACGATCGCTCGAGAATTGCCTTAGGCTGGCTTAAAGAGTTTCAATGATCTCTGAATCAAAGGTAATTCTTTTTGCCACTTAAGGGGATATATCTTCGAGTCACCTTCCCTAAGGTGCATCATTGTGGTATCATGGCAACTCAACTCCTCGCTACGTTGACAACCGTTCACCACCCTCTTAGGTGTGGAATTGTTGTCTACCTAGTGAACCCTTGTCATCTGCTTCACTCCATTCCTATGGGTGCGTGCTTCGTCTCTCAGCTCGAGAGATGTTGCTATGTCTCATTCCGTGGGTTAATCCTGAGTTGTTCGACCTTCGAGAAGAACAATTCTTTTAGGGTCTTTCCTTTTCCCTCGTTGTCATGATAGCTGGAGTTCTCAGAGCAAGACGACAAGACAAAGATGGTGTTCAAATCAACGTTCAACTGAAGTGCACCCTGGATCGTGAAGATTATACTAGTTGCGTTTACCTTTCACCCTACCCTACGCTTGAATCTCGAGACGAGATTCTTGTTTAGTGGGGGTGAGTTGTCACATCCCTAGTTCTGACAATGCCTAGTGCATGCATTAGAGTGTTGCACCATGTTTAAATTTCATTTAAATTTGAAATGGGGATTGTTGAAACCCTAGCACCAAATGAAATTTAACTAGGTTCAATAAAAATATTTTCAATAACCCAGAATGCCCTTTGGAAATGTTCATAATTTCTGTTAAAGGTGAAAACCTCTTCCAAAAATGATGAACATATTTATAGGCTATTCCTGGATTTTTGAATTAAATTATATAGTATTTGCATTTGGGCATTTAATTGCTAATAATATTTTAAATGCTCAAATAATCACAAACTGAAATGTTTACTGTTGGAAATATTCCAAACAGTGGCCACAGTCAGTTGCATGATTTTTGGAAATGCTCTGGCATTTTTAATAAATCCAAACACAATTACAGAAAATAGAAAAATAGAACAGAAATAAAAAGAACAGAGCCTACCTGGCCTCACCCGTGCAGCCACCAGCCGGCCCAGCTCCCCCACCAGCGCGGCCCAGCCCACCTTCCCCCCCTTGTCCTCTTCTTCCTCTGCCAGAAGGCAGAGGCGAGGCGTGGCGCGCGCCCGAAGAGCGCCGGCCACCTCCTGCTTCGCGCTGGAGGCCTCCCCCTTCGAGCCTATCCATGCGTGGAGACGCCACGCAGCCGCCCGGAGCCGTCCAGCCCTCCCTCTCTTCCCCTGGACCCCGTTCCCTCCTCTGCTTCCCTCCCGCGCACACCACCGAGCGGAGCTCGCCGCCATCGTCGCCGTACCCATGGCCACCGGCCACCCCTAGCCTCACCGACGCCCCAGGAAGCTCCGCGGGTCCTCCCTCTACCTCCACAACGAGCCACGAGGCCCCGGACGTGCCGCATCGCCGCCATCGACGTCGTCTTCTACCTCGGACCCGCCGGCCGTCTTCGTCAAATTCGTCGGCTCCGGTGCCTCCCCGAGCTCGCCGAGGCCACCACTGCACCCGCTGTGAGCTCCTGTGCTGATTCTGAAGGAAATATGCCCTAGAGGCAATAATAAAGTTATTATTTATTTCCTTATATCATGATAAATGTTTATTATTCATGCTAGAATTGTATTAACCGGAAACATAATACATGTGTGAATACATAGACAAACAGAGTGTCACTAGTATGCCTCTACTTGACTAGTTCGTTAATCAAAGATGGTTATGTTTCCTGACCATGAACAATGAGTTGTTATTTGATTAACGAGGTCACATCATTAGTTGAATGATCTGATTGACATGACCCATTCCATTAGCTTAGCACCTGATCGTTTAGTATGTTGCTATTGCTTTCTTCATGACTTATACATGTTCCTATGACTATGAGATTATGCAACTCCCGTTTGCCGGAGGAACACTTTGGGTGCTACCAAACGTCACAGCATAACTGGGTGATTATAAAGGAGCATTACAGGTGTCTCCAAAGGTAGATGTTGGGTTGGCGTATTTCGAGATTAGGATTTGTCACTCCGATTGTCGGAGAGGTATCTCTGGGCCCTCTCGGTAATGCACATCACATAAGCCTTGCAAGCACTGCAACTAATATGTTAGTTGTGAGATGATGTATTACGGAACGAGTAAAGAGACTTGCCGGTAACGAGATTGAACTAGGTATTGGATACCAACGATCAAATCTCGGGCAAGTAACATACCGATGACAAAGGGAACAACGTATGTCGTTATGCGGTCTGACCGATAAAGATCTTCGTAGAATATGTAGGAGCCAATATGGGCATCCAGGTCCCGCTATTGGTTATTGACCGGAAACGTGTCTTGGTCATGTCTACATTGTTCTCGAACCCGTAGGGTCCGCACGCTTAAGGTTACGATGACAGTTATATTATGAGTTTATGCATTTTGATGTACCGAAGGTTGTTCGGAGTCCCGGATGTGATCACGGACATGACGAGGAGTCTCGAAATGGTCGAGACATAAAGATTGATATATTGGAAGCCTATGTTTGGACATCGGAAGTGTTCCGGGTGAAATCGGGATTTTACCGGGTTACCGGGAGGTTACCGGAACCCCCCGGGAACCACATGGGCCTTCATGGGCCTTAGTGGAAAGGAGAAAGGGGCAGCCCAAGGGGGCTGCGCGCCTCCTCCCTTCTCCTAGTCCTATTAGGACTAGGAGAGGTGGCCGGCCACCCCTCTCCCTCTTTCCCCCTTGGGAATCCTAGTTGGAATAGGATTGGAGGGGAGTCCTACTCCCGGTAGGAGTAGGACTCCTCCTGCGCCTCCTCCTCCTGGCCGGTGCACCCTCCCCCCTTGGCTCCTTTATATACTGAGGCAGGGGCACCTCTAAACACATAAGTTGACACAAGTTGATCCACGTGATCGATTCCTTAGCCGTGTGCGGTGCCCCCTGCCACCATATTCCTCGATAATACTGTAGCGGAGTTTAGGCGAAGCCCTGCTGCTGTAATTCATCAAGATCGTCACCACGCCGTCGTGCTGACGAAACTCTTCCCCGACACTTTGCTGGATCGGAGTCCGGGGATCGTCATCGAGCTGAACGTGTGCTCGAACTCGGAGGTGCCGTAGTTTCGGTGCTTGATCGGTTGGATCGTGAAGACGTACGACTACTTCCTCTACGTCGTGTCATCGCTTCCGCAGTCGGTCTGCGTTGGGTACGTAGACAACACTCTCCCCTCGTTGCTATGCATCACATGATCCTGTGTGCGCGTAGGGAATTTTTTGAAATTACTACAAAACCCAACAGTGGCATCCGAGCCAGGTTAATGATGTTGATGTTATATGCACGAGTAGAACACAAGTGAGTTGTGGACGATACAAGTCATACTGCCTACCAGCATGTCATATTTTGGTTCAGCGGTATTGTTGGACGAGACGACCCGGACCAACCTTACGCGTACGCTTACGCGAGACCGGTTCCCTCGACGTGCTTTGCACAGAGATGGCTTGCGGGCGACTGCCTCTCCAACTTTAGTTGAACCAAGTATGGCTACGCCCGGTCCTTGCGAAGGTTAAAACGGAGTCTATTTGACAAACTATCGTTGTGGTTTTGATGCGTAGGTGAGATTGGTTCTTACTTAAGCCCGTAGCAGCCACGTAAAACATGCAACAACAAAGTAGAGGACGTCTAACTTGTTTTTGCAGGGCATGTTGTGATGTGATATGGTCAAGGCATGATGTTGAATTTTATTGTATGAGATGATCATGTTTTGTAACCAAGTTATCGGCAACTGGCAGGAGCCATATGGTTGTCGCTTTATTGTATGCAATGCAATCGCGATGTAATGCTTTACTTTATTACTAAACGGTAGTGATAGTCGTGGAAGCATAAGATTGGCGAGACGACAACGATGCTACGATGGAGATCAAGGTGTCGCGCCGGTGACGATGGTGATCATGACGGTGCTTCGGAGATGGAGATCACAAGCACAAGATGATGATGGCCATATCATATCACTTATATTGATTGCATGTGATGTTTATCTTTTTATGCATCTTATCTTGCTTTGTTTGACGGTAGCATTATAAGATGATGTCACATCCCTAGTTCTGGCCTGTCCTATGCTTGCTTCCATATGTGCATCATGTTTAAATTCAAATGAAATTTGAATTGAGGAATTTTCCAAGCCTCAGAAACCTCTAAAAATAACCAACAATTAAATCTTCTCAAATGTGTCCAAGAAAATGTTCCTGTTATCCTCTGGAAATATTGGCAAGAGGTAAAATCCAAACCAATATTTTTGGTGTCTCAGAAACATTTAAATTTGGGCATTTGAATTAAATCAATAATTATTTGAATTGGACTTATATCTACTGTTAAATAAATATAGGTCCAATAATTCTGAAAATATTTTTGTGGAGCATTGTTTTAATTCTTTTAGCTCCTAAAAATATTGTCAGAAGCAAAATAAATTGAATTGGTTTCAAAACCAAATTCAAAACAAACAGAACAAAAATAGAAAACAGTAAATAAAATAAAAAGAGTAGAAAGCCTACCTGGCGCTCACCTCGCAGCCTACCTGGCCCAGCTCCCCAGCCGGCCCAGCCCACCGCCGCCTCCCTTCCCTGTCGCCTTCCTCCGCTGCCAGGAGGACGGGCACGCGCCCGGCGCGCGCGGCCACGCACCCCGGCCACCTCCTCCCTGCTTCGGCCACCTCCTGCTTCCTCTCGTCGCCCTGGACCTCGTCCGCGACGCCACGCACCCCCCCAGGCCTCTCACTCTCTCCCGAGCTCTTCCCCCTCCTCTGTTTCTCTCTCCCTCTCGTGCCGAGCGCAGCCGTCGCCACCGACGCTGTTCGCCGCGGCCACCGGCCACCCCTCGCCTCGCCGATGCCTCCAGAAGAACCGCCGCGCCTTCTTCTTCGTCTCCACCAACTCACGTGACGCCGGGAGCCCTGCATCGCCGCCCACGTCGCCGTTCCCCTCCTCGGCCACCGGAACTCGCCGCCGTTCGATTCGCCGCCGACAGGACGTCCCCGAGCCCACTTAGCGTCTCGTCCGACTCCCCGTGAGTTCCTCTTCTCCTCCCCTCAATTCCCGCACCTGATTTCGTCCCCTAGCTCCTTCTTCCACCACGGCCGAAGCTCGCCGCCGCCGTGCCTCGTCGCCATCGTGACCAGAGCCACTCGAGCTCCCACCTGAGTGCACCATCGTGCTCAGACCGTCTCCACAAGCCCGTAGCACGCCCCAGCTCGCCTTCCCGTGCCCCCTAGCTCTCGCTCGCGTCTCGCCCGAACTCCGGCCGCCGCCGCGAGCTCCGTTCCGACGAGCTCCGTCGACCCCACGACCTCCCACTCGGTTCTCTGGATGCGCGGGAGCAAGGGCCATCCCCTGGTGCCCTCAGCGCGCCAAACTGACGCCTCTAGCGCAAGTCCGGCGTGCCCCGCCGTGTTCTGTGGTCACCGGCGACTCATCGCCGGCGTATCTGACGTGGCGTCGTCATTAGCGCTAATGACCCCACTAACTAACCCCCAGAGCCACTGACAGCCGGGCCCCACGGCCTAACTAACCGGCTAACTAAAATAGATTAAGTTTAATCTAATTGCAGTGGCCCCACGCGTCGGCGTTGACCTCGCTGACGTGGCCTTTGACCGGCCCCACATGTCTGTGACTCCAGCCAGCACTGTGTCACTGACGTGTGGCCCCCACACGTCAGGTTTGACCCGGGGCAGCCCTGTTGACTTGCTGACGCAAGCATGACGCAGTGCTGATGTCATAACTCATTTTCTGGATTTAATTTAATTCTGAAATTCCAGAAAATTGTATAAACTTCTAAAATTCATAGAAAATTAACCGTAACTCCAAATTAAATAATTTATATATGAAAAATTATCAGAAAAATTCAAGGAATCCATCTGTACCATTTTCATGCATGTTAGAACAACTTATAGCTGCTGTTTAGCACAAATCAATTAAAGGTCATTTATTTAATCACATATGGAGTTTGAATTTGAATTTTATATTCAAACCAACTTCATTTAATCTGGTTTTAGTTGCATTAGCCCAACTCACATTCATTTTGCCATGTCATGATCATGCATCATATTGTGCATTGCATTGATTGTGTTCCCTTCTGTGTTGCCGGTATTTGTCCCCTCTCGATAGACGTGATACCGATGATGTGATCGTTGACACTGATGAAGACTCAATGCTATCTTCAGAAGTGCCAGGCAAGCAAAACCCCCTTGTTCATTTCGATACAATCCTACTCTCTCGCTCCTGCTCTCTTTTACTGCATTAGGACAACATCGATTCATTTGTTACTTGCTGCGGTAGCTGAACCCCTTTATCCTTTGCATGACCTGTCATTGCCACAGTAAATAGATGAAACCCACTAGCATGAGTAGGAGTTGTTTGAGCCCTGTTGTGCCTACTCATTCATGTTTGTTTGTCATGCCTGCTACTGCTTAGAGTTGAGTCAGGTCTGATTCATCGGGGATGAATCAGAGGCGTGTGAACATGTCCTACTGTGTGTGAGCTAAGTGTGTGAACACGATTTGGTAAAGGTAGCGGTGAGAGGCCATGTAGGAGTACATGGTGGGTTGTCTCATTGCAGCCGTCCTCAGGAACTGAGTTCTGTGTTTGTGATCCATGATTCAGCTACTACCATACATTGGGCCCTGAAATATGACCCCGCTCGACTTCTTATTCACCCTAGTCCTCTGTCCAGGAGTTGCAAGTAGTTTTCTGGTGTTTGTAGCTTACTGGAGGCCGTGGACAGCGCTGACCGTAGGGGTGGGCTGTGATGCGGTAGGTACGTGGCACGGTGTACCGGATGCCCGTTTGGTATCTCGGGAACCCTGTTCACATCGTTTGGGGCTGTGAGCGAAACTCCGG
>NC_041393.1:64721508-64737074 GCF_002162155.2 Triticum dicoccoides
CTGGCCGGCATGTGTCCTTCTTCGTTCCTGTGTCTGTCCCTTCGGGGAAATGTCACGCGATGAATACCGGAGTCCTGTTAGCCCGCTACAGCCCGGTTCACCGGAGTCCTGCTAGCCCAGTGCTACAGCCTGGATTCACTCGCTGATGACCGACACGTTCGATGCTGGGTCATGGATGCCTGTCCCTGTAAGTCTGTGCCACTTTGGGTTTACGACTAGCCATGTCAGCCCGGGCTCCTTATCATATGGATGCTAGCGACACTGTCATATACGTGTGCCAAAAGGCGCAAACGGTCCCGGGCAAAGGTAATGCGACACCCGTGGGGATACCGTGCGTGAGGCCGCAAAGTGATATGAGGTGTTACATGCTAGATCGATGTGGCATTGAGTCGGGGTCCTGACACCGGAAGTGTACTATATGGATGTGGACTTTTGGGATTATGGGGCTGTTTATTCTACGGAGGCTCATACCGTAAGGAATGGTGACGTATTTATTTTGTCTAGCATGAAACCTGAAGGTGCGGGGGACTTCAACCGCTATGGCGTGACGTATTACTTGGCAATGGTTACTGATGTTTGTATGGATGATGATGATGAGTCCCAGACGCGTTTCAAAATTAAGGTCGCAAAAAAAATTGGTTTGGAAGAGGACTTACAGGAACTCAGATATGCAATATTTCTCGGTAATATCATAACAAATATGTGGATATGGAAAGCACTGAGCTTTGACAAGCACATGAATAACAATTTCACAGTGTTCGAGTCTCTCTTAGCCCCCACAAATTCGGTAATAGGATATGCACGGTTGCCTTTTAGTTTTACTTACTATTCTTTTACCATGAATATCTAACTTTTGTGAGGTCTTCTTTGTTGGCTCTTTTCTAGGGTGGTGATGTCTGTCATATCTGTGCTAAACATGATGGGGAATATTTGGCTTGTTTCACAGAGCAACTGCTACCGATGAATCTTAATAGGTCGCAAATGGATGCTATTGAATCTGTCATCTCAGCTGTAAGATGTAGGCATATGAACCTCATGAAGCTTATACAGGGTCCACCAGGTACTGGAAAGACCCACACTGTTAGTGCTTTACTGTGGGCTTTGGCTTCTATGAAATGCAGAACTCTAACATGTGCTCCCACAAATGTTGCTGTAATTGGGGTTTGCACATGTTTCCTTCAAAACCTGAAGGAATTCAACACAAACATCGACGAAAATGGTCTACCCTTTTCCCTTGGAGATGTCTTGCTATTTGGGAACAAGTATAAAATGGACATAACTGGAGATCTTCAGGAAGTTTTCTTGGATTTTCGTGTGAGTGAACTTGTTGAGTGCTTTTCATCGTCGTCTGGATGGAGCTGCAAACTAGCTTCAATGATATCTTTTTTTGAAGACTGCGGTTCTCAGTATGATAGGCTTCTTCAGGATGATCGAAGTAATGATCCTGTGTGCAATCTGGACTTCCTAAAGGAGCAATTCAGTGCGACAGCAATAGCTCTTAGAAGTTGTATAAATAAATTGTTGATTCACCTCCCTGGAAGGTGCTTTTCCCGTGATAATATTAGTAATATATCCACATTGTTCAATCTGCTAGAAAAATTTGACGCCCTTCTGTGTGGTGTTGATTTAACCGGCAAGAGCTTAAAAAGTTGTCTCTCAAGCGACAACTCAGTTTGTGTGCAGCCTATATCTTTTACTGAGAAGCAACTGGATGGAATAAGGTCCACATGCCTTAAATTGCTGAAGGATCTTCAACACTCGCTTAGTTTACCTATTGGAGTAGGCAAAAACTGGGTCCAGCGCTACTGCATGCGGAATGCTGTGCTTCTTTTCTGTACTACCTCTAGTTCTTACCGATTGCATCATATGGAGATTGAACCCCTCGATGTGTTGATTGTCGATGAGGCTGCACAAGTGCGAGAATGTGAATTAGTGATCCCACTACGTCTGCATCAGTTGAAACATGTTGTTTTGCTAGGAGATGACTGCCAGCTGAATGCAATGGTTAAAAGCCAGGTAAGGTTTTGTCTTACCCTTTCTGTGTCATATAATTTTATTTCTTAGTCACTGGTGCATGTATCCGCAACATAAGCTTCTGTGCTAAAATGCTTATACTATTTTTTCATTTGAATTTGTGAAGGCTACGTCTTGACTTTAACTCCGTTTCTGTTGACCTGTTTTTATACTATTATTAATTCTGTATTTCATTGTTTACCTCTAGATATGCAAAGAAGCTGGATTCGGAACAAGTCTTTTTGAGAGATTGGTTATGCTGAATTTCGAAAAGCATTTGCTGAATATACAGTACCGAATGGATACTTGTATCAGCTCATTTCCAATTGCTCAGTTTTATGAGAGGAAGATTTTAGATGGTCCAAATGTCTTGTCTCCTTCCTATAATAAGGATTACACAAGCCTCCCTTTTGGCAGCTACACTTTTATAAATGTCACTGATGGAAGGGAAGACAAAGATGGCACTGAAAACAGTTGGAGAAACATGGCTGAAGTTGCTGTTGTTTTGCATCTTATCGAAAACATCTTCAAATGTATGTCTATGCTGAACCTATCCTTCCTTTAACTGTATCATCCTGCCTTGAGCACTCTGCTAGTTCATAATCTGATTTTCTATATGAAATTAAGTGGCTGATAGACATGGACTTAGATAGTGGAAGTAGATACTGTCAAGTCAATTTTTGGCTTATACAGAACCAATTTAAGCTTGCTTTAGAAATTTCCTCACTAGTTTAGCGAAAACATTGATTCCTAAAGATCAGTAACATACCAGCTTATTCTTTTGTGTAGCCTGGAAAGGGTCAGGCCAAGGGATCAGTGTCGGTGTGGTCTCTCCATATAGCTGTCAAGTTGGTGTAATTAAAGATAGACTCGGCGACAAATACGATACATGTGATGGATTTCATGTGAGGGTCAAGTCCATTGATGGTTTCCAAGGCGAAGAGGATGATATAATCATACTATCAACTGTCAGGTCCAATGAGAGAGGAGGTCTTGGATTTCTTGCTGATAACCGAAGAACAAATGTTGCTCTTACTAGAGCAAGGTGCACACCAATTCTTTGGTTTGTTATTGTTTATTGTATGTATTACTAGTATATATAAACCAGGTGGTTGCTTTATTTGATGTAGGCACTGCCTTTGGATTGTTGGGAATGCTACTACATTATATAAAAGTGGGACTGTCTGGAAAAACCTTGTTGATGATGCGAGAGGCCGTAACTGCATTATTAATGCCAATAATGACGCAACCATGTGCAAATTGATGTTGCACGTAAAGCAAGAATTTGATGAACTTGACGACCTTCTCAATGCTGATTCAGCAATTTTCAGCAATACTAGATGGAAGGTAAGCACAAAAGTGATGCTTAGTGAGTTTAACTTAAACCATGTTTTCACAAGTTCCTTTTATTGGTTCTGTTATTTATGTGCACTGCACTTAATTTCCTGAAATTCAAATTACATATATGATGTTTATATATCTGGTGAGTTAACGTTTATTGTCAGGGACTTTAGTGTTGATTTTTTTAGGGAGTGACTTCAGTGTTGAATTGATATATTGTGGAGTTTGTGCTTTTCGTGTGTGGTCATGAACTACCTAGATATGTCGCACACTTTCCGGGATCATGTATATGGTTTATTTTAATTTGCTAGGCTGTTTATTCTGTATTGGGTATTGAGAGGTTTGTGCTCAAGATTTTGCAGTGTGCTTTGTCAATTATGTGGTTCCTTTACAGTTACACCATAACATGTGCTATTTTGTGCAATGCTATGTCACACTATTCTGATTTTGTATATACCTGAATAAAGCGTACTTGTAGTTCTTCAACTGTTGCCAGATTCTACCTCCAGTCCCTTCAACTATGTTTGCTGCAGTTTTTGTCCCTAAGTAAGTGGTTTTAGCCAAGTAATATGTCACATCAACAACTTTTGCCATGGCATGTTGACCTGGCTGGAGTGACAGACCTGACCGTGCCGCCCAAGCACCAGATAGTTTGGCCCTGCGTCAGCACAAAACCAGATTGTGTGGTGCCACATAAGCACAAAACCAGATTCTGTGGGTGTTGTTTCTGTTATGGAAGTTCCTTATTTTACTTTGTACACTTGTCATGAGCTAAGGGATAGGGTAATCATGGGTGATGTGTGGTCGAGGCATTGTAAAAATCCAAGGGAGCGCGGCCTCGATGACGTTGTAATCATGAGTCATGTGTGGTCGAGGCAGTGTAAGGTTGTAAAATGCCCACCATGGCCTAGGCATTTTACAACCTTACACTGCCTCGACCACACATGACTCATGATTAGAACATAAAGCTGAGATGAAATGCCTTTTTCCATATATAAAAAAGAGAGCCAAATATCATGTGCCAAGTTCCATTATATGGGGGTGGAGATAATAAAATCAGGGCCTCTTTGATTCAAAGGATTTTCATAGGAATTTTGGAGGATTGTATTCATATTGAATTTTTGCTATGTGTGTTTTATTTAATTATAGGATACTAGGATTACAATCTGCAGGCATTTTCCCTAGGGTTTCTTTTGCACTACATTTCATTGGAAAGTGTCCATCCCTATGGTGCACAAACATTCTTTGAATCATTTTCTCGTGATTCTATCTTGTTGGAATCAACAAGGCATGACACTCAAATTCTTCCTGTTCCTGTGTTCTTAAATTTCTCTGAATCAAAGATGCCTTAATTCCAATCTTATCTTAACAGAGTAACTACCTTGTGTCTTTGGAAACAAGTGAACTAACTCGAGAAGAAAGTGAATTTGGATAACTTGGCATACTTGCAAGTCTTAGCTGAAGATGTCCCCTCCTCCCATGGCTTGCTGCTATGTTAGGAATGATGGCCCCACATGATAAAGCTAGGCTTAAATTCATATACAGTACATACCATCTGGTGAATTACCTACTTATTAAAAGAATCTTTTGATTTTTCTTGAATGCATGTCTACTCAAGTTCTGTGTTATGTATTTCCCCAATTTGACAGGTTGTTCTTAGCGACGGATTTAGAAAATCTTTCATCAGACTAAAATCACCGCAGCTCAAGAGGGAAGTACTGCAGAAACTTGTTAAACTTGGTGGTGGTTGGAGGACAACATTTAAGAACATTGATATATGTGATACTTTCCAGCTTGCAAAAGTATACAAAGTCAGGGATTTTTATCTTATTTGGAATATTGACATGGAGAAAAAAGAAAGAAGGCTTTTCCAGATAATAAGAATTTGGGACCTACTACCCCACAAGCATGTTGCAAGAACTGTTCAACGTCTCGAAAACATGTTTTCCATGTACACAGATGATTACCTGGATCACTGCCGAAGAGTGCAGACAGATGGGTATGTTTTGTTTATTCTTTCTTGGTCCTTCCAAGTAGTAGCGTAAGATCTTTTTTATTTTTATTCTAACTTTTGGTCCTTCCAAATGAACTGCTAGTAAAAATATTCATGCTTGCAGATGATCAAAATGTTGATATTCTTCTTATTTCTCACATCCATTTTTTTTTTGTGGATAACAGGAAACTGGAAGTTCCTGCGATTTGGGATGTTGAGCATAATATTATTCGCTATAAGGACTGCACAGTTGATGCCCAGGAAGATCATGATCGCATGGATACATCATGTCTTCTGGAGAATTTGAAAGTTAGTGAAAGCTTCTTGCTGATGAAATTCTACTCTTTATCATCTGGAGTGGCAAAACATTTGCTGACAGCTACTGATGGGTCTGAAATTGATATTCCCTTTGAACTGACTGACGAAGAGGGCGTGATAATCCGATTCCCTCGGACTAGTTTCATACTTGGGAGGTCAGGAACTGGGAAAACCACCGTATTGACAATGAAACTACTTCAAATAGAGCAAATGTCATTGACTGCATCCCGAGGGCTTAATTTGGACGAAGTTGGTTTACTTGGGGCTTGTGAAAAAAATATTATCACACTGAATGACACAAAGGAAGAAAGTTTTGTAAAACAAGTCTTCATCACTGTAAGCCCAAAGTTATGTTCGGCTGTAAAGAATCAAATTTGCAGACTTAAAAGGTAAATCCGTTGGATCTGGAGCTCCATGTGACTGTTTTTACATGCGTTTCTAGTTCGGAAAATTATTTTCATTTATCCATTTGAAAGTGGAGCAAAGAAATGTGCTCTTTTTTGTACCAGTAGAAATGTGCTCTTTCACCACTCTTTGAATGCTCCTTTGTCTTGTTGTCAAAAAATGCCCCTTTCCCATGTTCTTTCAAAAGGTTTAATGTATTTTATCTACTTGCAATGCATCTTTTTGGAACTATACACTGCAAGCTAGTTCTTTGTCACTGTTCTTCTCATATTAATTTCAAGTTACATTACCCTTTACAGATTTGTCTCTGGTGATGCCCCTGACCAGCCTAGCACCGATATGCATGACATCATTGATGATATGGAACAATCTACAGAAATTCCAGACAATTTTTGTGATCTACCTTGTGAGCACTATCCCCTTGCTATAACATATCGCAAGTTCTTGATGATGCTTGATGGAACATGCCAGACATCATTTTTTGATATTTTTTATGGTGAACTGAGGTCTAGCACTGAGAGGGGCTATTCAAAATCCCTTGCATTGCAAACTTTGATTGAACTGAAGGAAGTTACTTATGAGAAATTTTCTGCTTCCTACTGGCCTCATTTTAATGCAGACCTGACCAAGAAACTTGATGCGTCCACTGTCTTTACTGAGATAATTTCTCATATAAAAGGCGGATATCAAGCAAGCAGGCCTAGTAGAGGAAAACTTGAAAGATCAGATTATGTGATGCTCTCAGATAAAAGATTCTCATCCTTGAACAGTGAGAAGAGAGATAGGATTTATGATATTTTCCTTGATTATGAGAGCATGAAGTGCACTGCCAGAGAATTTGATTTGTCTGATGTTGTGAATAGCCTTCACAAAAGTCTAGTTTCAGAGGGCTACAATGGAGACATGGTGGATTTTGTTTACGTGGATGAGGTGCAGGATCTAACCATGACACAAATAGCACTTCTTAAATATGTCTGCAGGAATTTCGAGGAGGGCTTCCATTTTGCCGGTGATACTGCGCAGACTATAGCAAGGGGGGTTGATTTCAGATTTCAAGATATTCGCTCACTTTTTTATACCACATTCCTCTCAGAAACTGAAGCATGTAATCAAGGAAATAAACATGGAAAACAATGCCATCTCTCTGATATGTTTCAACTTACTCAAAATTTTCGCACACATTCTGGGATTCTTCATATGGCCCAAAGTATCATTGACCTTTTGTACTTCTTTTTCCCATCAAGTGTTGACAAGCTTAATCCAGAGACTGGACTTGTATATGGAGAACCTCCTGTGCTGCTGGAGACTGGTAAGGATAAAATGCAATTGTGAATATATTTGGAGAAAACAAAAGTAAAGATGGTAACCTGCATGGGTTTGGTGCTGAGCAAGTCATATTGGTTCGTGATGATGCTACCAAAAAACAAATTGTTGATCTTGTTGGTAAACAGGCCCTTGTTTTGACTATTGTTGAATGTAAAGGTCTTGAATTCCAGGTATGGCCTACCCGCTCACTCCATTTGTGTTCATTTTGCAAATTCTTTTATCTGCAGAATGGGTTGTTTCAACACTTCTTTTGGAAAAATATTGTGTAGGATGTGCTGTTGTACAATATTTTCACTTCATCGCCTTTA
Source organism: Triticum dicoccoides (assembly GCF_002162155.2). Taxonomy (NCBI): domain Eukaryota; kingdom Viridiplantae; phylum Streptophyta; class Magnoliopsida; order Poales; family Poaceae; genus Triticum; species Triticum dicoccoides. The sequence goes on from NC_041393.1 coordinate 64,729,213, forward strand.
AGAAACAAATGGAGAGTTGTCTATGGCTATATGAAAAACAAAAATATTTTATCATCACCTGAGGAGATCTCTCATCCGGAATTCGACAGAAACAAGCACTGTCTTCTCTGTTCAGAGCTGAAGCAACTTTATGTTGCCATCACACGAACTAGGCAAAGATTGTGGATATGTGAAACTGCAGATGATTACTGTCGGCCAATGTTTGACTTCTGGAACAAGTTGTGTCTTGTAGAAGTAAGATTACTTGATTCTTCCTTCATTGAAGCAATGAAGACAGGAAGCAGCACTGATGATTGGAGACGGCGGGGCACCAAGGTTAGTGCTATACACTTTTTTGGTGTGGGAATCTAGTTCATTGCGCTATGCATTATGTTGTTGAAATATACTGCACGCAGTCAAGCTTACGCTTTTGGGTGAACTGGTTGGCGCATGCAATTCAATATGGTATTAGGGCCAACAGGTGTTGAATTCAAAGATCATTTCCCCATCAGCTTAGGCTTTTTGGGAAACTAGTTTTTGCATGCAATTTAATGATGTTACCTAGTCAGTGAAGTTTTCATCTTTAATATGATTAAATCTTTGGGACTTCAAGTTGACAATTGATGCACACCTACTTGCATGCATACCTGCTTTTTAGAGAACATGAAAACCTACTTGCAGTGTTACTGTACATCTCTTCTGCAATTGCTATTCCATGTCACAAGTGCACATTTTTTTTCTTATAGTTATTCAATGAGGGGCATTTTGAGATGGCTACAATGTGTTTCGAAAAGGCTAATGATGCATACAGAGAGAAGTGGGCAAGAGCTGCCGGACTTGTATCAACTGCAGACAGTGTCATGCCTAAGAATTTGGAGCTGGGCCAGGCTTCATTGCAAAAAGCGGCAGAGATTTATGAATCCATTGGCATGCATGAGAAAGCTGCCAGTTGCTATATCAAGTTAAACGACTACAAAAGAGCAGGTATGTGGACTCCATAATTTTTGAGTAGTATCGATACTTCTATAGTGCCGTCATTCCTTAACATTGAAAAATGGCAAATTGCTCCCAAGAGAGTAACCTAAGAAGTGGAGATCTTCAGATTTTAAAACTTCACTTCGCCTGATCGAGATGATCAAGGCTGAAGCTTCCATATGGTTTCAAGATGGAGTTATATGGCTAAAAGTCTCGCTGCCGCACCTGCATTTCTTTAGTGTACTGTTGAAATTCATGCTAGATTTCATCTTTCTATGGATAGTCATTACTTCACGTTCCATCCAACTGTATCTGACCAGACATTGTTTCCTTGCATTGCCATAGGAATGATGTATATGCAAAATTGCAGCACTTCCAGGCTTGAGGATGCTGGTGACTGTTTTGCTATGACTGAATGTTGGTCAGAAGCAGCCGAAGTATACTTCAAAGCTAAATGTTATACCAAATGTTTCTCCATGTGCTCGAAAGGAAAACTTTTCAGTTTAGGGCTCCAGTTCCTACAGCAGTTGTGGGAGGAAGCTTCAGTTGATGAGTCGAACATTGGTCTACTATACTCGCCAGCTGCATATGGTCTGATTTTTGAATCCCTTGATGCACATCTCAGGCCGTCAAATAAGAAACTGACACATGGGCATCTTGGGAGAATGGCTGTACTTCTGCTACACGTAGTACCTTGGGGTGCCATGCTGACTTCAAGACTTATGCAGTGCCTGGACAGCGAATCTGAGTGGGCATTTTTTTTGCAATCTTTGGATATATTTGTTCACCACAGTCGTTATGATTTTTTCGAACACGTAGAAAGTCAACACCCTAGTGGTCTTGATGGCAGATATTCCTTGCTCCTGAACTTAAAGCTTGCTCTTGAGTCCACCTTCAAGTTTACCTTGAATGCAAACTGGAGAGCCGAACCGGATTACATATCCCCAGTGTGCTGTGTGGATCTCATAGAGTGTCTTGGTTATTTTGCTTCATCATGTTTTGTACTTCATGGTTGCATGTTCTCCACAGAATCTATTTTTTCCAAGATGGTAATGCGCAAAAACTGCAGCCTTTACTTTCAGAGTTGTTTGATGTCTACGCCAGATCGAGAACTGGAGAAAATGTCAATATCAGCAGGGCGTTTCATATTTGAGTCGGTCAGGAGTCTCTTGACAAAAAAATATATGATCCAAGAGTGGGTCCAGAAGACTTCAAGTACTTCACACATTCCAGTCCTTCTGAGATTAGTCGTCACACTTTATCTTGTGCCTTTAAATCTTAAAGTGGGGGATTGCTACGAGGCCACCCGTTTCCTTCAGATGCACAGAGTTTTCGAGGATTTGCCTTTGGAATTCTCGCAGAAGATTCTAGGTGCTTTGCAAATAAGGTCTCCGAAACTTGGAAAATTCAGAAGGTTGTTTGCTGATGTGCTTGAAGTAATTGGAGAACGCATGCTAGTCGCAGGTTCACCCAGAGCCCAGGCGACGTGTCGAGGCTTGAATGCTATCGTAATTAGCAGTTGGGACTGCATGATTAATCAAGTTGCTCGGACGGCAAATTCGCTTTTTCGTGATGAAAGTATAGAGAATAATTTTCTTGGAAAGGAACAGAGGAAAGGTCTGCTGCCACGTGAAAGGAACCGTGGTAACAAAATCGGGGATGCTGAATTTTGGGAGAAGTTTGAGGCGTTTCAAGCCAACAAGCAAGGCCAGGTGAGTACTTAAGGTGTAAGATTTCTTTTTTCTTGTCTGATAATTCACCACTAGCAGTTTTTCTATATATACTTAAGAAATCAATTTATATATGCAGAATGATGCAAGGGCTATTGTTGTATTCCTTAGAAGTGTCCTCTCCTGGCTGACGCAAAGAGGACCCCCAACAAAGATAGATGTGGATTTGTTATTGGAGGTCAGGCAAGTCTGCAACGACTTCGACAAACAGTCTGATGATAGGTACGCACATGTATTAGAATGTCGGCACTTCATAGATAAACACAATAATTATTCCAGTTGATAGTACAGCAAGTCTTACAGCTTGGCAGTATTTTCTGCAAATTGTTATTCTTCCCATCTGAACTGTTTTTGGCACTCACAGTGCCGAGAAGAGAGCTTGTGTGACTGCCAAGGACCTCTATTCGACCTGGAAGGATGGCGGGAAGAAGCTGAAGAAGATTATCAGCGTTCTGCGTTCTGAAAAAGCGTCCATGGAAGAAGAGAGAAGGAACGCAGCTGCTGCGGAGGTTGTCCAACCGCAGACTGACGGACGTTCCGACAGCGAACCGGTGACAGGAGCAGCCGAGGTAGATGTGCCCGAGGCCAGAGGCCCGTCGACCCCAGAAAACGTAGAGGCGCACAAGCAGAGAAGCAAGAAGAAATCGAAGAAATGTAGGCGCCATGCCCCGCCGTAGGCTGTCGTGGCATGTATGTTGCCGGTGCGTGCTTTAGTTAGTTTCTCTTTTGTGTACTCTTCTCTGTAAAACCAACACCGATGGTTGGGTTGCAGTGTTGCGGTGTCCATGTCACTTACTGATGGTTGGGGACTTGGGGTGCGCTTTTCACTCTTAGAATTGAAGCACCACTCATCTAGGGATAGACTGAACGCATGTCTAGTTTCTACGCGAAGAAAGATTTGATCTTACTGTCATGCGCGGGTGCAGATGGGCTCAGAATAGCTGCTCTCCTCCTCTAGCTTTCAAAACAAAGACGTGTACGTCTCGAAGTTTTTACCATGTACGCTGGGCCTCTGTCGACTGAAATCAACACATGTTTTTGGCCGTAGCAAACGTAGGCGCAAACCACAAAACCATGGTAATTTCGGCTCCTCTTGTATTCTGCATGTTCCCTAACGATGTAGCCAAGCCGTGTATCGTGTGGATGACTTGTACCAAGACCAATTCTTGGCTGGGTCATAGATTGTGCTCCTCGTGTTATCCACCCTTCATGGCCCCCATCCGCTATGATGCGGGACGCCTCGGAAACGATCTTTCACGGTGCCAAAGAAATCACAAAGAGCAGCAATAAACTCACTCGATACTTGTTTCAACAAACTTTGTTTCTCTCAAGTGGCAAGAACAAGAGGAAACACACTCAGATAAATTGCAGTGGATAACTAGCTGAGTTTACAAGGATGCAACCCAAACCATGAAGCTTGTGAATCTATGAAGAATCACAAGAGGGAACCACAAGGATCCTATATGAATTGAGGATAGGCCCTCCAATCCACACACACGAGCTAACACTCAACGATACTAGTGCTCACGGCACAACACAACCTCACCGGTTGTCTACAAACATAAACTAAGAAATTTCATCCCCCCCTCACATGGAACAGCTGGGGGGTATTTATACTAGAAGCACCCACTAGTTAGGTGTGAAAACAACTCAAAAAGAAGGGTAAATTCGTGAGCCCCAAGCTGTAGCACGAGCAAACTTGTTGAGCCTCGCGCTGTAATAAATTCCTGGACAGCTTGCATGGAAACTTGCACAACTTTTGACTCAAGACCTCAAATGATGCACAATTTTTTTTGAAAGAAAGCTGACTTCTAAGACCATCTCTTCCAGCCTCTATAAAGTGCTAGAGACTTCCAGAATTAATTAGGTTTAGGTGGGAAGTTGCTGCTGGAAATCTGATGTGTCATTTCTCCTAAAATAGGCATCGGAAGCTTCCCAACAAAGATAATGGTTTTGCCCTTGTCTTCCTTTGGATGCTCTAATGGTTCAGCATTTGTGCTAGCATTAACCTCACTCTTGGATGCCTTGGTCATGATCTGGTCCACATCGTCCTCCCTTCCTTCAAACAAAACCGTCCTTGGTTTTGAGGTATTCTTTTTGGGCTTCTTCACTTGTGGGAATTGCTCAACCTTGAGTACTTGATCCACCATAGATTCCAAGACATGGTTCACTCCTTGATGCATGAAAGAATACTTGTTAGACCTCCCATGGTGAGTAGCATCATGATCAAACTGCTACGGTCTTCCCAAAAGAAGATGACAAGCTCGCATTGGCACCACATCACATACCACTTTGTCCACATAACTTCCCACTGAAAATTGCACCCTCGCACGATGCGTAATCTTCAGCTTACCAACACCATTCAGCCACTTCACATAATATGGCTGGGGCTGCCTCCATGTTGACATCCCAAGAGCATGCACAAGATCACTACTAATGATGTTGTTGTAGCTGCCTCCATCGATGACCACCTTGCAGTTTTTGTCCTTGATCTTGCAAATGGATTGGAACACATTTTGTCGCTGGCCCTTCTCCATAATAGGAGCATCATCATGAGCCACTTTGCGAACCATGAGATTAACACCATCTCCTCCATCTGAACTCAAAGGTGCTCCGGTCTCAAAAGTACAATAATTTGCATCTTTCTTCTCAGATTCAGATTTGTCACTTGAGTCATCGGTGACATATCCATCATTTGTGAGTAAAACCTTCTTCAGATTAGGACAATCCTTCTTGAAGTGACCTCTACCCTTGCATGTATGGCACTGAATATTACTAATGCGAGTGGCAGGAGTATTGGAAGATTCAACCTTTGATGCATTAGCTTCCTTTGTAGTCATCTTGTTGTGTGAGCGAAAATCTGCAGCGACACTTCCATCTACTTCTCGCTGAGCTCAACCTCTCCAAGTGCTTGATGTATAGGTTTGGCTGCGATTTTGGCGACGCTTCAGCTGCTGCTCTACACGAATAGCTTGATGCACAAGTTCTTGCAAATCTTGATATGTGACCATCTCTATCCTTTCTTGCACATCTTCATTCAGTCCATGAAAGAATCTTGACATTGTGGCCTCCTCTGGCTAATTCACCGATGTCCTAATCATCAAAATTTCCATCTCTTTATAGTACTCATCAACACTAGAATTACCTTGGCACAACCGTTGGAGTCGATTGTACAAGGTTCTTGTGAAATGTTCAGGAACAAACCGTCTCCGCAACAGATTTTTCATTTGCGCCCATGTCTCCGGACGACCTCCAGCACGACACAATTGGTTCCACCAAATCAAAGCATATCCAGTAAACTCAATGGATGCATATCGTACCTTCTTCTCCTCCGTATAGCGGTGGCTGTCAAAAATCTGATCCACACGCATCTCCCACTCCAAATAATCATCGGGCTCGGTTTTCCCATTGAACGATGGTATGGTAAGTTTTAATTTACCAATCCCATCATCTTCATGGTCACGATGAGCACGCCCATGACCTCTTCCTCCCATGGCAAAGCCTTCTTGGCCTTCTCCGCGACGATCATGATGAACACGTCGTGGTCGAGGCTCGTAGTAGTTTCGAGCATCATCGGAGTGGTCGCTCCAATGCTCTCCATGGTGGTCCTGCTGTATGGGGATTTGTCGATGTCGACCCCGTGTCGCAAGCCCATCTCGTGGTGGTGACGGTGGCGCCCAAGTAGCACCTCGCTGGTCGTAGCGAGCACGCCGAGGTGGTGCAGCGTAGTAGCTATGAGCATCACCCGAGTAGACGTGGTTGTGCTCTCCATGCTCCTCCTCAAGGTGGCGTTGGCCCTGTTGTTTGGGGATTTGTCGATGTCGACCCCGTGCAGCAAGCCTATCTCGACGGAGTTCCTCGGTGAGGGAGTCGATTCTCCGGCCAAGGTTGGTCTCCATGGCCGATATGCGCCTCTCCACCTTGTTCAACACATACTCTCGTGTATCCTCCAATGCCAACACATAGACGGGCTGCAAGCTTGGATCGTACACGGGAAGTGGCAGCTCCTCCTCCACGAGGTGCCTACCTCCATGCACACCATCAACACTGCTGGATCTCCTCGAACCCATGGAAGCTTCTCAAGAACAAAATCAGCAAGAGAGAAAATAGCACCGCGAACAACCTAAAGCTCTGATGTCAAGATGATGCGGGATGCCTCGGAAACGATCTTTCACGGTGCCAAAGAAATCACAAAGAGCAGCAATAAACTCACTCGATACTTGTTTCAACAAACTTTGTTTCTCTCAAGTGGCAAGAACAAGAGGAAACACACTCAGATAAATTGCAGCGGATAACTAGCTGGGTTTACAAGGATGCAACCCAAACCATGAAGTTTGTGAGCCTATGAAGAATCACAAGAGGGAACCACAAGGATCCTATATGAATTGAGGACAGGCCCTCCAATCCACACACACGAGCTAACACTCAACGATACTAGTGCTCACAGCACAACACAACCTTACCAGTTGTCTACAAACATAAACTCAAAAATCTCATCCCCCCCCCCTCACATGGAACAGCTGGGGATTATTTATACTAGAAGCACCCACTAGTTAGGTGTGAAAACAACTCAAAAAGAAGGGTAAATTCGTGAGCCCCAAGCTGTAGCACGAGCAAACTTGTTGAGCCTCGCGCTGTAATAAATTCCTGGACAACTTGCATGGAAACTTGCACAACTTTTGACTCAAGACCTCAAATGATGCACAGTTTTTTTTGAAAGAAAGCTGACTTCTAAGACCATCTCTTCCAGCCTCTATAAAGTGCTAGAGACTTACAGAATTAATTAGGTTTAGGTGGGAAGTTGCTGCTGGAAATCTGATGTGTCATTTCTCCCAAAATAGGCACCGGAAGCTTCCCAACAAAGATAATGGTTTTGCCCTTGTCTTCCTTTGGATGCTCTAATGGTTCAGCATTTGTGCTAGCATTAACCTCATTCTTGGATGCCTTGGTCATGATCTGGTCCACATCACGCTACAAGCTTCTCACGTAACGCGGACACCTTGTAGCTGATTTTGTGGACATCATTTTCTTCTCTCAGCGTCGATATTGAACAATCCGACGTGCTCATCGTCCCGACTGGTTGACACAATGCAGACACATCATACATCTCCTTTCTTCTTTGGTTGACCTTGTTAACAAGTTCGGTACCGGCAGCACATAGGGCCGCATCATCCTCCC
>NC_041393.1:64737449-64792038 GCF_002162155.2 Triticum dicoccoides
AATGGAAACTAGTGGTTGAGGGCGTGATTGTGTGTGCCACCTGAGATGAAGGTGTGTGCTTGTTTCTCCATCAAGGAATAAAAGAAAAAAAAAGCCTTACCACCATCTCACAGAAAACCCTTTCTCACCTCAGCCAAAAAACATATGACACATGACCCTCGTGAAAAAAAAACCTTTCTCACCTCAGCCAAACAACAGATGACAAAGAAACAAAGAAAAATCAAGAAAACCAATGAAATCCAAAAAAGAAACAAATAAAACAGATGAAAACCGAAGAAAGAAAAATGAAAACCCAGAAAGAGACAAAAAACAAAATAATCATAAAATAAATTTAAAAACCACACGAAAAAAACCCCAGTGAAAACCAAGAAACAAACAAAGAAACCAAAAAAATCACAGAAAAAGAAAAGAAAAAGCTAATGAAAACCAAGAAAGAAACGAAGGAAATTGTGAAAAAAATAAAGAAAATAGAAAACCGGAAAGACCTTGGAGAAACAAGAAACTGGAAGAAAGAAAGAAAAAAGAAAATCGGACCGAACAACCAACCCACCGAGCGAGCAAGCCCTTGTATGCTCTAATCGAAAAAGGCTTTCGCCCTGCTTTATATATAATATAAATCAAATCTTTGTTTGCTCTAACAAAAAAAAAGGCACGGTCCGATTAAATAGCAACACAACGTTCGCCGAGATTGTCTGAAAAAAACTACGTTCGCCGAGAAAAACCAATGCCTAAGTGTGTACTAAATTTACTTATTTTTCACTTAATTTTTTATTTTGCTCAACTTTGTTTTAATTTTACAAAAAATCAGCAATTTGAAAAATACTCACAAACTAAAAATGGTCACGAATTTTGAAATATTCACAAGTTTGAAAATTTCCATGATATTCTGAATTTAAAAAGTATTCATGAATTGTAAAAAATGTTCACAAATTTTAATAATATTTGAAAAAATGTTTTTTTAATTTCAGCATCTTGAAACAAAATCATGAATTAAAAAAATGGTCATAGATTTTATAAAATAATCATGAAATAAAAAAATTCATTAATGCCAGTAAATAGTTAAAATTTTAAAAAAATATATTCAGATGTTAAAAATGAAAAATAAAAGGTAATGTAAAAGAGAATAAAAAATAAATATAAAACAAATTGGATAAAAAGAAAATTTAAAAATTGTAAGTAAACTGGTAGAGAAAATCTGGGGAAATAAAGAAAAGAAACCCCAATGAAACCTTCCTAAACTTTACAAAATGTTACAAAATTGCTCCCAACTGCAGCCGTCAATGTGCCAACCCACAAGTAGCACGTTGTGGGCAATCGCTATCGGTTTGATCCCATCTCGACAACAACGTCTTCGGCGTTAGTGGCTAGGAGACCGTGTGGCTGATTTGGCCGCCACTCGTCTTGGGCAATGAAGTTGTTGTGACATGGTGTTGGTGCGACACTGGTGCTAGCACCGGTCTTTTGTTTCCCGGATTCATGCCCTCGCAACAGCGATCCCGACGCTATGGAGCTTGTGGAGGCCCTGCTAAAGAGATGACATTGCCTTTTTGGGGTGAGCTCTCACACCACTTCATCTCGTCAGCAACATCAAAACACATGTCGTGGTGGTGCGTGGGAAACCCGAGGATGGGAATACTTTAATCAAGAACTATGACACAGTTGGCCAAGCATAAGGTTTCTACTAGTATACCAAAGACTTAAGAATTAAAAAAAAATAGGCAAAGAATTATATTAGTTAATTGAATTAAGGGACAATTATTTGTGGGGGTGGGATGGGGATGTCCATGGAAGAGTTGTGTTCGATTTCCTTTATACACACGATATGGTGGAAAAGACTGGTCGAACGAAATATGCCACGCCAGATCACCTTCAAGGTAAGTTGACCATCGTCTAGCCTAGTCGAAGCCGGTTTTGTCGGTTCCAAGTTCAAACATAGGGAAGGCAGAGCTACTTCTTTTCCCCTTACAAAGAACATGAAGAGCGTTAGAAGCCTTGTTAGGCCTATTCTCGGCCTGCAAGATGCAAGGGAATGCATTTCTCTCATGGGCCAAATTGTGGGCGCCCATTAGCGGCTTCTTTACCCTGGCTTCCGTTAGCGTGGCTTTCCTTTTGTGGGAATTTCATTAGAGTCACTTTTTTTCAACCAAATTGGGAGCGTTATTAACGAAGTATCATAAGATTACAATCTGCCCATAGGCTAGACAAAAAGAAAATCTGGGCTTGCATCAAGCCAGCTCTCAGTGCCATCAAGTGAACAAGCACAACGAGCACACCGATGGACCGAAACATTAGTATCCCTACCAACATGAGTAACCGTGAGAGAAGCAAAACTAGCTCTGATCTCCTCTAATTCCTTCAAGATAGCCGACGCAATTGAACGTGAATTGTTGTGCAATTTCCATAAATTGACTAACTCCAAGTAGTCAATCTCTATGATCACATTTGAGAAGCCACGAAGTTGAGCAAAGATCATTCCTTCTTGGAGAGCGAGAAGTTCACTGGTAAAAGGATCGGTAAGACCCTACAAGGGTTTACTCCAAGCTCCTAGGAACGCCAAGTGTGAGGAGGCCACACCTCCCGCCCCTCCTTTCATGTCCTCGACACTCACAACCCCGTTGGTGTTGATAGTGACCCATCCTGTTTCGCGTGGGCGTGACAGTGGTCTGGGCACCCGCAAAACCCCCCAATTTATCTTCGGTTTGCGGGAAAAATGTGTCCGGATCAATTGACAGACCGATACACACGTCCGGGCCGCGCGGTCCGGACGGTCGGTTTGTGAGGCGGTTTGTGAATCGGTGTTGGAAATGCCCTTATAAAAAAATTGTTGCTATTTGGTAGAAAAATATTGATCAATGGGAGAACAATTCGGCGCATATTCCGTCCCCTCACTTTTAAACATGAATTTGGTATCTTCCCATGCTTGAAATGAAGTCGCAGCTCAGCAAAGAACCAAGCACTTACATTTAGGAGTTAATTGCACGGAACTACCGCACTTCGACACGGCGTAACAAATCAGTACCATTAATCATTTTTCTTTTGCCATGTAGTACCAACTCTAATCTTAAGTGTGTTGCAAAACAGACTGACAGCAGTATAAGCACGTATCTGACTGAGTGGCCCCATTTGTCAGGCGACACATGGCATATGTTTTTTTTCGGAAAGCCCCTCGCACTATACTTAATCATGTGCATGACCTTTATGGAAATCTAAAAAGGATGCCGCGAGGGCGGGATTCGAACCGGCGACCTGCAGCGACACGCGCGGACGACTGACGACCACACCAGCCTCGGACGCTTGTTCCAAGTACGATACTACTGCTTATATTGTTATACCTTTGAACAAATAAAATAAAATAAAAAAAATGATGTTGCACCAGGATGCGATCCTGCCCGAAATTCTTACTGCACGCGCACCTTAACCAACAAGCCACGCACATTCTCAAGTCAAGCTTCAGGCATATCTAGTTCGGACACGTCCTGACCTTTCCCCTTATTTTGTAAGTATTTTTTTTCGAATTCTTTTATCTTTTTACAGATCTTCGTTATTACTTGGGTTTTCATGTTTTTTACATTTCTTTTGTATATATTATAGGTTTAATATGCAATATTTTTTGCAAATTCACACTGAACATTATTGTATAAATACACAATGTACATATTTTTAGGATCACAATGAACATTATTGTATAATCTATGATGAACAATGTTGTCAAATGCATTGAACATTTTTTACATATATGATGAACTTTTTAAAATATATAAATTCTATATTTCTGTTTCGGATTTCTTTTATCCTTTTCAGATATTCATTATTCTTCGGGTTTTCATGTTTTTCATTTTTTAATTGCTTTTTCTATAGGTTTAGTCTGCAACATTTTTTGGTAAATACACACTGTGCATTATTGTATAAATACACAATGAAATATATTGTTTAATGTACTATGAACAATTTTGGTATATACATTGAGCATTTTTTAAATATGCGATGGCCTTTTTTATAAAATATATAAATTCATATTATTTATGTGTTTTTTGTTTCAGATTTCTTTTATCCTTTTTCAGATCTTCGGATTTTAATTTTTTCGGAAAGCCCCTCACGCTACACTTAATCACGTACATGCCCTTTATGGAAATCTAAAAAGGATGCTGCGTGGGCGGGATTCGAACCGGCGACCTGCCGCGTCACGCGCGGACGACTGACCACTACACCAGCATCGCTGGCTTGTTCCAAGTACGATACTACTCTCTCCAGTCCTTTTTACTCTGCATATTAGGCTTGTCTGAAGTCAATCTCATCCAACTTTGACCAAGTTTATATAAAAAATTATGGACATTCACATAACAACACCAATATCATTAGATTCATCTTGGAATATATTTTCATATTATATTTATTAAATATTATAGATGCTAATAATTTCTAATATAAATTTGGTCAAACTTAGCAAAGTTTGACTTTCGGCAAAACCAATGTGCAGAGTAAAAAGGACCGGAGGGAGTACTGCTTATATTGTTATACCTTTGAACAAATAAAATAAAACAAAAAAACGATGCTGCACCAGGATGCGATCCTGCCCGAAATTCTTACCGCACGCGCACCTTAACCAACAAGCCACGCACATGCTCAAGTCAAGCTCCAGGCATATCTAGTTCGGACACGTCCTGACCTTTCCCCTTATTTTGTAAGTATTTTTTTTTCGAATTCTTTTATCTTTTTACAGATCTTCGTTATTACTCGGGTTTTCATGTTTTTATTTTTTTTACATTTCCTTTGTATATATTATAGGTTAAATATGCAATATTTTTTGCAAATACACACTGAACATTATTGTATAAATACACAATGTACATATTTTTAGGATCACAATGAACATTATTGTATAATATACGGTGAACAATGTTGTCAAATACATTGAACATTTTTTACATATATGATGAACTTTTTAAAATATATAAATTCTATATTTCTGTTTCGGATTTCTTTTATCCTTTTCAGATATTCATTATTCTTCGGGTTTTCATGTTTTTCATTTTTTAATTGCTTTTTATATAGGTTTAGTGTGCAACATTTTTTGGTAAATACACACTGTGCATTATTGTATAAATACACAATGAAATATATTGTTTAATGTACGATGAACAATTTTGGTATATACATTGAGCATTTTTAAAATATGCGGTGGCCTTTTTATTAAATATATAAATTCATATTATTTATGTGTTTTTTGTTTCAGATTTCTTTTATCCTTTTTCAGATCTTCGGATTTTAATTTTTCGGAAAGCCCCTCGCGCTATACTTAATCACGTACATGCCCTTTATGGAAATCTAAAAAGGATGCCGCGTGGGCGGGATCCGAACCGGTGACCTGCCGCGTCACGCGCGGACGACTGACCACTACACCAGCCTCGGTGGCTTGTTCCAAGTACGATACTACTGCTTATATTGTTATACCTTTGAACAAATAAAATAAAACAAAAAAATGTTGCTGCACCAGGATGCGGTCCTGCCCGAAATTCTCACCGCACGCGCACCTTAACCAACAAGCCATGCTCAAGTCAAGCTCCAGGCATATCTAGTTCGGACACGTCCTGACCTTTCCCCTTATTTTGTAAGTATTTTTTTCGAATTCTTTTATCTTTTTACAGATCTTCGTTATTACTCGGGTTTTCATGTTTTTATTTTTTTACATTTCTTTTGTATATGTTATAGGTTTAATATGCAATATTTTTTTGCAAATACACACTGAACATTATTGTATAAATACACAATGTACATATTTTTAGGATCACAATGAACATTACTGTATAATATACGATGAACAATGTTGTCAAATAAATTGAACATTTTTTACATATATGATGAACTTTTTAAAATATATAAATTCTATATTTCTGTTTCGGATTTCTTTTATCCTTTTCAGATATTCATTATTCTTCGGGTTTTCATGTTTTTCATTTTTAATTGCTTTTTATATAAGTTTACTGTGCAACATTTTTTGGTAAATACACACTGTGCATTATTGTATAAATACACAATGAAATATATTGTTTAATGTACGATGAACAATTTTGGTAGATACATTGAGCATTTTTTAAATATGTGGTGGCCTTTTTTATAAAATATATAAATTCATATTATTTATGTGTTTTTTGTTTCAGATTTCTTTTATCATTTTTCAGATCTTCGGATTTTAATTCTTTCGGAAAGCCCCTCGCGCTATACTTAATCACGTACATACCCTCTATGGAAGTCTAAAAAGGATGCCGCGTGGGCGGGATCCGAACCGGCGACATGCCGCGTCACGCGTGGACGACTGACCACTACACCAGCCACGGTGGCTTGTTCCAAGTACGATACTACTGCTTATATTGTTATACCTTCGAACAAATAAAATAAAACAAAAAAATGATGCTGCAGCAGGATGCGATCCTTCCCGAAATTCTTACCGCACGCGCACCTTAACCAACAAGCCACGCACATGCTCAAATCAAGCTCCAGGCATATCTAGTTCGGACACGTCCTGACCTTCCCCCTTATTTTGTAAGTTTTTTTTTCGAATTCTTTTATCTTTTTACAGATCTTTGTTATTACTCGGGTTTTCATGTTTTTATTTTTTTTACATTTCTTTTGTATATATTATAGGTTTAATATGCAATATTTTTTGCAAATACACACTGAACATTATTGTATAAATACACAATGTACATATTTTTAGGATCACAATGAACATTATTGTATAATATACGATGAACAATGTTGTCAAATACATTGAACATTTTTTACATATATGATGAACTTTTTAAAATATATAAATTCTATATTTCTGTTTCGGATTTCTTTTATCCTTTTCAGATATTCATTATTCTTCGGGTTTTCATGTTTTTCATTTTTTAATTGCTTTTGATATAGGTTTAGTGTGCAACATTTTTTGGTAAATACACACTATGCATTATTGTATAAATACACAATGAAATATATTGTTTACTGTATGATGAACAATTTTGGTATATGCATTGAGCATTTTTTAAATATGCGGTGGCCTTTTTTATAAAATATATAAATTCATATTATTTATGTGTTTTTTGTTTCAGATTTCTTTTATCCTTTTTCAGATCTTCGGATTTTAATTTTTTTGGAAAGCCCCTCGCGCTATACTTAATCACGTACATGCCCTTTGTGGAAATCTAAAATGGATGCCGCGTGGGCGGGATCCGAACCGGCGACCTGCCGCGTCACGCGCGGACAACTGACCACAAGTCTACAACAGCCTCAGTGGCTTGTTCCAGGTACGATACTACTGCTTATATTGTTATACCTTTGAACAAATAAAATAAAACAAAAAAAATGATGCTGTATCAGGATGCGATCCTGCCCGAAATTCTTACCGCGCGCGCACCTTAACCAACAAGCCACACACATGCTCAAGTCAAGCTCCAGGCATATCTAGTTCGGACAAGTTCTGACCTTTCCCCTTATTTTGTAAGTATTTTTTTCGATTTCTTTTATCTTTTTACAGATCTTCGTTATTACTCGGGTTTTCATGTTTTTATTTTTTACATTTCTTATGTATATATTATAGGTTTAATATGCAATATTTTTTGCAAATACACACTGAACATTGTTGTATAAATACACAATGTACATATTTATAGGATCTCAATGAACTATGCTCTCTAAGGTGGTATGTGGAAATTATTTTGCAGAGCCGGACACGATTCTCGTGTTCAAAATCTTCTATGGAGTATTCGGAGATGGAATCCGCCTTGCAATGCCGAAGACAATCTGCGCGCCGGACTCATCGTCATTGAAGTCTGGTTCAGGGGTTACTGAGGGAGTCCTGGATTAGGGGGTATCCGGACAGTCGGACTATATACTTTGGCCGGACTGTTGGACTATGAAGATACAAGATTGAAGACTTCGTCCCGTGTCCGGATGAGACTCTCCTTTGCGTGGAAGGCAAGCTTGGCGATTCGGATATTAGATCTCCTTCTCTGTAACCGACTCTGTGTAACTCTATCCCCATCCGGTGTCTATATAAACCGGAGGGTTTAGTCCGTAGGACAACAACAATCATAATCATAGCTAGCTTCTAGGGTTTAGCCTCTACGATCTCGTGGTAGATCAACTCTTGTAATACTCATATCATCAAGATCAATCAAGCGGGAAGTAGGGTATTACCTCCATCGAGAGGGCCCGAACCTGGGTAAACATCGTGTCCCCAGCCTCCTGTTACCATTAGCCTTAGACGCACAGTTCGGGACCCCCTACCCGAGATCCGTCGGTTTTGACACCGACAGCGGGGGCGAAGCGGCGGCCGGACCGAGGCTAGGGGTGGCGCCAGGGCGAGATCCAGGAGAGGAGATGTGCGGGGCCGGATCCAGGCAGGAGGGAGGCAGCTCCAGCCCGGAGGAAGGCCGCATGTGACCACCACAGTCGAGGGCAGAGCAGGAGGTGCATCCACCATAGTTGAGGCGGAGCAGGATGTGGTCGGCTGCGGCAAGGGATCCGGCCGCCGCCGTCCCCAATGGATCCCTGGCGGGGGAGCTCGCCGACGCGTGGTGGCAGCGGATCCAGGGAGGCGGCGGTGAGTGGGAGGTCGGCGGCGCTCGGGGTGGGTGGTGGGAATCGCTCGCGTTGGGTAGTGGGGCGATGACGCGGGGTGGGTAGTTTTTTTTGTGTTCGTTGTCGAGTTCGGGAACACCTGATCGGGCCTATATAGGGCGATCGTGATCCAAATAGTTATTCTAATCCTGTGATTAGAATAGTTATTCTAATCCTACCACATGTCCCCCTTCTTTCAATTAGATCTGGGAGAAGCGGGATAAACTCCTACCACATGATCACATACGAGCAATTCAAGAGGAATTGGTGGGATTCTTTCTTGACCACGTCTTACCTAAAGATGGGAAATACCATCAGGAATTGCAATGCGATTTTGGAAGTAGATGATGTGAGGGACCGTAAGAGATGTTATATTTTATATATGTAGTAGCGTCGGATAGATATATGAAAACTTGTTGTTCGACCAAGCATGGAGAAAGAGAGATCACACTTCTCTCTATACTAGATGATTCCCCGCATGTTGTTGCGGGAATATTTTGTAACATATTTCAATGGGATTCATTCTATGAAATATATAATATAATAGAATGAAAATTCTCGTGTATGTTTGCATGTTGAGATGGGTATTTTTTTCATGCATGTCATGATGAAGTGGCATGCTTACATGTTGGGAGACATATGGTAGTGGGGGTGGGCCTATTCTCATGCATGTTGTGCGATGATGTGGCATGCTTGCATGTTGAGAGAAACAGTTAGTGGGAGCTAACTATTTAGATATAGAAGATATGTTCATGACGATCTTATCTAATGGTTCCTTCATTGCTATATGTAGTAACTAGGATCGAGTTGAATGGAAAACATTAAATAAAAATTAAACCCTAAAAGAATTGAAAGGTAAACACAAAAATAAAAGGAGGAAACACAACATGAAAACCCCTAAACCCCTCCTTAAAAAAATAAAAAAACCCAACACTTGTCAGCTGCTGACGCGTGGCTGCCTTTTAGTCCTGATCGGTGTTACAAACTAGGACTAAAGGTCCTCCTGCCTAGGCACCCCACAGCAGCCACAGGGAGCACCTCTTGTCTCGGTTCATAAGCCAACTGGGATTAAAAGTTGTGGGCATCAGTCCTGATCGTTTTGTCCCGGTTACAGAACCGGGACTAAAGGCGCTCTAGAACCGGGACTGATGCCCTCTTTTCTACTAGTGCTTGTCAGCGTTCGCATCTTTCACGATTCTTCCGAAGGACGCGGTTTTTTCCATTCGTGTTCCATGCGCAGCGGAAATCCACACCGATGTTTGATGCATATGGATCAGTGTTGCATGCAAGGGAAGGATGTAGTGGGCCCACTTAGACGCTGAGGCCACAGGCTAGTATGCTGCATGTCAGCTTTTCATGCGCATGTCCTGCGCCCTTTTCCCTCCCATGCTTGCTTTTAGGTAACCGCCCACCTCCTTAATTAAATCCTTATGCATAAATGACGCTGCTAATTACTGTGGGATGAACAGAATAATAATGTAGTATAAATTTTATCATATGCATAAGGATTTTTATCTGGTGTGCATAACTAACCGCTAGTTACAAGTATAAATAGCCATAAGAACTCTATGAAGGATGTGTTTGAACTTTTGCATGAAAATCATAAGAACTTTTGAAAAAACCAGTAAAAACCGAAAGTTCTTTGAGTTTTGAAGGTAAAGTTCAAAAGAAGAGTTAATAAAGTTCTCTGACTATTTTTCAACAATTATGAGATATGCCAAAGTTTTTCAAAAGTTCTTCTGTTTTTCATGGCAAAGTTCAGAGACCAATTTAATAAAGTTTTGTTCTCTTTAAAATTATTTAAAGAACGTTCTTCCAAACCAATTTAAAAAGATATTTGATTTTTCTGGCATTTAAATCTTGTTTGTGTGCTGGTCTACAGCCACCATAAAAGATAATAAAGGGAATTACTCACGTAATTGGGCTGGAGATTAATGCTGGACATGCAAGAATCTAGCACCTATCCGCACCTACTGCACATGCATGCGAAACAGAAGGACACGGTTGCAGGTGCCAATGTCAGCTTTCTCACATGCATCTTTCGATCATGAGCAGCTTTCGGCGGTGGAGATTGGCGATGTGGATGGAACGCGAATGTAAATGGCTTTATCGTCTCCGGAACTCCTTCACCTCACCCCGTCGCCAACTCACTCCTTCCCCTGATCTTATCTTCTTCTCTCCCACAACCACCACTCACACCGAGCTCATGCGGCTGATCGCTGATGCACCGCCGACTCGCGATGGTTCCCGGTCGTTTTTCTCTACACCAAAGCGTGGTGTACGGGGGGCAGGGGCGAGGGCGGGTTGGATTTGCGGGCGTTGTTGGTGGCCTCCGGTGGCATGGCGTCCATGGCCTTCGTCTAGGCCTGCAATGCGTGCGGTGCGGTGGCGCTCTCCCCTGCAACGGTGGCATCGGCCTCCGGCGGCAGGTCCCAATCCTTTTCCCGTGGCCACGGCGACAGCGGCGACGAACATGGCCGGGACGGAGGCGGAGATACATACGAGGTGGGACACGACGTTGTTGCTCGCCCCGCCATTGTGGCGGGCGCCGAGGCCGTCTCCATTTGAGAGCTCCTCGACGACGAAGAGCATCAGACCGCCGGTTTCCGGGTCCGCGTCGACCGGTCCTGCAGCCACACCCGAGCTGCCGCTCGCCTCCAACCCTGCAGCCGATGCCTTTTGCCGCCGCTCACTGGTGAGGCCCCTCGCACGCCCCTCCTACTTTCAGTCTTCTCTTGCTTCCTACTCTCCATGCCCGATGACTGTTAAGATTTCTGAGGAGGAATCATCGACAGCGAACCGTGAACATATGTTTTTTTTTTGCAATTCAGATGCATGCAGCAGGCCATCTTTTTTTTTTTTTTGCGAAAACATGCAGCAGGCCATCTGACGGTGATAGATGATTGTAGATGGGGCATGCCAACTATAGTATAAGTTTGTTCAATCCCATGGCAACTTCTCCCACAAAATGTGTCCATCAATCATGGCAATTTTGCAAACAATCAGATGGCAAGGATTTCGAGTTTTCCCCCATGTCTCATGGGGAAACTATGGACTTGATTTTACTCAAAAAATATGGAAAATTTTAATTTCCTTTGATCACACTACAATCAGAAGAAAAAATGACATCTCTTAAGAAACAATCATCGCAAATTGCCGGCAAATTCTTTGGATACACTACAATATGTTTTGTTCAAATTTTGTAACATACCATGGCAAATTATTCTCTTCAAATAGCATGGCAAAGCTCTTCTATTATAGATCATGGTAGATTTTTAGTTTGCAACATGGCCAAAAAAACATTATTATGGGACCATGGCAATTTAAGTTCATTGAGCACAACAAATATATTTTATGCATCATGGAAATTGGCATGTCTCCAAAAAAATTCCATGGCAATTTTTAGTACCATTCATGGAAAATCCCACACAACTTTTTTTTGCCAAGACAAGTTTAGTACTCACTCTGTAAAGAAATATAAGCGTGTAGTGATCTAAACAGTCTTATATTTCTTTACGGAGGGAGTACCATACAACCTTGGTAAATGTCCATGGCAATTTTAGTACCATGCAACCATTTTTTGGCCATGGCAATTGGCATGTCTCAGATTCATATGGTACCATTCGACCAATTCACCAAGGCAACATTGTTCATGCCAAATTTAGTAATTTACATAAAAAAATATAGTTCTTGTATGATGGCAAATTTAAGTAATTGACCATGGGAAATTATGGACCATGGCAAATTCTCGCAAAAAAGTTGGACCATGGCAAATTCATTAGATGTTCCATGGCAAACTCCGTTTAATGCCCACAGCAAGTTTGTTTTTTCAAGACGATGTCGACTTTTTTTATTTACCATGGCATTTTTAAAGTGAATTTTCCATGGCAAATTCAAGATGCCCCCGGCAAATTCAGTTTAATGTCCATGTCAAGTTTCTTTTTTCAAGACGATGTCAACTAATTTTTTACCATGGCAATTTTTAAAAGTGATTTTGCAATGGCAAATTCACTAGATGCCCCATGACAAGTTCAGTTTAATGCCCATGGCAAGTTTCTTCTTTCAAGACACTGTCAATTTTTTTTACCATGGCAATTTTTTAAGGTGATTTTGCCATGGCAAATTCACTAGATTTCCCACAACCAATTCAGTTTAATGCCCATGGCAAGTTTATTTTTTCAAGATGATGTCATTTTTTACCATGGCAATTTTTAAAGTGATCTGCCATGGCAAATTCAGTAGATGTCCCACGGTAAATTCAGTTTAGTGCCCATGGCAAGTTTCTTTTTTCAAGACAATGTCAACTTTTTTTTACCATGGCAAATTTTTAAAGTGATTTTGCCATTGAAAATTCACTAGATGTCCCACGGAAAATTCAGTTTAATGTCGGTGACAAGTTTCTTTTTTCAAGACGATGCCAACTTTTTTTGACCATGATTTTTTTAAGTGATTTTGCATGGCAAATTCAGTAGATGTCCCAAGGAAATTTTAGTTTAATGCCCATCGCAAGTTTCTTTTTTCAAGACGATGTCAACTTTTTTGACCATGCCAAATTTTATAAGTGATTTTGTCATTGCAATTTCACTAGATGTCCCATGGCAAGTTTCATTTTCAAGACGATGCCAGAAAGAACACAATTTTAAATAAGGAATATCATCGATACATTCTTATCCATGTATGATTTTCTGGTATTATATTAGATCGGCACTTATTTTTGTACACTAGATGGAAAAATACTTATTGCATATGGTCTTTTGTTATTTTCTATTTTTGTACACATTGTAGGTTTTAGGCATTTTCATGTTCCTTTTAATTTTTTGTAAACAAAGATCTTTTTTTCAATAGCAAAATTTGCTTTGTTAAAGACAGACTTGTTTTGCCGTGGTACCATGTCCTAAATTAATTTGTTTTTAAAGCAAACACATTTTTGTACATACTTGTGTTTACTTTACATACATGGAATTTTTCTCATATAGCATGACAAATTTAATTAAAGTACCATGGCAATTTATGTATGAATTTTCCATGGCAATTTTTGTTTAGAAATTGTGTTTACTATAAAAAGATGGCATTTTCTCATACTAAACATGGCAAATTTAATTAAAATACAATGGAATTTTTTATATCAATTTCCCATGGCAATTTTGTTCATAAATTGACATTTACTTTTTCGTGCATGGCATTTTTTTCTCATACAAAAACATGGCAACTTCAGTCACCTGAAAACTTATTTTGGGTAAGTCAATTTTATAAGTCATTATATTAAGAGATTCAACTGTCGTCTTTCTCTCCCAACGGTTCCTTCTACCCACAAAATCAACTTACCCAAATTACAAATTCAATCAAGTTACATATAGCTACTATGAAAAATAAAACAGCCTATAGCACATGCAACCACTATACAATCCATTCTCTCTCTCTCAAAAAAAAAACACTATACAATCCATGCAACGAACATCGACGGGCCAGCTCGTACTACACCTCGAGACGGGCCAGCTCGTCGGCGAACACCTTGCCGAACTCCGGCATGCTCTCTGGCTCCAGCGACAGCGCGAGCGTGAGGCGCCTTCCTTTCCCGGCGCATTCATCACGTATACGAAGCCGCTGTAGTACATGAACGCGGGCCCCATGAACGCCGGCACGCCCCACCCGAAGTCGGCGTCGGAGAGCGACATGCCCATCCAGCTGATGGCGCGGAGGTGCGCGCGAGAGATGCCGCTTCGTGGCAGGTTCATCACGTCCACGCCATCCAGGTAGTCCACCAGAGACCGCGCATAGTCGTCCCCCTGGCTCGTCGCCGCGCGTGCCCGCTGAGCGCCATAGTCGACCGGGTTAGACACCACCTCCCGGACGGTGGCCACGGTCGACGTCCGGATCACCGCATTGCCGAAGTACCCCTGCGGGAGCGGCGGCGAAAGGCGCGGGCGCATGTCGATCATGGAGTAGAGCCGCGTCTCCGCGTCCAGCGGCAGCTCCCGCGCGCGGCACGCGCACTGCCACACCAGCGCCACCACGGCGCGGAACGTGGAGGCACCTGCGCACCGCGCCCTAAGCGCGCTCACCTGCTGCCTGCTGACCGTGATCAGGGCGCTCGCGTACGTGGACGCAGCAGTTGCCACGTGCACCGGGGCCGGCTCCGGCTTGTACTCCGGGTGGTCGTACAGCACGGCGCGCTCCTGGCGCGCGGTGAGCAGCTTGTGGTCGAAGCAGGGCGGCACGGGCGCGTCCTTGGTGGCGCCGCGGGCGACGGTCGCCCACGTCTCGACAAAGAGCCCCGCGCTCCGGGCGTCCACGACGGAGTGGTGCAGCGCCAGGCCGAGCACGACACCGCCGCAGCGCAGGTATGTGACCTGTGCCAGCAGCAGGACGCACAGAGGGTTCGGCGCGGGCGTCGGGGGCACGAACAGGTCGCGCATCTCCCCGCACGGCACGAACTCGTTCATGAGGTCCTCGAGCGCGTAGTGATCCGAGCGCGCGGTGACGAAGACCGCGCCCTCGCCGGTGCAGTCGATCTGGACTCGCCCGGCGTCCAGCCCGAGGCGGCCGGCCAGCGGGTAGAACGCCACCAGAGCCCTGGCGAGGCTGTCCTCGACGGCGTCGGCCGCGAAGAAGCCCGCATGCTCGCCGTTCGGCCGGTAGAAGTAAACCGTGGGCGTGTAGCCCCGGCGCGCAGCCAGGTCCAGGTTGGACAGCCAGACGGCGCCCCCCGGCGTTGCCTCCGCTGGGACGACCATCTCCGTCGACAACACCTGGACAGCTGCCATTGTGTGCCTCGTGTACGTGTTTCTTGCTCTCTTGGGCTGTACGTGCTTGGGACTAGGGAGTGCTTTACTGCTGTGCGTGGACGTGGATGTTGTGTCTCCGAGCTCTTTGGGTGGTTTATATAGGCAGAGGATCAACTGTGCAGTAAGAGCAACTCCAACGGGGTTTCGCCCACCTATGTTTATTTGGGTTGTTACGGACAAAAACACCGGCCCGACGCGTCGACCCAAATCAAAATATTGCTTTGTGTCCGCACCAACGCATTTTAGGTGTAAATTCGTCGGCGCAGACATTGAGCCTGAAATACGTCGGCGCAGACACGAAGCGGACGTGCAGCCTCGGTGTCCGCGGCGACCCCACATGTCGGCCGGCCAACTACCCCACGTGGTCGTAATTAATGGCGACCACCTACCGCGGGCACACGCATCAGCCTGCTCCCCAGCTGGCGACAACCCTAGCGCCACCATGGGCTTCTTCGCCTGCAAGAACAAGGGCAAGGCCCCCGTCGGCTCTTCACGCGCGCGCCCCCTGCCTCCATCGGCAACTGCCCACTCGACGAGGCAGCGGATACACGTCCCAGTGCACCAGGCGAG
This sequence comes from Triticum dicoccoides, assembly GCF_002162155.2. NCBI lineage: Eukaryota > Viridiplantae > Streptophyta > Magnoliopsida > Poales > Poaceae > Triticum > Triticum dicoccoides. Next base: position 64,753,406 of record NC_041393.1, read on the forward strand.
GTGGCATTGGGAGAATCGCATCACCCTCCCGTGCGCCGACATGACGTTGCCACATGATTGGCATTTGGTTCCACTAGTAGAAAAAGGGGCAAATCTGAGACACATTAGTGCCGGTTTGATTTTGAGCCGGCACTGATGTGTCCATTAGTGCCGGTTCCAACGGCTAGCCGGCCGCTCTCATTAGTACCGGTTCGTGGCGAACCTTTAGCACCGGTTCGTGCCACGAACCGGTACTAAAGAGAGTGGTGGCAGGATGTTGCCAGTCTGGGGCCCGTCCAGCACCTTTAGTACCGGTTCGTGGCACGAACCGGTACTAAAGATGGACGTACATAAACCCTTCGTCCACCCGAGCCACTTTGTTCTTCCCCTTTCCCCTCACTTCCTCTGTTCTTCCCCTCTCTTCCTCGAACTCCTCACAAATTTTGCCCAAAATTTGTTAAGATTTGAAGGCCCCCATCCATTCAAATGATCACAAAGGTTAGCAGCTTTGTCCTTTCAACTCTCATTGCTAGATTAGCTCTTGCAATGCTTTGTATAGTGATTAATTTGGGAGGAATTATATTTGCTAGTATTTGATTTATATGCAATTTGAGGTCAAAAATAACACTTAGTTTGCATATGTAGGTGTGGTTTACTTACTGCCTTCTAAATCTCCGTCGTAACCACCGTCGATCGCCCGCACCGTCCCGTCGCCGGCACCACCTTGTGGTGAGGCTCTTGTTCATGAATGTTTTACATTACCAAATTGATGTTTGTGTGATTTGGATATATAGTTACTCGTATAATTGTCTTACCCGTACGTTGTTTGTTATACATAGTGCCATGGTTTTGATATCCGTCCCCGTCGGCCCTCGTCCTTGTTATGATTCGGATGTGGTATATTCTCTTTTAAAACTAGTTGTTGCATTTCGTGTTTATGACAAATTATGCCCATCAAGTTGACATAGATATTTTTATGTAGGAGGTATGTGAACCGGAAATTCCAACCGACCTTATTGTCGAGAGGTTAAATTTAGTTGAAAGAGAAAACGAGTATTTGAAAGAAAAATTGAAAAGAATTGAGGGGGAGAAGATGGAATTGGAGTTGCATGTTCTCGATGATCACAAGATCAAGATGGAGAAAATGAGGTTGAAGATTAGAAAGATTAGAAAATATGCCATTGATAGTGTGGCTTGGTATCATTATGTTGTTAGATCAATTGTTACCTTAGTTGCGATCTTGATCGCATTTGTTGTTGCATTTAAACTCTTTAGCTAAAGAGTTATTTGTATGTTGCATTTAACTAAGTGTTGTATATGAACTTTATGCATGAACTTTATGTATGAACTTTATGTATGAACTTGTATTAATTTGGTCTATTCGGTGTTGTGTATAATGAAGATATGAGCCGACAATGGATGTATGATGACCGATGCTCTCCCGAGTTCATTAATGGCGTGCATATTTTTCTGCTTGCGGCTGAGACAAACAAGAGGGCGGATGGTATTATGCCTTGTCCATGTGTTGGCTGTAAGAATGGTCACAATTACTCTACGTCAAGAACCATTCACGTCCACCTATTTGAGTCCGATTTCATGCCCCACTATAATGTTTGGACCAAGCATGGAGAAAGAGGGGTTATGATGGAAGACAATAAAGAAGAAGAGGACGACAACATCTATCCTGGCCATGGGTTCCCTGAATACGATGATACTGTTGGGGAATGTAGCAAAAATTCAAAATTTCCTACGAGTCACCAAGATCTATCTATGGAGAGACTAGCAATCAGAGAGAGGGGAGTGCATCTACATACCCTTGTAGATCGCTAAGCAGAAGCATTCAAGAGAACGGGGTTGAAGGAGTCGTACTCATCGTGATCCAAATCACCGGAGATCCTAGTGCCGAACGGACGGCACCTCCGCGTTCAACACACGTACAACCCGGTGACGTCTCCCATGCCTTGATCCAGCAAGGAGAGAGGGAGAGGTTGGGGAAGACTCCATTCAGCAGCAGCACAACGGCGTGGTGGTGATGGAGGAGCGTGGTATTCCAGCAGGGCTTCGCCAAGCACCGCGAGAGATGAGGAGAAAGAGAGATAGGGCTGCGCCAGGGAGAGGTGGAAACTCATATGTCTGGCAGCCCCAAAACCTCAAGTATATATAGGGGAGAGGGAGGGGGCTGCGCCCCCTCTAGGGTTCCCACCCAAGGGGTGCGGCAGCCCCTAGATCCCATCTAGGATGCGGCCAAGGGGGGGAAGAGGGGGAAACTTGCCCCCCAAGTAAGGTGGGTGTGCCCCCTCCCCAAACCCTAGGCGCCTTGGGCCCTTGTGGGGGGGCGCACCAGCCCACTTGGGGCTGGTCCCCTCCCACACTTGGCCCATGCAGCCCTCTGGGGCCGGTGGCCTCACTTGGTGGACCCCCGGGACCCTCCCGGTGGTCCCGGTACGTTACCGATAACATCCGAAACTTTTTCGGTTACCAAAACAGGACTTCCCATATATAAATCTTTACCTCCGGACCATTCCGGAACTCCTCGTGACGTACGGGATCTCATCCGGGACTCCAAACAACATTCGGTAACCACATACAAACTTCCTTTATAACCCTAGCGTCATCGAACCTTAAGTGTGTAGACCCTACGGGTTCAGGAACCACACAGACATGACCGAGACGTTCTCCGGTCAATAACCAACAACGGGATCTGGATACCCATGTTGGCTCCCACATGTTCCACGATGATCTCATCGGATGAACCACGATGTCAAGGACTCAATCGATCCCGTATACAATTCCCTTTGTCTAGCGGTATTGTACTTGCCCGAGATTCGATCGTCGGTATGCCGATACCTTGTTCAATCTCGTTACCGGCAAGTCTCTTTACTCGTTCCGTAACACATCATCCCGTGATCAACCCCTTGGTCATATTGTGCACATTATGATGATGTCCTACCGAGTGGACCCAGAGATACCTCTCCGTCAACCGGAGTGACAAATCCCAGTCTCGATTCGTGTCAACCCAACAGACACTTTCGGAGATACTCGTAGTGCACCTTTATAGCCACCCAGTTACGTTGTAACGTTTGGTACACCCAAAGCATTCCTACGGTATCCGGGAGTTGCACAATCTCATGGTCTAAGGAAATGATACTTGGCATTAGAAAAGCTTTAGCATACGAACTACACGATCTTTGCGCTAGGCTTAGGATTGGGTCTTGTCCATCACATCATTCTCCTAGTGATGTGATCCCGTTATCAACGACATCCAATGTCCATGGTCAGGAAACTGTAACCATCTATTGATCAACGAGCTAGTCAACTAGAGGCTTACTAGGGACATGGTGTTGTCTATGTACCCACACATTTATGTGAGTTTCCTATCAATACAATTATAGCATGGATAATAAACGATAATCATGAACAAGGAAATATAATAATAACCAATTTATTATTGCCTCTAGGGCATATTTCCAACAGTCTCCCACTTGCACTAGAGTCAATAATCTAGTTCACATCGTCATGTGATTAACACTGACAGGTCACATCGCCATGTGACCAACATCCAAAGAGTTTACTAGTGTCACTAGACTAGTTCACATCACCATGTGATTAAGACTCAATGAGTTCTGGGGTTTGATCATGTTTTGCTTGTGAGAGAGGTTTTAGTCAACGGGTCTGCAACATTCAGATCCGTATGTATTTCGCAAATCTCTAGGTCATATTGTAAATGCTGCTTCCACGCTCCACTTGGAGCTATTCCAAATGGTCGCTCCACTATACGTATCCGGTTTGCTACTCACAGTCACTCGGATAGGTGTTAAAGCTTGCATCGACGTAACCCTTTATGCCGAACTCTTTATCACCTCCATAATCAAGAAACATGTCCTTATTTACTCCAAGGACAATTTTTGACCGTTGTCCAATGATCCGTACCTGGATCATTCTTGTACCCCTTGACTGACTCATGGCAAGGCACACTTCCGGTGCGGTACACAACATAGCATACTATAGAGCCTACGTCTGAAGCATAGGGGACGACCTTCGTCCTTTCTCTCTCTTCTGCCGTGGTCGAGCTTTAACTCTTAACTTCATTCCTTACAACTCAGGCAAGAACTCCTTCTTTGACTGATCCATCTTGAACACCTTCAAGATCATGTCAAGGTATGTGCTCATTTGGAAGTACCATTTAGCGTTTTTGATCTATCCCCATAGATCTTGATGCTCAATGTTCAAGTAGCTTAATTCAGGTTTTCTATTGAAAAACACTTTTCAAATATCCTTATATGCTTTCCAGAAATTCTACATCATTTCTGATCAACAATATGTCAACAACATATACTCATCAGAAATTCTATAGTGCTCCCACTCACTTCTTTGGAAATACAAGTTTCTCATAAACTTTGTATAAACCCAAAATCTTTGATCATCTCATCAAAGCGTACATTCCAACTCCGAGATGCTTACCCCAGTCCTTAGAAGGATTGCTGGAGCTTTGCATACTTGTTAGCGTCTTTCAGGATTGTCAAAACCTTCTGGTTGTATCACATGCAACCTTTCCTCAAGAATATCATCGAGGAAACAATGTTTTGACATCATATCTGCAAGATTTCATAAATAATGCAGTAACTGCTAATTCAATTCCAACGGACTCTTAGCATCGCTACGAGTGAGAAAGCCTCACCGTAGTCAACTCCTTGAACTTGTCGGAAAACATCTTAACGACAAGTCGAGCTTTCTTAATGGTGATACTTACCATCATTGTCCGTCTTAATTTTAAAATCCATCTGTACCCAACAGCCTTACGACCATCAAGTATATCTTCCAAAGTCTATACTTTGTTTTCATACATGGATCCTCTCTCGGATTTTATGGCCTCTCCCCATTTGTCGGAATCCGGGCACACCATTGCTTCTCCATAGCTCGTAGGTTCATTGTTGTCTAGCAACATGACCTCCAAGACAGGATTACTGTACCACTCCGAAGCAGTACGCGTCCTTGTCGTCCTACGAGGTTCGGTAGTGACTTGATCCGAAGCTTCATGATCACTATCATAAGCTTCCACTTCAATTGGTGTAGGTGCCACAGGAACAACTTCCTGTGCCCTGCTACACACTGGTTGAAGTGATGGTTCAATAACCTCATCAAGTCTCCACCATCCTCCCACTCAATTCTTTTGAGAGAAACTTTTCCTCGAGAAACGACCCGTTTCTAGAAATAATGCTTTTGCTTCCGGATCTGAAATAGGAGGTATACCCAACTGTTTTTGGGTGTTCTATGAAGATGCATTTTATCCGCTTTGGGTTCAAGCTTATCAACCTGAAACTTTTGACATAAGCGTCGCAGCCCCAAACTTTTAAGAAACGACAACTTAGGTTTCTCCAAACCATAGTTCAAACGGTGTCGTCTCAATGGAATTACGTGGTGCCCTATTAAAGTGAGTGCGGTTGTCTCTAATGCCTAACCCATGAACGATAGTGGTAATTCGATAAGAGACATCATGGTACGCACCATATCCAATAGGGTGCAACTATGATGTTCGGACACACCATCACACTATGGTGTTCCAGGCGGTATTAATTGTGAAACAATTTCCACAATGTCTTAATTGCGTGCCAAAGCTCGTAACTCAGATACTCATCTCTATGATTATATCATAGACATTTTATCCTCTTATCACGATGATCTTTAACTTCACTCTGAAATTACTTGAACCATTCAATAATTCAGACTTGTGTTTCATCAAGTAAATATACAGTATCTACTCAAATCATCCGTGAAGTAAGAACATAACGATATTCACTGCGTGCCTCAGCACTCATTGGACTGCACACATCAAAATGTATTACTTCCAACAAGTTGCTTTCTTGTTCCGTTTTACTGAAAACAAGGCTTTCAGTCATCTTGCCCATGTGGTATGATTTGCATGTCTCAAGTGATTCAAAATCAAGTGAGTCCAAACATTCCATTTGCATGGAGTTTCTTCATGCATATACACCAATAGACATGGTTCGCATGTCTCAAACTTTTCAAAAAAAAAACGAGTGAGTCCAAAGATCCATCAACATGGAGCTTCTTCATGCGTTTTATACCAATATGACTTACATGACAGTGCCACAAGTAGGTGGTACTATCTTATATCTTTTGGGATGAACATGTGTATCACTACGATCGAGATTCAATAAACCATTCCTTTATGTGCAAGACCATTGAAGGTATTATTCAAATAAATAGAGTAACCATTATTCTCCTTAAATGAATAACCGTATTGCGATAGACATAATCCAATCATGTCTATGCTCAACGCAAACACCAAATAACAATTATTTAGGTTTAACACCAATCTCGATGGTAGAGGGAGCGTGCGATGCTTGATCACATCAACCTTGGAAACACTTCCAACACATATCGTCAGCTCACCTTTAGCTAGTCTCCGTTTATTCCGTAGCTTTTATTTCGAGTTACTAACACTTAGCAACCGAACCGGTATCTCAATACCCTGGTGCTACTAGGAGTACTAGTAAAGTACACATTTGATTCAATGTATATCCAATATACTTCTGTCGACCTTGCCTGCCTTCTTATCTACTAAGTATCTAGGGTGGTTCTGCTTCAGTGTTCGTTCCTCTCATTACAGAAGCACTTAGTCTCGGGTTTGGGTTCAACGTTGGGTTTCTTCACTGGAGCAGCAACTGATTTGCTGTTTCATGAAGTACCCCTTCTTGCCCTCGCCCTTCTTGAAACTAGTGGTTTCACTAACCATCAACAATTGATGCTCCTTCTTGATTTCTACATTCGTGGTGTCAAACATCGCGAATAGCTCAAGGATCATCATTATATCCCTATTATGTTATAGTTCATCACGAAGCTCTAGTAGCTTGGTGGCAATGTCTTTGGAGAAACATCACTATCTCATCTGGAAGATTAATTCCCACTCGATTCAAGTGATTGTTGTACCCAGACAATCTGAGTATAAGCTCAACGATTGAGATCTTCTCCCTTAGTTTGTAGGCTAGAAAAATCGTCGGAGGTCTCATACCTCTTGACGTGGGCACGAGCTTGAAATCCCAATTTCAGCCCTCAGAACATCTCATATGTTCCGCGACGTTTCAAAATTGTCTTTGTAGCCTCAACTCTAAACCGTTTAACTGAACTATCACGTAGTTATCAAAACGTGTATGTCAGATGTTCGCAACATCCACAGACCACGTTCGAGGTCCAGCACACCGAGCGGTGCATTAAGGACATAAGCCTTCTACTGTCCTCATAATTGCTACTGTCAACTTTCCACTACATTTTCTCTAGGAACATATCTAAAACAGTAGAACTAAAGCGCGAGCTATGACATAATTTGCAAAGGGTTTTTGACTATGTTCAGGATAATTAAGTTCATCTTATGAACTCCCACTCAGATAGACATCCCTCTAGTCATCTAAGTGATTACATGATCCGAGTCAACTAGGCTGTGTCCGATCATCACGTGAGACGAACTAGTCATCATCGGCGAACATCTTCATGTTGATCGTATCTACTATACGACTCATGCTCGACCTTTCAGTCTCTTGTGTTCCGAGGCCATGTCTGTACATGCTAGGTTCGTCAAGTCAACCTAAGTGTTTCGCGTGTGTAAATCTGGCTTACACCCGTTGTATGTGAACGTTAGAATCTATCACACCTGATCATCACGTGGTGCTTCGAAACGACAAACTTTCGCAACGGTGCACAGTTAGGGGGAACACTTTCTTGAAATTTTAATGAGGGATCATCTTATTTACTACCGTCGTTCTAAGCAAATAAGATTCATAAACATGATAAACATCACATGCAATCAAATAGTGACATGATATGGCCAATATCATTTTGCTCCTTTTGATCTCCATCTTCGGGGCTCCATGATCATCATCGTCACCAGCATGACACCATGATCTCCATCATCATGATCTCCATCATTGTGTCTCCATGAAGTTGTCTCGCCAACTTATTACTTCTACTACTATGGCTACCGGTTAGCAATAAAGTAAAGTAATTACATGGCGTTGTTCAATGACACGCAGGTCATACAATAAATTTAGACAACTCCTATGGCTTGTCACGCCCAAGATGCGACCCTATCCTAAAGGAACTCAAAGGTCCCACCAAGGATAGAAGCGCATCTTGAAGACGCTTTTGTAAGGTGGATATCATTACATCAACATTACATAATAGATGGGGATACATACAAAAAGCATATAATGCCACATGAATACAACATCATCATAAATAAGAGCATCATCCGACTACGGATGAAACACAAACAGAAACTCAAACGACATCCACCCTGCTAGCCCAGGCTGCCGACCTGGAACCTATCCCCTGATCGAAGAAGAAGCAGAAGAAGAACTCCAAGACAAGCAAACATCGCTCTCGCGTCAAGATCATCGCATAACCTGTACCTGCAACTGTTGTTGTAGTAAACTGTGAGCCACGAGGACTCAACAATCCCATTACCATGGGTATCAAGACTAGCAAAGCTTAATGGGAAAGGAAGGGGTAAAGTGGTGAGGTCGCAGCAGCGACTAAGCATATATGGTGGCTAACATACGCAAATAAGAGCGAGAAGAGAGCAAATGGAACGGTCGTGAAGCTAGCAATGATCAAGAAGTGATCCTGAACTCCTACTTACGTCAATCATAACCCAAAACCGTGTTCACTTCCCGGAATCCGCCGAAAAGAGACCATCACGGCTACACACACAGTTGATGCATTTTAATTCGGATCTGGTGTCAAGTTATCTACAACCGGACATTAACAAATTCCCATTTGCCGCATAACCGCGGGCATGGCTTTCGAAATATTATACCCTGCAGGGGTGTCCCAACTTAGCCCATGATAAGCTCTCGCGATCAACGAAAGATATACCTTCTCCCAGGAAGACCTGATCAGACTCAGAATCCCGGTTTACAAGACATTTCGACAATGGTAAAACAAGACCAGCAAGACCGCCCGATGCGCCGACAATCCCGATAGGAGCTGCACATATCTCGTTCTCAGGGCAACACCGGATGAACACTACGTACAACTTAAACTAGACCTTGAGTTTCCCCGAGGTGGCGCTGCAAGTGGCTCTGGTTCGGACCAGCACTTAGAGAAGCACTGGCCTGGGGGGCTATAATAAAGATGACCCTTGGGTTAATTACTCCCAAGGGAAAAGTAGGTGGTGGTGAGGCAAATGGTAAAACCAATGTTGGGCCTTGCTGGAGGAGTTTTATTCAAAGCGAACTGTCAAGGGGGTCCCATAAATCACCCAACCGCGTAAGGAACGCAAAATCCGGGAACATAACACCGGTATGACGGAAACTAGGGCGGCAAGAGTGGAACAAAACACCAGGCATAAGGCCGAGTCTTCCACCCTTTACCAAGTATATAGATGCATTAATTAAATAAGAGATATTGTGATATCCCAACATAATCCTATCCACCATGGAGAAAATCTTCAACTTCACCTGCAACTAACAACGCTATAAGAGAGCTGAGCAAAAGTGGTAACATAGCCAAACAACGGTTTGCTAGGAAGGGTGAAAAGGTTAGAGGCTGAACATGGCAATTTGGGAGGTTTGAAGAACTAGTGAATAGGTAGCGCAGCATAGCGATAGAACGAAGTAACTAGCATGGCAATGATAGTAGTGAGATCCAGGGTAGCGGTCATCTTGCCTGAAATCCCGCTAGGAAGAAGAACGAGTCCATAAAGAAGATGAAGCCACGAAGACGAACCAAGTGTAGAGGAACGAATCCTCACGATCGCAACGAAATAGGAACTATCAAGAAGAAGCACACAACATGGTAAACACACCACACATATACAAGACATGATGCACAACCAAGCATGATGCATGATAAGGCTACATGAAGCTACTCATGGCAAGAGATGATGCAAACAAGAGCAACACATCAAGGCAAGTTTAAATGAGGCTGGGAACAACATATAACAATTCCGGTAAGTCCTCATATGCAAATTTAGAAATTGGTCCAGATCTGAATAAACCTTATGTTCAAGTTGTTAAACAGCAAGTTAAGATGCACCAAGATGATCTACACGAGATTCTAGTCAAGTTACATATAAAGTTCATTAGATTTGGAGCTACGGCCTAGAAGATATGAGCAACACAAGTAAAACATGGCATTGATGCAAAAAGCATACAAACATCAAGAAAACACACCAAAACATGGATGCAACATGATAATATGAAGCTACATGCAAAATCAAGCAAGTTTCATATAGAGCACACTCAAAACGGAGCAACGGTTCAACACACACACATGAAACAAGATATGACAACAATCTGTCCAAAACAGCAACTAGGCATATTGCAAGCATCAAAACAACATGCTACGGTACCACAATATGAAAACAAAAGGCATGGACATGATTTACAGATAAAGCATGACAAAACATGAACAATGAGTTATCTCAAGAAATCACTAGAACATGCTCAAATAGACATGGCAAGATTGCAAATAATAACAGTTTCAGACTTTGCAGAAAATAACATCAGATTGCAATGTTTAGAGCTATCAAACAACATGTTACAGGAACTTAACATGGCAAACAAAGGCATGGCATGACTCTAATAATTGCATATAACAAAAGTCCTTTACTGACCATGACCAAAAAGGATCAGAAGATATGATGGCACCCATGTAAACATAGCAAGTTATAAGACAGATTCATACATGGCAGGAACAACGATAAGTAGGCATGTTGGTGAGCTTGAACCACTCACCACAGAGCAATACATGGCATGTAAAGGCAACCAACAGTAAGAAGACATGTTTATTAAGCTAAGCATGGCAATAGCATAGTCATAGGGTGCATGGATCACTAGCAACACACATGGCAAAACTGAACTTAATGTTAATAGGCTGACAGCAACATTATTTAGCAACTTTGGAGCACGAATACAGCAAGCTACAGCAGAATATAAATGCAACTAGGGGCATGGATGGATATAGCATGACATGTGTAACAAAACATCCTTAGTGAACATCTCCAGATTATGCATAGAATGACTAGTAGCAGCAGGTTTACATAGCATCACAAAATAACAGATTCAGCCTAGCAAAACAGCAACAGCGAGTACCCTACTTAACAAGCTTGATTCACTCACCACAAGTCATTGCATGACAAGATAAGCATAGCATCAGCAAGAATACATGTTTATGAAACTAACCAAGGCAAGAACAAGTTCATAGCATGCAAGTATCAACTACAACAACCTTGGCAAAATTGAATAACATGTAAACAATCTGCCAGGAAACATTTTATAGCAAAAGTAGAGCAAGAAAATGACATGCTAGACTACTCCATAATTACAAACAGGGGGATTAATGGATAGAGAATAACCATATGTTAAAAACATCCTTACTGAAGTATCTCAAAATATGCTTGGATCTCTCTGTAGCATCAAGTTTACATGACATAAGAATAACAGCAGAACAGGGACTAAAATCAGCAACATCACGAAGCCTAGTTTGCATGCTTGTTATAGTCACCATATTGATCACAAAAATACATGGCATACACCCCTGTAAATATGGCATGATGTAGTTCAAAACACATGTAGACATCAACCTCATAGGATGCACACATCAAACATGGCAAAAATGACAAATGAACATGTTCTGTTAACAGACAGCAGATAACATCATATAGCACTCTTGCAACGATGATTCAGGCATCAAGATGAACTCAAATGAATATGGTGCAATGGAATGAAATGTAGAGCATCTCACAACGAACATTTTGACATATTACACGCACGAAACGGAGCAGTATGCAGCAAGTTATGATGCGATGAACAGCAGACCATAATGCAAAAATATTTCGGGACTTAGGCAAAATCGGGGTCAACCTTGTCTGCACGGATATCGAGGTTGACCGGAGAGCTCGCCGGAGCAGACGGGGAAGACGCCGGGGAGGGCCGGAGATGGCGGATCCGGGCCGGATCTCGGCGCGGGGAGGCGGAGGAGGTCGCCGGCGGCGCGGGGCGAGGCCGGGTGCCACGCGGCGGCAGGGCGGCGGCGGCAGGGCGGCGGCGGCCGGGAGGCGGCGCCGGTGGAGCGGAGGCGAGCGCCGGCCGGGCGGCGACGGAGGTGAGCGCCGGCCGGCGAGAGGCACGCGGGCGCGGGCGCTGGCGACCCTGGGCGGCGGCGGCGGCGGATCCGGGCCCCGCGGGCGTGGCGCGGGCCTTGCGGGCCGGCGGAGGCGGCGGACAGGTGGCGGGCGCTGATTCGGCGGGGGAGGCGGTGCGGACATGTCCGGCGGGGTCCGGACGTGTCCGGCTGCGGGAGGAGGAAGAAGCTAGGGTTTCGGGGGAATGCATCCGCAAATTTCGGGGGAGGGCACCTATTTATAGATTTTGGGAGTTAGGAGAGTCCAAATGAGGAGCGGTTTTCGGCCACGCGATCGTGATCGAACGACCGAGAGGATGGAGTGGGTTTGGATGGGTTTTGGGCCACTTTGGATGGGAGTTGGGCTGCAAGACGAAAGGGGCTTTTACGGTTACCCGGTTAACCATTGGAGTATCAAACGACCCCCAAATGGCACGAAACTTGACAGGCGGTTTACCGGTGCTATACCAAGGCCGCTTGGCAAGACTCGGTCCATTCCGAGAACGTTTAACACACGCTCACAACAGGAGACAAAAGGGGAACGCCGGAGGGCATAGGAGTGCCGGATTGCAAAACGGACAACGGGGAAAATGCTCGAATGCATGAGACGAACACGTATGCAATGCAATGCAATGCACATGATGACATGACAAAATGCAACACGCAAGAAAATGACATGGCAACGACAGCGAATAACTGGCAGACACCTGGCGCATCAGATCTGGGGCGTTACATGGCTCATGCCGGTTGTCATACTCATCGACATGCAAGTCGTGATTCCTATTACAAGAACATGATCAATCTCATACATCACATACCATTCATCACATTCTTCTTGGCCATATCACATCACATAGTTTACCCTGCAAAAACAAGTTAGACGTCCTCTAATTGTTGTTTGCATGTTTTACGTGGCTGCTATGGGTTTCTAGCAAGAACGTTTCTTACCTACGCAAAAGCCACAACGTGATATGCCAATTGCTATTTACCCTTCATAAGGACCCTTTTCATCGAATCCGATCTGACTAAAGTGGGAGAGACTGGCACCCGCTAGCCACCTTATGCAACAAGTGCATGTCAGTCGGTGGAACCTGTCTCACGTAAGAGTACGTGTAAGGTCGGTCCGGGCCGCTTCATCCCACAATACCGTCGAAACAAGATTGGACTAGTAACGGTAAGCATATTGAACAAAATCAACGCCCATAACTACTTTGTGTTCTACTCGTGCAAAGAATCTACGCAATAGACCTAGCTCATGATGCCACTGTTGGGGAACGTAGCAGAAATTCAAAATATTCCTACAAGTCACCAAGATCTATCTATGGAGAGACTAGCAACAAGAGAGAGGGGAGTGCATCTACATACCCTTGTAGATCTCTAAGCGGAAGCATTCAAGAGAATGGGGTCGAAAGAGTCGTACTCGTCGTGATCCAAATCACCGGAGATCCTAGTGCCGAACGGACGGCACCTCCGCGTTCAACACACGTACAGCCCGGTGACGTCTCCCATGCCTTGATCCAGCAAGGAGAGAGGGAGAGGTTGGGGAAGACTCCGTTCAGCAGCAGCACAACGGCGTGGTGGTGATGGAGGAGCGTGGTATTCTAGCAGGGCTTCGCCAAGCACCGCGAGAGATGAGGAGAAAGAGAGGTAGGGCTGCGCCAGGGAGAGGTGGAAATTCATATGTCTGGCAGCCCCAAAACCTCAAGTATATATAGGGGAGAGGGAGGGGGCTGCGCCCCCTCTAGGGTTCCCACCCAAGGGGTGCGGCAACCCCTAGATCCCATCTAGGGTGCGGCCAAGGGGGGGGGGCGAAGAGGGGGAAACTTGCCCCCCAAGTAAGGTGGGTGCGCCCCCTCCCCAAACCCTAGGCGCCTTGGGCCCTTGTGGGGGGGCGCACCAGCCCACCCGGGGCTGGTCCCCTCCCACACTCGGCCCATGCAGCCCTTTGGGGCCGGTGGCCCCACTTGGTGGACCCCCGGGACCCTCCCGGTGGTCCCGGTACGTTACCAATAGCACCCGAAACTTTTCCGGTGACCAAAACAGGACTTCCCATATATAAATCTTTACCTCCGGACCATTCCGGAACTCCTCGTGACATCCGGGATCTCATCCGGGACTCCGAACAACATTCGGTAACCACATACAAACTTCCTTTATAACCCTAGCGTCATCGAACCTTAAGTGTGTAGACCCTACAGGTTCGGGAACCATGCAGACATGACCGAGACGTTCTCCGGTCAATAACCAACAGCGGGATCTGGATACCCATGTTGCCTCCCACATGTTCAATGATGATCTCATTGGATGAACCACGATGTCAAGGACTCAATCGATCCCGTATACAATTCCCTTTGTCTAGCGGTGTTGTACTTGCCCAAGATTCGATCGTCGGTATGCCGATACCTTGTTCAATCTCGTTACCGGCAAGTCTCTTTACTCGTTCCGTAACACATCATCCCGTGATCAACCCCTTGGTCACATTGTGCACATTATGATGATGTCCTACCGAGTGGGCCCAGAGATACCTCTCCGTCAACCGGAGTGACAAATCCCAGTCTCGATTCGTGCCAACCCAACAGACACTTTCGGAGATACCCGTAGTGCACCTTTATAGCCACCCAGTTATGTTGTGACGTTTGGTACACCCAAAGCATTCCTACGGTATCCGGGAGTTGCACAATCTCATGGTCTAAGGAAATGATACTTGACATTAGAAAAGCTTTAGCATACGAACTACACGATCTTTGTGCTAGGCTTAGGATTGGGTCTTGTCCATCACATCATTCTCGTAATGATGTGATCTCGTTATCAACGACATCCAATGTCCATGGTCAGGAAACCATAACCATTTATTGATCAACGAGCTAGTCAACTAGAGGCTTACTAGGGACATGGTGTTGTCTATGTACCCACACATGTATCTGAGTTTCCTATCAATACAATTATAGCATGGATAATAAATGATTATCATGAACAAGGAAATATAATAATAACCAATTTATTATTGCCTCTAGGGCATATTTCCAACAGATACAACAATGGAGGAAGAAGCTGAGCCGGTGATGCGGGAACAAGCTGAAGAAGAGGCATCAGATGAGCCCGCTGATGATCTAGGTCAGGCCATTGCCGATGCAAAGAGAAACTGCACAAGTGATTTGGAGAGGAAGAAGTTGCAGCGCATGTTAGAGGATCACAAGAAATTGTTTTACCCGAATTGCGAAGCTGACAAAAAAAAGTTGGGCACCACACTGGAATTGTTGCAATGGAAGGCAGAGAATGGTGTATCTGACAAGGGATTTGGAAAGTTGCTGGTAATGATAAAGAATATGCTTCCAAAGGACAACGAATTGCCTGAAAGTACGTATGAAGCAAAGAAGGCTATCTGCCCTCTAGGGTTAGAGGTATTGGGGAACGTAGCAGAAATTCAAAATTTTCCTACTAGTCACCAAGATCTATCTATGGAGAGACTAGCAATGAGGGGAAGGAGAGTGCATCTACATACCCTTGTAGATTGCTAAGCGGAAGCGTTCAAGAGAAGAACGGGATTGAAGGAGTCGTACTCGTCGTGATCCAAATCACCGGAGATCCTAGTGCCGAACGGACGGCACCTCCGCCTTCAACACATGTACAACCCGGTGGCGTCTCCCATGCCTTGATCCAGCAAGGAGAGAGGGAGAGGTTGAGGAAGACTCTGTCCAGTAGCAGCACAACGGCGTGGTGGTGATGGAGGAGCGTGGCAATCCAGCAGGGCTTCGCCAAGCACCGCGAGAGACGAGGAGAAAGAGAGGTAGGGCTGCGCCAGGGAGAGGTGGAAAACTCTTGTGTATGGCACCCCCAAATCCTCAAGTATATATAGGGGAGAGGGAGGGGGCTGCGCCCCCTTTAGGGTTCCCACCCCAAGGGGTGCGGCTGCCCCAAAAACCCATCTAGGGTGGCGGCCAAGGGGGGGAGGGAGAAACTTGCCCCCAAGCATGGTGGAGGCGCCCCCTCCCCAAACCCTAGGCGCCTTGGGCCCTTGTGGGGGGCGCACCAGCCCACCTGGAGCTGGTCCCCTCACACACTTGGCCCATGCTGCCCTCTGGGGCCGGTGGCCCCACTTGGTGGACCCCGGGACCCTCCCGGTGGTTCCGGTACATTACCGATAGCACCCGAAACTTTTCCGATGACCAAAACATGACTTCTCATATATAAATCTTTAATATACCTCCGGACCATTCCAGAACTCCTCGTGACGTCCGGGATCTCATCCGGGACTCCGAACAACATTCGTTAACCACATACAAACTTCCTTTATAACCCTAGCATCATCGAACCTTAAGTGTGTAGACCCTACGGGTTCGGGAACCATGCAGACATGACCGAGACGTTCTCCGGTCAATAACCAACAGCGGGATCTGGATACCCATGTTGCCTCCCACATGTTCCACGATGATCTCATCGGATGAACCACGATGTCAAGGACTCAATCGATCCCGTATACAATTCCCTTTGTCTAGCGGTATTGTACTTGCCCGAGATTCGATCGTCGGTATGCCGATACCTTGTTCAATCTCGTTACCGGCAAGTCTCTTTACTCGTTCCGTAACACATCATCCCGTGATCAACCCCTTGGTCACATTGTGCACATTATGATGATGTCCTACCGAGTGGGCCCAAAGATACCTCTCCATTACACGGAGTGACAAATCCCAGTCTCGATTCGTGCCAACCCAACAGACACTTTCGGAGATACCCGTAGTGCACCTTTATAGCCACCCAGTTACGTTGTGACGTTTGGTACACCCAAAGCATTTCTACGGTATCCGGGAGTTGCACAATCTCATGGTCTAAGGAAATGATACTTGACATTAGAAAAGCTTCAGCATATGAACTACACGATCTTTGTGCTAGGCTTAGGATTGGGTCTTGTCCGTCACATCATGCTCCTAATGATGTGATCCCGCTATCAACGACATCCAATGTCCATGGTCAGGAAACCGTAACCATCTATTGATCAATGAGCTAGTCAACTAGAGGCTTACTAGGGACATGGTGTTGTCTATGTACCCACACATGTATCTGAGTTTCCTATCAATATAATTATAGCATGGATAATAAACGATTATCATGAACAAGGAAATATAATAATAACTAATTTATTATTGCCTCTAGGGCATATTTCCAACAGTCTCCCACTTGCACTAGAGTCAATATTCTAGTTCACATCGCCATGTGACCAACATCCAAAGAGTTTACTAGTGTCACTAAACTAGTTCACATCACCATGTGATTAAGACTCAATGAGTTTTGGGGTTTGATCATGTTTTGCTTGTGAGAGAGGTTTTAGTCAACGGGTCTGCAACATTCAGATCCGTATGTATTTTGCAAATCTCTAGGTCATATTGTAAATGCCGCTTCCATGCTCTACTTGGAGCTATTCCAAATGGTCGCTCCACTATACGTATCCGGTTTGCTACTCAGAGTCACTCGGATAGGTGTTAAAGCTTGCATCGATGTATCCCTTTACGCCGAACTCTTTATCACCTCCATAATCGAGAAACATGTCCTTATTTACTCCAAGGACAATTTTGACCGCTGTCCAATGATCCATTCCTGGATCATTCTTGTACCCCTTGACTGACTCATGGCAAGGCACACTTCCGGTGCGGTACACAGCATAGCATACTATAGAGCCTACGTCTGAAGCATAGGGGACGACCTTCGTCCTTTCTCTCTCTTCTGCTGTGGTCGAGCTTTAACTCTTAACTGCATACCTTACAACTCAGGCAAGAACTCCTTCTTTGAGTTATCCATCTTGAACACCTTCAAGATCATGTCAAGGTATGTGCTCATTTGCAAGTACCATTTAGCGGTTTTTGATCTATCCTCATAGATCTTGATGCTCAATGTTCAAGCAGCTTAATCCAGGTTTTCTATTGAAAAACTCCTTTCAAACAACCCTATATGCTTTCCAGAAATTCTACATCATTTCTGATCAACAATATGTCAACAACATATACTCATTAGAAATTCTATAGTTCTCCCACTCACTTCTTTGGAAATACAAGTTTCTCATAAACTTTGTATAAACCCAAAATCTTTGATCATCTCATCAAAGCGCACATTCCAACTCCGAGATGCTTACTCCAGTCCTTAGAAGGATTGCTGGAGCTTTGCATACTTGTTAGCATCTTTTAGGATTTGACAAAACCTTCTGGTTGTATCACATACAACCTTTCCTCAAGAACGTCGAGGAAACAATGTTTTGACATCCTATCTGCAAGATTTCATAAATCATGCAGTAATTGCTAATATAATTCCAACAGACTCTTAGCATAGCTATGAGTGAGAAAGTCTCATCATAGTCAACTCCTTGAACTTGTCGGAAACTTTCTTAACGACAAGTCGAGCTTTCTTAATGGTGATACTTAACATCATTGTCCGTCTTCCTTTTAAAATCCATCTGTACCCAATAGTCTTACGACCATCAAGTAGTTCATACATGGATCCTCTCTCGGATTTTATGGCCTCGAGCCATTCGTCGGAATCCAGGCCCACTATCGCTTCTCCATAGCTCATAGGTTCATTGTTGTCTAGCAACATGACCTCCAAGACATGATTACCGTACCACTCTGAAGTAGTACGCATCCTTGTCGACCTACGAGGTTTGGAAGTGACTTGATCTGAAGTTTCATGATCACTATCATAAGCTTCCACTTCAATTGGTGTAGGTGGCACAGCAACAACTTCCTGTGCCCTGCTACACACTGGTTGAAGTGATGGTTCAATAACCTCATCAAGTCTCCACCATCCTCCCACTCAATTCTTTCGAGAGAAACTTTTCCTCGAGAAAGGACCCATTTATAGAAACAATCACTTTTGCTTCCGGATCTCAATTAGGAGGTATACCCAACCATTTTGGGTATCCTATGAAGATGCATTTATCCGCTTTGGGTTCGAGCTCATTAGGATGAAACCTTTTCGTATAAGCGTCGCAGCCCCAAACTTTCAAGAAACGACAGCTTAGGTTTCTCTAAACCATAGTTCATGCGGTGTCATCTCAACGGAATTATGTGGTGCCCTATTTAAAGTGAATGCGGTTGTCTCTAATGCCTAACCCATGAACGATAGTGGTAATTCGATAAGAGACATCATGGTACGCACCATATCCAATAGGGTCCAACTATGATGTTCGGACACACCATCACACTATGGTGTTCCAGGCGGTATTAATTGTGAAACAATTTCCACAATGTCTTAATTGCGTGCCAAAGCTCGTAACTCAGATACTCATCTCTATGATCATATCATAGACATTTTATCTTCTTGTCACAATGATCTTCAACTTCACTCTGAAATTACTTGAACCATTCAATAATTCAAACTTGTGTTTCATCAAGTAAATATACTCAACATCTACTCGAATCATCTGTGAAGTAAGAACATAACGATATTCACTGCATGCCTCAGCACTCATTGGACTGCACACATCAAAATGTGTTACTTCCAACAAGTTGCTATCTTGTTCCATCTTACTGAAAACGAGGGTTTTCAGTCATCTTGCCCATGTGGTATGATTTGCATATCTCAAGTGATTCAAAATCAAGTGAGTCCAAACGATCCATCTGCATGGAGTTTCTTCATGCGTATACACCAATAGACATGGTTCGCATGTCTCAAACTTTTCAAAAACGAGTGAGTCCAAAGATCCATCAACATGGAGCTTCTTCATGCGTTTTACACCAATGTGACTTACATGGCAGTGCCACAAGTAAGTGGTACTATCATTACTATCTTATATCTTTTGGCATGAAAATGTGTATCACTACGATCGAGATTCAATAAACCATTCTTTTTAGGTGCAAGACCATTGAAGGTATTATTCAAATAAATAGAGTAACCATTATTCTCCTTAAATGAATAACTGTATTGCGATAGACATAATACAAACATGTCTATGCTCAACGCAAACACCAAATAACAATTATTTAGGTTTAACACCAATCTCGGTGGTAGAGGGAGCATGCGATGCTTGATCACATCAACCTTGGAAACACTTCCAACACATATCGTCAGCTCAACTTTAGCTAGTCTCTGTTTATCCCGTAGCTTTTATTTCGAGTTACTAACACTTAGCAACCGAATCGGTATCTCAATACCCAGGTGCTACTAGGAGTACTAGTAAAGTACACATTTGATTCAATGTATATCCAATATACTTCTATCGACCTTGCCAGCCTTCTCATCTACCAAGTATCTAGGGTAGTTCTTCTTCAGTGTCCGTTCCCTCATTACAGAAGCACTTAGTATCATGTTTGGGTTCAACCCTGGGTTTCTTCACTGGAGCAGCAACTGATTTGCCGTTTCATGAAGTACCCCTTCTTGCCCTTGCCCTTCTTTAAACTAGTGGTTTCACTAACCATCAACAATTGATGCTCCTTCTTGATTTCTACATTCGCGGTGTCGAACATTGCGAATAGCTCAAGGATCATCATATCTATCCCTGTTATGTTATAGTTCATCACGAAGCTCTAGTAGCTTGGTGGCAATGTCTTTGGAGAAACATCACTATCTTATCTGGAAGATTAACTCCCACTCGATTCAAGTGATTGTTTTACCCAGACAATCTGAGTATAAGCTCAACGATTGAGATATTCTCCCTTAGTTTGTAGGCTAGAAAACACATCGGAGGTCTCATACCTCTTGACGTGGGCACGAGCCTGAAATCCCAATTTCAGCCCTCAGAACATCTCATATGTTCCGCGATATTTCAAAAAACCCGTCTTTGGTGCCTCAATTCTAAACCGTTTAACATTACCAAACTATCACGTAGTCATCAAAACATGTGTGTCAGATGTTTGCAACATCCACAGACCACGTTCGAGGTCCAGCACACTGAGCGGTGCATTAAGGACATAAGCCTTCTACTGTCCGCATAATTGCTACTATCAACTTTCAACTATATTTTCTCTAGGAACATATCTAAAACAGTAGAACTAAAGCGCGAGCTATGACATAATTTGCAAAGGGCTTTTGACTATGTTCAGGATAATTAAGTTCATCTAATGAACTCCCACTTAGATAGACATCCCTCTAGTCATCTAAGTGATTACATGATCCGAGTCAACTAGGCCGTGTCCGATCATCACGTGAGACGGACTAGTCATCATCGGTGAACATCTTCATGTTGATCGTATCTACTATACGACTCATGCTCGACATTTCAGTCTCTTGTGTTCCGAGGCCATGTCTGTACATGCTAGGCTCGTCAAGTCAACCTAAGTGTTTCCCGTGTGTAAATCTGGCTTACACCCGTTGTATGTGAACGTTAGAATCTATCACACCCGATCATCACGTGGTGCTTCGAAATGACGAACTTTCGCAACGGTGCACAGTTAGGGGGAACACTTTCTTGAAATTTTAATGAGGGATCATCTTATTTACTACCGTCGTTCTAAGCAAATAAGATGCATAAACATGATAAACATCACATGCAATCAAAAAGTGACATGATATGGCCAATATCATTTTGCTCATTTTGATCTCCATCTTCGGGGCTCCACGATCATCATCGTCACCGGCATGAGACCATGATCTCCATCATCGTGTCTTCATGAAGTTGTCTCGCCAACTATTACTTCTACTACTATGGCTACCGGTTAGCAATAAAGTAAAGTAATTACATGGCGTTGTTCAATGACACGCAGGTCATACAATAAATTAAGACAACTCCTATGGCTCCTGCCGGTTGTCATACTCATCGACATGCAAGTCGTGATTCCTATTACAAGAACATGATCAATCTCATACATCACATATCATTCATCACATTCTTCTTGGCCATATCACATCACATAGCATACCCTGCAAAAACAAGTTAGACTTTCTCTAATTGATGTTTGCATGTTTTACGTGGCTGCTATGGGTTTCTAGCAAGAACGTTTCTTACCTACGCAAAAACCACAACGTGATATGCCAATTGCTATTTACCCTTCATAAGGACCCTTTTCATCAATCCGATCTGACTAAAGTGGGAGAGACTAGCACCCGCTATCCACCTTATGCAACAAGTGCATGTCGGTCAGTGGAACCTGTCTCACGTAAGTGTACGTGTAAGGTCGGTCCGGGCCGCTTCATCCCACAATACCGTCGAAACAAGATTGGACTAGTAACGGTAAGCATATTAAACAAAATCAACGCCCACAACTACTTTGTATTCTACTCGTGCAAAGAATCTACGCAGTAGACCTAGCTCATGATGCCACTGTTGGGGAACGTAGCAGAAATTCAAAATTTTCCTACGAGTCACCAAGATCTATCTATGGAGAGACTAGCAACGAGGGGAAGGAGAGTGCATCTACATACCCTTGTAGATCGCTAAGCGGAAGCGTTCAAGAGAACGGGGTTGAAGGAGTCATACTCGTCGTGATCCAAATCACCGGAGATTCTAGTGCCGAACGGACGGCACCTCCGCGTTTAACACACGTACAGCCCGGTGACGTCTCCCATGTGATACGACCGCCTATAATTTAAATGCCGAGTCCATTGCTATTTCGCCTAAAGCCAATGATGTGCAAAAATACATTGTATATACGTCGGAGCAGCTAAGTTACAATGATGAGAAGCCACTAGAAAATACTAAGTGCATGCATGACGATGTGTTGCACATGATGTGCATAGGCAAAGAAGAGAGACTTGTTCAGTTTGAGATATTAGCTTCTTCTGGTTTGGACGTGCATGCATCAACAGGAAACCAAACAAAAGGATATTTTTATCATTATGGTTAACCATGTTTAGGAGGAGGCGTCAAGGAGGCTGGTCTTCTGCGTTTCCTTGCCACGACTATTTATTACCAGAGGCAACTTGATATGCGGAGTCTGTTTTGGTTTAAAGAGCAGAAGGTGCAGATTAAGTTTCTATTTTTGTTAAGGCCACGCAAGGAATATCAGGCTAGTACAAGGGCGTGAGATATTTGGAGTCTACTATGCTTGAAGGAAATTGGATGGGGTCCACCAGCACCAAAACTGAAGCCAGCTATGCATGCACAAAAGAAAATACTACTAGTTGTTTTTGTTTTCCTAAATACTAGATCAAGTCGGTTTAGCTAAGTCCAAGGTGTTATCTTCTTTTTAAATACGTACCATGTGCTTGCTTTCCAAGCTAGTTAGGACGTGTGACTATTATATAAAGTCAATCAAGTCTTTTGTAAAAGGGAGTTTATATTTTAATGAATAGACACGATGTGTTTTTAGGGTAAATACCCGTATCGAGTTTTGGGGGAAGCTGTCTAAAAATCCCTAAGTTTTGGAGGAAGCTTTAGAAAACCTCTGTGTTGCGATTTCTCTTCGTGGAAATTGTTTTGTGCGTGAGTACCGTCGTCGAGATTGGTTTTCTCGTGCTGGACCGTAAGGTTCAATCCCTCTACTTGGCGTACATCGCGTGCGCGGGCGAGAGGCTACTACTGCTGAAGGTGGAGTGCCGTGAAAGGTCGGGCCGCAATAACGAATCAGATCTTGCCATCGAGGTTCGGTCCTCATCAAGTGGTATCAGAGCAAGGTTGTTCACGACATTGTGCAGGAGATGACGGGATTATCATGGAAGCTTAGCTATGGATTTCAATTGGAAGAGGAAGGTCAATGGGATGTGCTCTTTCATACTCGTGTTATGGTACAGGAGAGATCATGTGCCATGACAATCGACCACATGAGTTTGGTCAATGCTGCAAGCATGGAGATGGTGGAGAAGCTAGATCTACCAATGACACCACGAACACAACCGTACTTGTTTCGTTGGGGTCATGAAGAGCTCAGTGTGACGCACCAAACCAAGGTACAATTTTTATTGGGAAAATATTTTTGTGAGGTTTTGTGCGACGTGATTCCAGCACCAATGATTTCATGTCACTTGTTATTGGGGGAGCCATGGTACAAAGAGCATGATGTTGCATATGATTGCAAATCACATAGATATATAGTCAAGAGGGGTAAGAGGTGCAGCCTCGTGCCAATGGGTGAGGATCTTTTTGTTGCTTGGAGGAAAGAACATCTTGAGAAGATAAAAAAGCAGAAAGAAGTAGAAAAGAACAAGCACAAAGCTGTTGATTTTTCTACAACCATGAGTCTGTCTATGGATAAAAATATTGTTGAACAAATTGACTTGAAACCGAGGACGGTTTCGTTGCAAGGAGGGGAGGATGATATGACCGCCTATAATTTAAATGCCGAGTCCATTGTTGTTTCGCCTAAAGCCAATGATGTGCAAAAATACATTGTATATACGTCGGAGCAGCTAAGTTACAATGATGAGAAGCCACTAGAAAATACTAAGTGCATGCATGCTGATGTGTTGCACATGATGTGCATAGGCAAAGAAGAGAGACTTGTTCAGTTTGAGATATTAGCTTCTTCTGGTTTGGACGTGCATGCATCAACAGGAAACCAAACAAAAGGATATTTTAATCCTTATGGTAAACCATGTTTAGGAGGAGGCGTCAAGGAGGCTGGTCTTCTGCATTTCCTTGCCACGACTGTTTATTACCAGAGGCAACTTGATATGCGGAGTCTATTTTGGTTTAAAGAGCAGAAGGTGCAGATTAAGTTTCTATTTTTATTAAGGCCACGCAAGGAATATCACGCAAGTACAAGGGCGTGGGATATTTGGAGTCTACTATACTTGAAGGAAATTGGATGGGTCCACCAGCACAAAAACTAAACCCAGCTATGCGTGCACAAAAGAAAATACTACTAGTTGTTTTTGTTTTCCTAAATACTTGATCAAGTCGGTTTAGCTAAGTCCTAGGTGTTATCTTCTTTTTAATTACGTACCATGTGCTTGCTTTCCAACCTAGTTAGGACGTGTGACTATTATATAAAGTCAATCAAGTCTTTTGTAAAAGGGAGTTTATATTTTTATGAATAGACACGATGTGTTTTTAGGGTAAATACCCGTATCGAGTTTTGGGGGAAGCTGTCTAAAAATCCCTAAGTTTTGGAGGAAGCTTTAGAAAACCTCTGTGTTGCGATTTCTCTTCGTGGAAATTGTTTTGTGCGTGTGTATCGTCGTCGAGATTGGTTTTCTCATGCTGGACCGTAAGGTTCCATCCCTCTACTTCGCGTACATCGCGTGCGCGGGCGAGAGGCTACTACTGCTGAAGGTGGAGTGCCGTGAAAGGTCGGGCCGCAACAACGGATCAGATCTCGCCATCGAGGTTCGGTCCTCATCAAGTGGTATCAGAGCAAGGTTGTTCACGACACTGTGCAGGAGATGACGGGATTATCATGGAAGCTTAGCTATGGATTTTAATTGGAAGAGGAAGGTCAATGGGATGGGCTCTTTCATAGTCGTGTTGTGGTACAGGAGAGATCATGTGCCATGACAATCGACCACATGAGTTTGGTCACTGCTGCAAGCATGGAGATGGTGGAGAAGCTAGATCTACCAATGACACCAGGAACACAACCGTACTTGTTTCGTTGGGGTTATGAAGAGCTCAGTGTGACGCACCAAACCAAGATACAATTTTTATTGAGAAAATATTTTTGTGAGGTTTTGTGCGACGTGATTCCAGCACCAATGATTTCATGTCACTTGTTATTGGGGGAGCCATGGTACAAAGAGCATGATGTTGCATATGATTGCAAAGCACATAGATATATAGTCAAGAGGGGTAAGAGGTGCAGCCTCGTGCAATTGGGCGAGGATCTTTTTGTTGCTTGGAGGAAAGAACATCTTGAGAAGATAAAAAAGCAGAAAGAAGTACAAAAGAACAAGCACAAAGATGTTGATTTTTCTACAACCATCAGTCTGTCTATGGATAAAAATATTGTTGAACAAATTGACTTGAAACCGAGGACGGTTTCGTTGCAAGGAGGGGAGGATGATACGACCGCATATAATTTAAATGACGAGTCCATTGTTGTTTCGCCTAAATCCAATGATGTGCAAAAATACATTGTATATACGTCGGAGCAACTAAGTTACAATGATGAGAAGCCACTAGAAAATACTAAGTGCATGCATGCTGATGTGTTGCACATGATGTGCATAGGCAAAGAAGAGAGACTTGTTCAGTTTGAGATATTAGCTTCTTCTGGTTTGGACGTGCATGCATCAACAGGAAACCAAACAAAAGGATATTTTAATCCTTATGGTAAACCATGTTTAGGAGGAGGCGTCAAGGAGGCTGGTCTTCTGCGTTTCCTTGCCACGACTGTTTATTACCAGAGGCAACTTGATATGCGGAGTCTATTTTGGTTTAAAGAGCAGAAGGTGCAGATTAAGTTTCTATTCTTATTAAGGCCACACAAGGAATATCAGGCAAGTACAAGGGCGTGGGATATTTGGAGTCTACTATGCTTGAAGGAAATTGGATGGGGTCCACCAGCACCAAAACTGAAGCCAGCTATGCGTGCACAAAAGAAAATCTATCTATCTATCCATACCTATACTAATTACAGACTCCCAAGAAATTAGCACAATAATGAGAAATTAGCAGCCGTTAATCTGGTGGGGCCGAGTTATTATGGTGTAGATTGATTCTGGAAATTCCTGTGTTCTGATAATCTAACCGTCCATTGGATCTGCATATTACGCCTTTGCAGCCATCAGATAGTACACCATGGAGTCCTCTCAATCTATCCCGCGTGCAATCCTCTTTATACCAAACTCACGTAAAAAATCATCTTTACCAAACTCGCTCTCAATAAAAGAAAAGAAAAAACTTCCTGGAAAATATCCCCCTCGCAGCGTCGTAACTCTTCGTGCGTAGTCGAGCGAGCCCTAGGGGCAAAGTTCCTCTTCCTCCGCCTCTACGCGTCTTGCCTTCCTCGACTTCAAAGGATTCATCCATGTTGTTGCAGTCGGTCTAACAAAGAACCATGCAAATCCACAACCTGGACGTCCAAGTGGTGGAATTATGATTCATTGGCAACATGATGGCTCACACCCCAAACTGTGTTCAAATTCAGGTGCACACTGGCGCCGCCGCACACCTCGGCTCTCATGGATCTGCTGCCGCATCTCCTTCTTCTCCCTGTCGCTATAGCCGCTTCGACGCCTTTGTGCTTCCTGCAGCCTTAGCCAAATCACACAATTGATGTTTGCCACTGGGGACTCTCTGATTGACATAGATCGTAGTAATCTACCATCGCATTGCCAGGTTCCCTCTTCTCTACTATGCTGACAATTTTGATTTCCAGACTTCGCAAATACATGACATGGCTATCTTGCTGGCTGCAGATCGAAGAGCCAATCACATCGTGTGTTCTGTCCCTACTCCCCTTGGTGCGCGCAGTGCCTGAAGGACATCTACATTGGTGAAGCAAATTATCTATATGTAAGTATTAAGGTTTGCTTAGTTGATTTAATTAAATTAGTGCATGGATGGATTGACATGGGTTGAGCCTTCCTAGGCACTTGCCCATGGGATCAGCTCAATATCAGAATTCAATTTATATTTTGGGAACACCGTACATGCAAACTACTACATAGAAATCCACTTGATTACATGAGGCAGTAGGAGACATGGCATTGCAGCTGTACAATTGTTTCAGCTACATGATTCTATATAGCTAAGAAAAATTTACATGATTATATAATTGTTGTTGGATAATTTCGCTCACACTCAATTTCCATAAATCTGCACTACAAGCTAGAGGCGAGTAATCACTGATAAGGAAACTTGGACCATATGGAAGGATCCAATGAACAGATCCTGCCGCGTTCCAATGGACAGTGTTTCAAAGGATGGGTTCTAAACTTCTAATATGGCAGCCATATTTTAGTATGGAGAAATCATATACTAGACTCAAAGAGATTTGTTTTGTTTTACTAATACATCAGCCATACCATATATTGGTACTTTGGTATCCAGAAATTATATAAACTTCATTCAGTCAGGTTCTGTCAAAGGACCTGTTCCCTTATCTCTTCGTGTGCATTGTCTTTAGGAACTTACCACCAATGCAAGTTATGTTCCTGTTTTAATGGTATATGAATATCAAGAACTATGTTCCAGTGCTCATTCTCTTACCCTTCTGACCCCTAATGCGTCTACTTCTGTATGATGCTTTCAACTGAAGTTGGTTTTAAATGCAGACATAGGGTGCACAGATCATGGCAGAGGAACAGAGGAAAATTCAATTACATATGTGCCAAAACTGATAGGTTCAATCCTAGGTATTTCATTATAATGCCTCAGCGTACTATTCTGCAATTTTTTCTTAAAGATCACACAAGGACTCGATGAGGGATCCATAGATTTAAAAATAAGCTGGAAAGCATTGAGTTTAGTAAATATTGTATACCTTTCTCCTTAGAAGTTTGGTACAGAATTACCTGGGAAAAAAGAAAATGCTCAATGATCCAATTTTGTATTTTGCGGGACTCAATTCTTAAACTTCATTAATGTTTTATTTGCCGCTTTCCTCTAATAAATATCTTCCGTGTGGTATACAAGGTTTGCAGCATTTTTTTGTAAGATAATAATGGTGCATATAGAGGATACTGGATTGTTTTACAGTGATTCAATGTCTATTGAGTTGATGGGACATCAAAGGTAGTTCCTTCCACGGTGCACCAGATTTATTAACAGTGTGTCTTCAGTTAGTTTGTAGCCATCCTTTACCAAGATCATAACTTGGTATTCCTCTGTTTTCACCTTTTTTCCCCATGATTTCTTAAGAACTGGAGTAATTAGGTACTAAGTGTTATTTGTTTTGTGATTAGGCATGAAAGGTTCCACTGGCAAAAAAAATATGAAGATGTATCCACTTCTCTACCTCTACTGTGAGTTTATAATGCACATGAAAAAGAAGAATGCATACCTTTCCTATTCTCGCACCTACATTTATTCTTATGCACTAATGCTATTTTGACTATTTTCGGACGCTCCAGCCTCCGAGTCATGAAAATGCATGAAATGCACTCTTTATGGCCTTGCAGCACTTCACTTTCATTGTCTGCATATCTCTTGATGTGTTGTGATGTATGATGCAGACGAGAACATGCACATGGGAGCATGTATCCTGGGCAAAACGCTCAGCAGGCTTTCAAAGGTAATTGCATTACTCATCTAATTATTAAGAACTGAGAATGACCTCCTCCTTTGAATGTGTTCTTCTCAGTACGTCCATGCTCTGCATGTTTCCACGACCATAGCTTTTAAAAATTGTAGCAGTGTGCGGACAAGTATAATATTGAATGACTAGCTCATCCTTTAGTAAGTTAACACCATAGCTACTAATCTTTTGCACATTACTACATGTATAATTATGGACAGCGTCTGTATATCATTGTTCTATCCCTTCACTAGCAAAATCTCCTTTCAAACAGATGGCAGATCAACGATATTCCGATCTCATGCTCTGTTAATGTTTTCACGTTTACCAAAATTTTAGTTTAACATCAGACTTAATTTCTACAATTTATATTTTATAAAAGGTGACCATAATTATTTTTTCTTCTGATTATTTTCATGATTTAATTATTAAATATGATGGGTTAGTTGAAAAGGGCATGGGCCTCATGGTTTTTTTCACCCAGTCGCACAGAAGTGGCTGGATTCCACTGTTGTAAATCTTTCTGTAGCAATCTGCGAGGCACTTTGAGATTGTTTCCCTCTTATTTTGATGATCATTTTGAGCTAATAAAATCCAGCCTTTGTCGAATAAAGCTGATTAGTTTTTGGTTTTGATCTCATAAGGCTTTGCTACTTTGATGGATTCATGTTACCGTCGGTGAAATTCTTCTACTGCATAAGTATCCCATTAGTCTGTGTGCTTCTAATCCATGTGACATGAATCACTGCCACAATGCAGCCATGTTTGCATATTTAATTAAGGTTTATACCTTTCAATATATCTACTATATAACACTATTTATCTTGATTCAAGTAGGACTGAAATAGTGGAAGCAAGGTTCTTTTTTTATGCAAAAATAGTAGAAGAGTGTCCTACGATATTTATACATTTAAAGAAAGTGTATTAAAAAACTATTAACATGGATGAAAATAAAGCGAATACACAATAGGGAAAGGTATAAGTTCTGTTGTACACAACAGTTTTATGTTAGACAGTGGATGCAGATATGTCATAGGTGAGGCCGTAGTTGTTCAAGCCATACATTGCTACTGATCCATTAATTTGTATGCCTTCTTTGCTCGGTTCTCTCTTCGACCTCCTACAAAATAGGTCATCATCCATATGTGATGGCATATACCAATTTCGAGTGTTGTAAAAATTAGTACGGAAATGACAGGGCTCTCTTAAATACACCCCCCTCTACAATGATGAAAAGGAAGTGTATACAAATTCGTATTTTAAGATGTTTTGCAAGTGCATATAATGCAATATTTTTTATTACAAATTCCATCTCTTGATCATCGTTGACCTAAGCTCTCCATGAGTTATTTGCAAATTTTTAAGTTGTGATGTTGTTTTATTGAAATTTATTTTGTGGACAGTCAATTATTGGCATTGATCCACTCACTTGAGTAAAAAGAATTCTTTAATAAGTTCGTTTCCTATAAATTAATTTGAAGGATACCAAGTGTCAGGCATGATAATCGCTACTACTTTTCCTAGAATGAGATTATTTATGAGTAATGATTACTGTTTTTTCACACAATAGTTTTCCTAAATACAAGACTCCTCTGGTACAACAAATAAGAGCCTTCTTTCTTACACCCTTCATAAAGTAATAACAACGACAACTATGCGAATATAATTAGATAGTTAATGTGCATCTTCGAATCCATTTATGCATAAGTAAATGTAAGCTTTATATTGGCCACTTCACACACTTCTAAAATGAGGCAAACAAATGTACACTTAAGGTGACCATTCATGCACGAAAGAGTTGTCTTATTTTTAATTATATTCATTCATACAGTGAAATTAGAAACAACACATAGATTTGATAGCATGGTACCTCAAATCATATATTTCTTGGCACCAAATTTAGTTTATGTCCCTGTACGGCGTACACACAACTTATTCATACAAATACACCCAGATATGAACAAGTATCTTCTATAATATTTATTCTAATATAAGAACACATAACTAGCCCGTGCAATGCACGGGTTCACGACTAGTACTACTAGTTGTTTTTGTTTTCCTAAATACTAGATCAAGTCGGTTTAGCTAAGTCCTAGGTGTTATCTTCTTTTTAATTACGTACCATGTGCTTGCTTTCCAAGCTAGTTAGGACGTGTGACTATTATATAAAGTCAATCAAGTCTTTTGTAAAAGGGAGTTTATATTTTTATGAATAGACACGATGTGTTTTTAGGGTAAATACCCGTATCGAGTTTTAGGGGAAGCTGTCTAAAAATACCTAAGTTTTGGAGGAAGCTTTAGAAAACCTCTGTGTTGCGATTTCTCTTCGTAGAAATTGTTTTGTGCGTGAGTACCGTCATCGAGATTGGTTTTCTCGTGCTGGACCGTAAGGTTTAATCCCTCTACTTCGCGTACATCGCGTGCGCGGGCGAGAGGCTACTACTGCTGAAGGTGGAGTGCCGTGAAAGATCGGGCCGCAACAACGGATCAGATCTCGCCATCGAGGTTCGGTCCTCATCAAGTGGTATCAGAGCAAGGTTGTTCACGACACTGTGTAGGAGATGACGGGATTATCATGGAAGCTTAGCTATGGATTTCAATTGGAAGAGGAAGGTCAATGGGATGGGCTCTTTCATACTCGTGTTGTGGTACAGGAGAGATCATGTGCCATGACAATCGACCACATGAGTTTGGTCAATGCTGCAAGCATGGAGATGGTGGAGAAGCTAGATCTACCAATGACACCACGAACACAACCGTACTTGTTTCGTTGGGGTCATGAAGAGCTCAGTGTGACGCACCAAACCAAGGTACAATTTTTATTGGGAAAATATTTTTGTGAGGTTTTGTGCGACGTGATTCCAGCACCAATGATTTCATGTCACTTGTTATTGGGGGAGCCATGGTACAAAGAGCATGATGTTGCATATGATTGCAACGCACATAGATATATAGTCAAGAGGGGTAAGAGGTGCAGCCTCGTGCCAATGGGTGAGGATCTTTTTGTTGTTTGGAGGAAAGAACATCTTGAGAAGATAAAAAAGCAGAAAGAAGTAGAAAAGAACAAGCACAAAGTTGTTGATTTTTCTACAACCATCAGTCTGTCTATGGATAAAAATATTGTTGAACAAATTGACTTGAAACCGAGGACGGTTTCGTTGCAAGGAGGGGAGGATGATACGACCGCCTATAATTTAAATGCCGAGTCCATTGTTGTTTCGCCTAAAGCCAATGATGTGCAAAAATACATTGTATATACGTCGGAGCAGCTAAGTTACAATGATGAGAAGCACTAGAAAATACTAAGTGCATGCATGCTGATGTGTTGCACATGATGTGCATAGGCAAAGAAGAGAGACTTGTTCAGTTTGAGATATTAGCTTCTTCTGGTTTGGACGTGCATGCATCAACAGGAAACCAAACAAAAGGATATTTTAATCCTTATGGTAAACCATGTTTAGGAGGAGGCGTCAAGGAGGCTGGTCTTCTGCGTTTCCTTGCCACGACTGTTTATTACCAGAGGCAACTTGATATGCGGAGTCTGTTTTGGTTTAAAGAGCAGAAGGTGCAGATTAAGTTTCTATTTTTATTAAGGCCACGCAAGGAATATCAGGCAAGTACAAGGGCGTGGGATATTTGGAGTCTACTATGCTTGAAGGAAATTGGATGGGTCCACCAGCACCAAAACTGAAGCCAGCTATGCGTGCACAAAAGAAAATACTACTAGTTGTTTTTGTTTTCCTAAATACTAGATCAAGTCGGTTTAGCTAAGTCCTAGGTGTTATCTTCTTTTTAATTACGTACCATGTGCTTGCTTTCCAAGCTAGTTAGGACGTGTGACTATTATATAAAGTCAATCAAGACTTTTGTAAAAGCGAGTTTATATTTTTATGAATAGACATGATGTGTTTTTAGGGTAAATACCCGTATCGAGTTTTGGGGGAAGCTGTCTAAAAATCCCTAAGTTTTGGAGGAAGCTTTAGAAAACCTCTGTGTTGCGATTTCTCTTCATGGAAATTGTTTTGTGCGTGAGTACCGTCGTCGAGATTGGTTTTCTCGTGCTGGACCGTAAGGTTCAATCCCTCTACTCCGCGTACATCGTGTGCGTGGGCAAGAGGCTACTACTGCTGAAGGTGGAGTGCCGTGAAAGGTCGGGCCGCAACAACGGATCAGATCTCGCCATCGAGGTTCGGTCATCATCACCATGCCTTGATCCAGCAAGGAGAGAGGGAGAGGTTGAGGAAGACTTCATCCAGCAGCAGCACAACAGCGTGGTGGTGATGGAGGAGCATGGCAATCCAGCAGGGCTTCGCCAAGCACCGCGAGAGACGAGGAGAAAGAGAGGTAGGGCTGCGCGAGGGAGAGGTGGAAAACTCTTGTGTATGGCAGCCCCAAAACCTCAAGTATATATAGGGGAGAGGGAGGGGGCTGCGCCCCCTTTAGGGTTCCCACCCCAAGGGGTGCGGCTGCCCCAAAAACCCATCTAGGGTGGCGGCCAAGGGGGGGAGAGGGGGAAACTTGCC
The DNA here is from genome assembly GCF_002162155.2 of Triticum dicoccoides. Taxonomy (NCBI): domain Eukaryota; kingdom Viridiplantae; phylum Streptophyta; class Magnoliopsida; order Poales; family Poaceae; genus Triticum; species Triticum dicoccoides. The sequence continues at coordinate 64,787,085 of NC_041393.1, forward strand.
CCTAAGCAAGGTGGAGGCGCCCCCTCCCCAAACCCTAGGCGCCTTGGGCCCTTGTGGGGGGGCGCACCAGCCCACATTGGGCTGGTCCCCTCCCAGACTTGGCCCATGCTGCCCTCTAGGGCCGGTGGCCCCACTTGGTGGACCCCCGGGACCCTCCCGGTGGTCCCGGTACATTACCAATAGCACCCGAAACTTTTCCGGTGACCAAAACAGGACTTCCCATATATAAATCTTTACCTGCAGACCATTCCGGAACTCCTCGTGACGTTCGGGATCTCATCCGGGACTCCGAACAACATTCGGTAACCACATATATCTATTCCCTATAACCCTAGCGTCATCGAACCTTAAGTGTGTAGACCCTACGGGTTTGGGAACCATGCAGACATGACCAAGACGTTCTCCGGTCAATAACCAACAATGAGATCTGGATACCCATGTTGGCTCCCACATGTTCCACGATGATCTCATCGGATGAACCACGATGTCAAGGACTCAATCAATCCCGTATACAATTCCCTTTGTCTAGCGGTATTGTACTTGCCCGAGATTCGATCGTCAGTATGCCGATACCTTGTTCAATCTCGTTACCGGCAAGTCTCTTTACTTGTTTCGTAACACATCATCCCGTGATCAACCCCTTGGTCACATTGTGCACATTATGATGATGTCCTACCGAGTGGGCCCAGAGATACCTCTCCGTTACACGGAGTGACAAATCCCAGTCTCGATTCGTGCCAACCCAACAGACACTTTCGGAGATACCCGTAGTGCACCTTTATAGCCACCCAGTTACGTTGTGACGTTTGGTACACCCAAAGCATTCCTACGGTATCCGGGAGTTGCACAATCTCATGGTCTAAGGAAATGATACTTGACATTAGAAAAGCTTCAGCATACGAACTACACGATCTTTGTGCTAGGCTTAGGATTGGGTCTTGTCCATCCCATCATTCTCCTAATGATGTGATCCCGCTATCAATGGCATCCAATGTCCATGGTCAGGAAACTGTAACCATCTATTGATCAATGAGCTCGTCAACTAGAGGCTTACTAGGGACATGGTGTTGTCTATGTACCCACACATGTATCTGAGTTTCCTATCAATACAATTATAGCATGGATAATAAACGATTATCATGAACAAGGAAATATAATAATAACTAATTTATCATTGCCTCTAGGGCATATTTCCAACAAGAGGTGCAGAAGATACATGCATGCCCTAATGACTGCATCCTCTACCGCGGTGCGTACGAGGATTTGAACGCTTGCCCGGTATGTGGTGCATTGCGTTATAAGATCGGTCGCGATGACCCTGGTGATGTAGAGGGCGAGCGCCCCAGGAAGAAGATTCCTGCCAAGGTGATGTGGTATGCTCCTATAATACCATGGTTGAAACGTTTGTTCCAAAACAAAGAGCATGCGAAGGCGATGCGGTGGCACAGAGAAGACCGTAAGAAAGACGGAAAGTTGAGAGTACCCGTTGACAGTTCGCAGTGGAGAAAAATTGAGAGAAAGTATAGGGAGGAGTTTGCAGGTGACCCAAGGAACGTATGGTTTGGTCTAAGCGCAGATGGCATTAATCCTTTTGGGGAGGAGAGCAGCAACCATAGCACGTGGCCTGTGACTCTATGTTTGTATAACCTTCCTCCTTGGTTGTGCATGAAGCGGAAGTTCATTATGATGCCAGTGCTCATCCAAGGCCCTAAGAAACCCGGCAACGACATTGATGTGTACCTAAGGCCATTAGTTGAAGAACTATTACAGCTGTGGAATGGAACAGGTGTACGTGCGTGGGATGAGCACGGACAGGAAGAATTTGACCTAAAGGCATTGCTGTTCGTGACCATCAATGATTGGCCTGCTCTCAGTAATCTTTCAGGTCAGACAAACAAGGGATACCATGGACGCACGCACTGTTTGGATGATACTGACAGTATATATTTGGAGAGTTGTAGGAAGAATGTGTACTTGGGACATCGTCGATTTCTTCCGAGCAGGCATCCCGTAAGAAAGAAAGGCAAGCATTTCAAAGGTGAGGCGGATCACCGGACGAAGCCTCGCCACCGTACTGGTGATGATGTACATGATATGGTCAAGGATTTGAAGGTAATCTTTGGAAAGGGTCCTGGTGGACAACCTGTTCCGAAGGACGCTGACGGACGCGCGCCCATGTGGAAGAAGAAATCTATATTTTGGGACCTGCCCTATTGGAAAGACCTAGAGGTCCGCTCCGCAATCGACGTGATGCACGTGATGAAGAATCTTTGCATGACCCTGCTTGGCTTCTTGGGTGTGTATAGGAGGACAAAAGATACACCAGAGGCACGGGAGGACCAGCAACGTATGCACGAAAAAGGCGGCATGCATCAGGGTCAGGCCAGCTACGCTCTTACCAAAGAAGAGAAGGAAATCTTCTTTGAATGCCTGCTCAGCATGAAGGTACCGTCTGGCTTCTCGTCAAATATAAAGGGAATAACAAATATGGCAGAGAAAAAGTTTCAGAACCTAAAGTCTCATTACTGCCACGTGATTATGACGCAACTGCTTCCGGTTGCATTGAGGGGGCTTCTACCGGAAAATGTTCAATTAGCCATTGTGAAGCCATGTGCATTCCTCAATGCCATCTCTCAGAAGGTAATCGATCCAGAAATCATACCAAGGTTACATAATGATTTGGTGCAATGTCTTGTTAGTTTTGAGTTGGTGTTCCCACCATCCTTCTTCAACATCATGACGCACGTCCTAGTTCACCTTTGCGAAGAGATTAACGTTTTGGGTCCTGTATTTCTACACAATATGTTCCCCTTTGAGAGGTTCATGGGAGTCTTGAAGAAATATGTTCATAACCATGCTAGGCCAGAAGGAAGCATCGCGAAGGGCCATGAAAATGAGGAGGTCATTGAGTTTTGTATTGACTTTATTCCTGACCTTAAGCCGATTGGTATTCCTGAATCGCGGCATAAGGGCAGACTGGATGGAAAAGGCACGCTAGGAGGGGATCAAATAATATGTATGGACATGGATTCTCTCAATGAAGCACACTACATAGTTCTACAGAATTCCGCCTTGGTGGCTCCGTATATGGAGGAACACAAGAATTTTCTACACTCCAAACACCCGGAGAAGTCTGACGACTGGATTACACGTGAACAAACGAGGACTTTCGCCGGTTGGTTGCAGAAATGTGCCATGCATGATGGCGATATTGAAGATGACCTATACTCGTTGTCCCAGTTACCATCTTCGAATATAATGACTTTCAAAGGGTACCAGATAAATGGGAATACATTTTACACGACCGCCCAAGATAAGAAGAGCACCAACCAAAACAGTGGTGTCCGCTTTGATGCAACAACCAACACGGGAAAGGAAACATGTTATGGTTACATAGAGGACATATGGGAACTTAACTATGCAGGTAGTTTGAAGGTCCCTTTGTTTCGGTGCAAATGGGTCAATATGACACGAGGCGGGGTAACGGAAGACCCGTAGTACGGAATGACAACAATGGATCTCAACAATCTTGCATATGCAGAAGAACCATTCGTCCTAGCCAATGATGTGGCGCAGGTTTTTTATGTGAAAGACATGTCTACCAGGCCAAGAAAAAGAAAAGATAAGGAAGCGAATGGATCATACGACGAGCCAAAGCGCCACATAGTTCTTTCAGGGAAAAGAAACATCATGGGAGTGGATGACAAGACAGACATGTCAGAAGATTATGAAAAGTTTGATGAAATTGCTCCATTCGCATTGAATATTGACCCGAGCACCAGTTAAATGATGAAGATTTTCCATGGCTACGGTGCAAAGGGACACAAGCGAAGAAAAAGTTTCACACCCAAAGATCCGGGATGTGATTGGCTTCACTATCATCACTTTCTTCTGTGTTTCACACCCAGGAGGGAATGTCTGTAATAGTTAGGGTAGTTATGTGTTTTGGCATTTGAAACGCGAAGAAATTTTATGTGCAAACAAATTCTTTCATGCATTTACTATCTCTTTCAAAGTATCAGGGTTTCGGACGAAAACTCATCTGTTACAAAGGCATTTCATTTTTTAAATAACCTAAGCATTACCAAATTGAATATCATGATAAAACACAATAATATTAAACATAAGAAAAAAAATCACTAAAAAATCTTTTTTCAAAGTTAAGTTATTCACAAACTAGTGATTCACACAAATTTCAAATAATTTAAAATTTAAACTATTCAAATTTGAAAACTACCGGCACTAACAGAAAGTTTGTAATTTTTTGTACCTAAAGCAAAAATATTCAGAAAGAAACTCTAAATACAGCAAAAAACAACTCAAAAATAAATAAAACAAAAATAAATAAAGCAAAAAATAGGAAAATAAAAAAGCCTGCCTACTGGGCCAAAGCGGCCTACATACGACTAGAAACACAACCTTCTGTTGGGCCAAGATGCAGGCCCGCAAAGGCCCAGTAGGCCCATAGGGCAGCACTGAACAGGTAGGCCCAGTAGGCCTTCTTAGGAGAGGAGCTCGAGTGAGCTACCGCACTGGGGCTTATAAACCAGTGCGGTAGCCCTTCAACTAGCGAGGTGGGACTAAACTTGCCGCACCGCACTGCGTCAGCGCACCCCTTTAGTACCGGGTCATGGCACCAACCGGTACTAAAGGGGGGTCTTTAGTACCGGTTGGAGCCACCACCCGGTACTAAAGGGGGCGCTTCCCGCCGCTTGGTCTGGCCAAAACAGACCTTTAGTACTGGGTCATGGCACCAACCGGTACTAAAGGTCCATCCTATATATACAACAGTTGAAAAAAATTCACTTTCCCTCTCTGTTTCTTCCCTCCGTCGCGCTGCCCTGCCCCGATCGACGCCGTCCCCGTCGACGTTGCCGCCCCCGCCCCTCGTCGCCGACCCCGGCCGTCCCCGCCCCTCGTCACCGCCCCCATCGATGTCGCCGCCCCGGCCGTC
>NC_041393.1:64792184-64805831 GCF_002162155.2 Triticum dicoccoides
CGTCCCCGTCGCCGCGCCCCGGCCGCCCCGTCGCCGCGCCCCGCTCCGTCGTCGTCGGCCCGTCCCGTCATCGCCGCCCCGTCCCGTCGCCCCGTTGTCACCGCCCCGTCCTGTCGCCCGTCGTCGCCTCGCCGGTGAGCTCACCTCGTCCGCCATGTTCACACACACACACACACACATGTACACACTACACACACACACATTATAGAATTTTAGTTATAGAATTTTTTCTGTTTTTTAGTTATAGAAATGTTAGAAATTATTCTGTTTTGTAGTTATAGAAATATTTTTAGAAATGTTAGTTATATAGAAATGTTATAATTTTTTCCTGTTTTTTAGTTATAGAAATATTATAATTTTTTTCTATTTTTTAGTTATAGAAATATTTATAAAAATGTTAGCAATTTTTCTGTTTTTTAGTTATAGAAATATTAGAAATGTTAGTTATATAATCAGAAATGTTAGAAATTTTAAAATTAGTTTTAGTTAGATGAATTAGATTAATGTCAAATTGTTAGAATTTGCATATAAAATGTTAGATTAACATTACTTTTTGCGGGCATATAGTATTTGTTCTCGACGATATGCCCGGCCCACATCCTCGCCGTCGACCCGTTCGTGACGACGTCATGCTTCAGAGGACCCATGTCCGGGACTGGGCTCTGTCGGGCTGGCACTGGGAGGTGCTACCTGGAGGGGGGCGCCGCTTGGTGAGGAACCCGACCTCGGGTCCCATCATCGACCCTGATCTCCTTTGGCGGCGTTCGCGTGGGCCACATTCGGTGCAGAGGCAGCCGGCCCCGCCGGAGGTGGTGCATCGCCGTGTCAGGGAGGAAGACGAGCACGTCCATCGCTACATGGCTGCTATGGACGACATCAGGTTCTCCACTACTTGGCAAGTTCTTTGGGTAGATGACCGGGGATATATGATCCTGTGATGGTTCCTTCTCTTTGGGTGTCCACCGCCCGCGCCCCAGGAACCGCGAGTGGCGCCCTAGATTCTTCTGTAGTACTCGATCTTTATTAGGTACGTAGCCAGTGATGTATTCAATATATAATATTCGAGACGATGTATTCGAGATTATATATATTATTCGAGATGATGATGTATATTCGAGATTATATATTAATCGAGACGATGCATATATATTATGTACTATATGATTCAGTTTTTCCTTATTGATTGCATCCATGCATTGCAATTTGAATACTAAATTGTTCTATATTTCTTCTGTATTAGTTAAGTAAAAGCTATGGCGGACAATACCGGCAGACAGAGAAGAGGAATTGTTCGACATCATACGCAGCCCTGGCAAGCTAGATGATCTGAATGAAGCAGATGACGGCTCCCAATATCTGAACAATACCGGAGAGGGTGATGAAAATATATTCAATCTCGACGACCGAGCTGATGAAGTCATGAACTATGATTCTGATTATGATGACACAAATAATGTTTATGATGACACAGAGAATGCTGATCTTCAAATAACAAAGACTACCAGCGAGGTATATTTATATAAGCAGGCATCTGGTGATCATCACATGTTTTTTTATTTTAAGATATATGAACGAATCGATCTTCTTCTTTCAGCCCTCCGGATCGAGCAAATCTGCTTCTATAGACAGCAGGACAAAGCGAGGCCCAAGCAGATTGTTGAAGGACGGTATAAAGTACAACATCAAATCTGTCAAACCTAGTGGCGAACCCTTGACGCCTAAGAACATTGCAAACAAGTGGACTCGTCAGTGCGGAGTTCTTGTGAAGGACAAACTCCCGATCTCCATTCAAGAATGGAAAGAGCCAAGACTAAACGTCCAGGTGTTACTTGGGTCGACGACATAGCCAAACAAGACCTTTGGGATTCTCTGATGGAACATTTCACCCTACCAGATTATTTCACTAAAGCAGATGTGGACAAAGTGAAGGGTGCTGCTCTTAAAAAGATGTCAATTGCATTCAACACCCACAAGAAAACTGTATGGGCCAACTACCTCACCGCAAAAAGGAAGACTCCAGAATTCACGGGAACACTGGAGAAGCAAAGAGAACACTGGGACAATTTCGTGAAATTCAAGGATTCAGAAATATCTAAGGAACGGTCGATAAAAAACAAGGCCAATGCCGCAAAAAAGATGCGGTTCCATAGGCTTGGTCCAGGTGGCTACGCGGTGGGAATGCCTAAGTGGGATAAGTCTGAGCAAGAGATGGAGGGTGCATGGGTCACTTAGGTTACTAGGAGCTAGCCCCCCATGTGCAGAACTTGGTTCTATGCGCATGGGGGGGCGTTGGACCCGAAGACAGGCCTGGTTTCGAAGAAGGCAAGTCTAAAAGGAGCCGAACAAAAGATACTTGACACAATAGAAGAAGCTCGAGCGGGGGTGTTCACGCCCAACAAAGAGAACGACGAGCTTACGCGCGCCCTGGGAAATCCTGAACACCTGGGAAGAACACGAGGCATGGGCGTTATTCCCTGGTATGAGGGCTTTTCGGACTGGAACGACGACTACAGGTCCCGTGCAAGAAAGAAGATGGAGGAGGAGAAGAAGAGGAAGCTGGAGGAGGAGCAGAGGAAGCAGGACGCAGAACGCCTTCAAGGCCTAGAAGCAAGGCACGCGGACTTGGCACTCAAATTCCAGCAGCAGCAGCAGCAGATCGACTCACTTAGCCAGGAAAGGGGGTCTCAGCAGCGGCAGCAGCAAGCGGATGATCGTCCGTCATTGGATAGCACCGTCCCATCCATGCCGAGAAGCAGCGTTGGTTCTGCCCCGGGCGACACACTGCTGGATACATACCACCCTGTGGATGACATCATAGAGAGCACTAATTGTGAGCTACACTCCAAAATGAAGAACATATCCATGAAGGTGGCGGATAGCGTTGATTTCACAATTACCTCTGAAGCAACCTTCCATTTCATCCCGATTCTAGAGGGCTATACTCGTGTCATGGTTGATGAAGTGGTGGAGCCATATTCGATGCTAGTACTTGACATTGCTGGAGGTGATGGCGAGCGCACACTGGGAGAGGCCGTACATCGTATCATCCTATGGAGAAAGGATTGCATCGTCTTTCCAAGTCCACCGACACTGCGTCGTCTGCCGACTCCTCCTCGAAGTCCGCCACCGAGTCAGGAGACTCCCGCTCCTCCAAGTCCACAAACGCGTGAGCCGACTCCTCCTCGAAGTCCGCCACCTCCTCCAAGTCCCCGAACGCTTGAGCAGACTCCTCCTCCTTCATGTCCGGCACAGCGTCAGGCCACTCCTCCTGCTTCAAGTCCGGCACAGCGTCAGCCACATCAGCCGTCTCCGCCGTCTCAGCAATCGCAGAAGAGACACACCGCAACTATGGTGCGTAGCGGTACGAGTCGAGGTAGTACAGGAAGTACAGGCGGAGACAAGCGATATAAATATGGTCCAAGCCTCGCTCCTCTTCCTCAGAGGCCTTATGACATGACCGAGGAGCAAAATGCAGCCATAGTGCAGGCCCAAGTGGACGCCCATTTTGGACCGAAACTGGCACCGCCGCCAAAGGAGAAAGTGCCTGAGAAAATGATTGACCACTTCATTTGTATGGCTAGAGCACCAGCTCCCAAGCCTGATGACTCAGACTATGAGCAACAAATCAGGAAGCTACATCGAGTACGGCTACAGAAGGAAACGAGCTCGAGCTCGAGCCAACAAGCAGCTGGCAAAAAATGCGGGAAAACCGTTCCCCAGCTGGGAGAACAGGCGGCGCAAGCGATCCCCCGCTTGTTGTGCCAACAACACATGAGAGGAGTACGCGCGCCAAATATTATTGTGGGCAAACCGTTAGCGTTCCCCAGCAGGGCGATGTGGTAATAACGGAGGAGCATATAATGCAGGCTGAAATGCTCAAGATCCCTGTTGGACAACTCCTCGAAATCGAGCCCATGTCTCCGCTTAGAGAATCGAAAATAAAATGGAAATATGTCTGGGGCCAACCTTTGGTCCATCCAGACAAGGTCAAGGACCTCCCAACGAGAATGTATGAATTACATCAATGGTACATGAACATTACCAAGATTTCCAATCGAGAGTCCCTCATGGTGAATGTCAAGCATGAGCATTATTACCATGAGAAAGCTCTGGCCGTTGAGTATCCAGAACTATTTTAGTTATACAATCAAGACGCACTCAACAAGTCTATCATCAGTTGTTATTGTTTGTAAGTGATTTCTTTCTGTAATTTAAGTCTCAAGCTAGTTATGTAGTGATAATTTTGATCAATCATTACATGTAATTATCCTCACTATATTCTTTTCTGTGGTATTATATGCATGATGAAGATGTATGAAATAAAAAAATCTGGACGCTATGGCATTGGGTTCATTGACCCAAATACCATTAATGAGGACATATGGAAGCTTCCATTTTATCAAGCAGGTGTAGAGGAAAGCATGCTAGAGTTCTTGAAGCGCCTCAATAGCAATGAAGATATACTACTTCCTTACAACTTCCCGTGAGTCACACTGTCTTGTACTACAAATTCTGTTTTTGCTTACTAGCTAGCTAGATGTTAAAAATTAAGTGTATACGGTTTACGGTAGTTGATTAATTTTATGCACATGCCTGCTTAATTAAGACATGCAAACGTGTGCGCATGCAGTTGGCACTGGGTCTTGTTAGACATTAAAGTTGAGGAAGGAAAAGCTAAATTACTGGACTCACTAACTAAAGAAGTTAAAGACTTGATCATTGTGAAGGGGATAGTCAACAGGTAATTTCAATCATTATTAACTATATCTCGGCCTATTATTAGTTCGTCATTTCCCGATATGAACTATTTAATAACCCCTTTATTGATTTTCTTTGCCGGCGGGCAGGGCATGGGCAAAGTTCATCAAGGTGACTCCAGGCAACTGGGCAAAAAAGTTGTTTTGGCATCGACCAAAGGTAAGTAATTAAGTAGTACTCCCTCCGTCCGAGAAAAGTTGTCCACGCGGACATTTTACGAATACCCCTCCCCTTTCCTCCGACAAGCCACGCAGCCCATCGCGCCTGCTCGGTCACCTCGCCAAGCGCCGGCCGCCTGCTCCGCCGCCTCGCCGCCTGCTCCGCCGTCTCGCTGCCTGATCCGTCGCCTCGCCACGCGCCGGCCGCCTTGTTCCCCTGGTCTCGCCGCTTCTCTTCGTCCGCACCAGGAGATCCAGAGGGAAGGATCCCCTTTTCTACAAAGCCCGCGACTTGCCGGTTCCGGCGGCGGCGCTACTTTCCTGGAGCGAGTTGGGGCTCGACCTGGAGGCATGGAAGATCCTCGAGTTCCTCGTCCTCGAGCTCCTCATCCACCAGCTCCTCCTCCACACGCTGAGCGGCTGCTGCGGAAGTCGACGGCGTGGGGAAGACGACCACGGCATGGGGAAGACGAAGACTTGCTCCAGCCACATGCCACTCCCCCGTGCTCCCTCCTCGAGCTGGCGGACTGATGATGGGGGGCCCATCCTCTTCGCTCCGCCGGCTCCGCCGCTGCCGCTTCTGCTGCCTGCTGCCCGCTCACCCACGGCAGCGCAAGTCCGTCTTCTAGCTGCTCATTTCTGTCAGATGAAGCAAGCAGGTGAGCTGATTTTGTTCTTGTCCTCTTGGTTTGTGCAGCGATTGTAGGACTTGGTGCAGAGGAATGGAGTACGAGTACGGATGCTGCCTCTATTGATCTCAGGTGAGCTTTTAGAAGAGAATCAGACTGAATTACATTGCATTTGGTTCACTAGCAAATGAAATCTATGGTGAATGGAGCATTTCTGAACACATTAGTAAGTTGGATATCACACTGGAGTAGAAAGAAATAAAGAAATGCATGGCATCATGAAGACATTAGTGAGCCAGTGTAGTTACACAGCAAAAGTTCAGACATGGAGTATTAAGTGAGCTAGTGCCGTTCATCTAAATGTTCAGAAAAAGTTTAGGAAAAGTCCAGAAATCCACGTAAACATCATATTCAAATGCATCTTATTTCATGTCATAAAACTGGCTCAGTGCATGCGTGGACACTGTTTTTAAATTCAGTTGTAGAATCAACAGTGGCCAAACTAGAACAGTAGGCCAGACTAGAATGAACTTTACCCATTTCTGGTCTCCAAGGAGCTCGGCGATCACCTGACGACCCTCCGTTGAACGTCGTCCTACTGGCTGAAGATATCTCTATGTTGATCACTGCCCTTTTCCTGTCGTGGATTACTTGACTAGTGATGAGTGAGTAGTGAGAATTAGGTCCCATGTTATTTTTCTGAACTGTTGATTTTTCTCTGAAGATCATGGTGGTATGTCGGTTGTCTCTGAATTGCAACGCGTCGTCGAGGAGTTCCTACCTGTTGTTCTTGGTTTAATAGAGAAAAAGTCTAAACTCTAGGCTATTCCTTTTGTGATCTAAGACTCGGTCCTTGATTAAAACTGTGATGTCTTTTTTTGCTTGTTCTAATCTGTTTGACAAAAAAATAGTCAAAAATTTGTTAAGAGAAGCAACTTTTCGCCCAAAGAAAACTAAATTTGGAGTAGCATTCATTTACTGTCAATATCTAGTTACCTTACTGTTTTGCTATTGCTTGTTGATCTTGACATAATTGAAGAAGAAGAAGAATCTACCTAATTCCTCTCGACTGTAATGACCCTGTACAAATTCTTACAAATTGATCTACTGAAATTCAGTTCAATTAAGTTTGCTATACTGTGCTCAGGTAATACCCTCTGTTCAACATCATGGATCTACTCTAGTAATTTCCTCCATTGCTTCTTGTCCAGTTTGATTTTACCCTCTATTCTACCCTCTGTTCAACATTCACAATTGATCATTATACTCCATTGTCATCATCAACAACAATTTTTTTGGCAGTACTAAAATTGTTCCATCAGAAATCAACATCAATGTTGAGAAATTGACATTTCAGGAATAGAAATTTCAATCATGGCAACCTAAAGATTGTTCCATCATCATTACAAAAAATGACAATAATCCACTGTAATGTTCTTATTGGAATTATAGAAACAAAATTGACAGTACTTAACACTCCATGTCATAGTGAACATTACAGAAATTGACAGAACACTTATAACTGGTGAAAATGCTAAAGACCATGAATGATTCCAGAGATGTTTTCCTTCTCCCATTTTAGAAACAATTGTCTGAACTTTTTTTTGTAACTTTTCTTCTGAGGACATTGATCAATTGTGTTTCAGATTACAGAGCAAGCAAGGTACACAGTGCAGTGTAAAGAATTTGTTCGAAAATTGGAGCTTCTGGAGCACATTTTCTCACCGGCAGCAGCACAAGTAGGAGCTTGAGCAAGGTACAGGGCCAAGCCCTGTACTTCTTCTCGGAGTGCTTGTAGAGGAGATACTGGGAGCAAGGTACAGCTCCGGTACTGGAGATGAAAAAGCAAGGAGCCCTGTAGTACTTCTTCTCACCGGCAGCAGCGCGAGCAGGGGAGCTCCGGGCGGCAACACGAGCAGGGGAGGAGAAGCAAAAGGAGCTCTAGCTTGAGTTCCAGGCCCGCAAGAGAGAGCTTGGGATCCAGGCGCGGCGGGAGCTCGCGGTCCAGGCACTCGAGACGCCGGCGCGCGCAGGTCCTGGGCGGCGGCAGTGCAGGTCGTGGGTGGCGGGAGGGGATATCGGCGGCGCAGGTCCTGGGTGGTGGAGGAGCACGTCCTGGGCGACGGCATAGCAAGAAATTGGGCGGCGGAGGAGCACATCCTGCAGCGGCGGAGCAAGAAATTGGGCGGTGCATGACCTGGGCGGTGGCGGAGCAAGCAATTGGGCGGCGGAGGAGCAATCAATTGGGTGGCGCGGGTCCTGGAAGGCTGAGCAGCAAGCCCTGGGCGGCGCCGGCACAGGTCCTGGGCGACGACTGACCCTGGCGACGCGCGCGGCGACAGACAGAGGAAGAAGGAAGGGGACGACCACCAGTTTGTAACAGATTTAAAATTGCGAGGGCGTTTTTGCAAAATTGGTAGTACACTACGCTGGTGACAACTTTTCTCGGACGGAGGGTACTAGCTAGCTACCATCTCTTTAATTCTTATTTCAATATCATTAATTAATTATCATGCTTGATTAATCATTATCTGATTCAATTTCATTCTCGTAAAGGCCCTGAAGCAGGCGCCGGGGAATAATCTGTGTGCATTCTACGTTTGCGAGAACATTCGCATGATGGCGTCCGAAAGGAGTAGATCTGATAGACAGGACTGGGTACGTTTGTCAGAACACTATTCACACCATTATCGATATCTAGTCACACAACTAACACACATGCATATTGATCTCTTTCTTAACAGTTTAGAGAGGTGCGGGATAAGCTCCTACCATCGGACCGCACACTAGTACTTCAAGAGGAAATAGCCGGATTTTTGCTCGACCAGGTCATAGATCCCAAAGGAGAATACTATTACCCGCTACCTCCCCCATGAACCACTTGTCATCGTGCTCCGGAGGCACCAAGGCAACATATGTAGGAGAAATTGTATATGTATATACATGTGTATGTGTGAATAATTAATGGTGTTGGTTGTGAGACATTCTAGGAATAATTAATGGTGTTCATTGGGAGGAGGAGGCCGCCTACCAGGCGGCTTTGGCGGCCGCCATGCAGAATAGTGTAGAGGATGAGTGGCGCAAGGCGGCGGAGGAGGAGGCGATGTACCATGTGCGACTACAGGAGGCCATCGCGCTCTCCGCTTCTGGCAACTGCTTCGTGTTGCCGATGATGCCGCTGTCCCCTGTCAAGGCCGAGCCGGCACCGTCCCCTGTGCCAGCGACCCAGCGGTTCACCTGGGATGGAGTGATGCGCGAGTGGGTCAGCGCGCCCCCCGTCTGGTTTGGGGTGACGCCTAGGCAGGAGCAGCTGTACCTCGAACAGTGGCGGACGCGCTGACTGGCGGAGGAACGCGCTGACGGCGAGCGCCAGATGCATTTGGAGCGCGAGACGGAGGAGAAGCATCGTGAGGCGGACGAGGAGGAGCGCTGTGCCCGCGGTGGGGCAGCCCAGCCGGCGGCGAAGGACGTTGCCCAAGTCTGGGAGACGACATTCCCCTGGGCTGGCGCGCCGCCAACGCTCGTCGACCTCACCGGCCCCGACAATGACGACGACGAGGACATCTAGGGCAGAGCGCATTTTCTTTTTTATTTAATGTTTTAATTAATATAATGTGGACTCTCGCCGGCCTTTCAGGCTGGCATTATGTTTAATTAACGTTTTAGTTTCAAAATATTTTTGTTTTTTCTTTTCTTTCCATGGGTGGAAAAAATAAATCGGGCCAACATTGGACGCAAACATCAACTGAAACACGAAACTGGACATGAGCGTCCATCTGACCGACCCAAATAGACGGAAAGCACATACAGCGGGCGTCTGTTTAGGTTGCCCGGTTGGAGTCGCTCGACCGATAAAGTGAAGTCATCACATGTTTCAAGTGCCAAAAAGTTTGGCCGTTTGAGCAATGGGACTTGCGATGCATTGACGTGGATGTTGTTGTGTCTCCGAGCTTTTTGGAGTACTAGATGACCCGGTTGCGCCAATGGCGCAAGAAGCCAGTTAAAAGCAATGTTAGCAGTGAGTACGTGGGAGATGTAGCTGGAAATATGATGCAATATGGATTGTAATACAGATAGTAGAATGACTTAGATTGGTGTATAGAAATACATATATAGTCAGCCTCACAACTTATTAAGGCATCTTCTTAGTAAGATGATGATCTTCAGAGGGTGTGAACGTACGAATAAGGGTAGTGTCAATGTTGAATAATGCTTGCACGGTACACTTCCATAAGCACTTGAAGGCCTCTAAAAGGTGATGGTTCCACTGCTAAACCATCTGGAGCAGTCCATATAGTTAATATCTCCGGAATATCTTTGCATTCATTGGTCCATATGGCACACTTGTACAACCAAATCTCAAGGGAATCACCAATATGGTAGTTGTTATTCTCTAGAATGCAATAAGGCCTGAGGGTGTCTTCTATTATAGCTGGGTTGTAGAACTCGGTTGGTAGTTCTGTTGTGCCCCTAGTGCAAAAAGCAAGAGCGAACCAAGCATTCAAACCATGCAAGTAAGAGTGTTTAGAGATTGATAATAAAATCCTTCAAGCAGGAAATAGATACTTCGTACATAGCAATATATATTAGTACATTGCATGGTGGCATGATAGCCCAAAACAAATTTATGAGGTCAATTCATGATAGCTTATCTACATTGGTTTTAGAAAGCAAGCTATATAGGCAGACATGCATCATATAGATAACCCTTGTCTTTTAGCCTGTGGTTGAATTTTTTTATCTTGTGCTCGTGGGCAAGACCAAGACATGCAGTCGTTGGCATTAGGCAAAGTCATCGTTGCATGTTACATCAGTACTGAAAATGACATCATCACCTAAGCAGCTCAATGGTAGGTGTGTTTGGTGGGCTGTCATTGGCGAAAGAACAAATGTCTTTCATATCATTGAATTCATCGTCTAATCCCAACAATATACTTGTTTATTTTCTTTAGAATGTCTTCTGATTGTAAAGTTGTATCGTCAAGGTGCTCTACGACATATCTTACTTGCGAGAGAGTATGGTTCATATCATTGTCTTATTTTTAGTTAAACTAATTGCAGTGAAGTATTGAAGTATTTTGTTGTAAGAGGCTTCCATGTATTTAAGAGCTTTGGTTGCAAGCCGATCTTCTGCTTCTTCCAGTTCTCAGTAGACATGTGAATATTGATTCTTTTGCAAGTTCATTCTTTAGTTGGTACTCAGATGGATAGAACTCAACGGCTGCCTCTCGGCCAACCGTTCTTGCCTTGCGTGTTCGTCCATTGATCGACCAACTGATTATAGACAAGCAAAAGTCTATGAAATTTTCATTGTCAGCAATTAGTTTCCTTTATTTTCTCGATGCAGGAGGAAATGAAAGGAAAAAAACAATAACCAGAAACAGATTATAGTGACCAAATTACTAATCTTTAAACCAACAGGGAAGAACCTTTGGGGTGACGGATTTTCCATATCACATTGATTCAGCTACAAAATCTATTAACCTAAGATGAACATACGTTAGTGGCAGCATAAACTCTAAACTAAATAAGAACTTGACTATGAACAAAGCAGAAATGGTGATAATGTCCCAAAAGTTCAATCTGATGCACTCAAAATGGTTAAGCATGTGGAGAAAATAGGACCGGCCATATTACTGTCATATAGGCACAGGTCATAGAACTAAGGGCATACGTTTGGACCGCGTTGTCCGGACGTGGTCTGCCGTCCAACGTGGTCTTGTATCAGTCCATTGAGCGGTCCGGACCACGTTCTCCCCATAAAACATAACCAAACGTGGGGGGTTTTGTGGGATTCCCGACACAAGACACGTCTGACTCTTACATCCATGGCCCACCCAAACGGAAGGTGGAGCCCACGTTTTTGTAGATGCCCGGTCTGTTTCCACAACAAAATCCTACTCTCTTTCGTTGCTCTCCACCCAATTCTCTCCCTTTCCCCCCACTTTCTTCCTCCATCCCACCGTCGACGCATGGAACAGGACGAGAGCATGTAAGAGTTGGAGGTGGCGGAGGTGCAGGAGGATCCCAGCATCACCCTCGCTTGGAAGATCATCTCGACTACACGTCAAAATCGTCGCGTCAAAGCGAAGGCTGCAAAGGAGGAGAAGCTCAAGCGGAAAGCCGACGGGGGGCGTGTTGATGGCATCCATGGCGGTGGGTGTGCTTATCGCAGACATGGTGGAGGTCGCGGAGCTCCAATGGTGTCGCCCGCCATTCAGACGTCGCCATGGCCGGAGCAATACAATGTGACGGCAACTTAAATTACCGGTCCAACAGGGCAGAATTTCTTGACAGATGACAGAGCAAATTTGCGAAAGATGCCATAACATACAAACCAACAGGTGGCATGATATGGGCAAACACCTGTCCTCTTGGACCCCCACCACTTAATAACACATTTTTATTTTGTTCATTTTACTAAAGATTTGCTTTCCCTTGCTTTATCCGCGGCCGACGCTTCAAGCTGCCGTTATTCCACTAAACTGAACTGAGCTCCATGAGAGAGGATTCCACAAGGTGAGGTCCACCCTGAGGGGGCGTGGTCGTGGCCAGCGACATGAGAGAGCAGCCGCGGCCAGCGCTGCCTGAGTCCGACGCGCCCAAGCCCCGGCCAAGGCCGTTCCCCTCCTGGACCGACCAGATCCCTGGGAGAAGGTGGGGAACTGCAACTGCAAGGCATACGGCCGGCTGAGTGAAGCGCTGCTTCGCCGCAGGAGGTGGCCGCCGTTTCCGCTCAGGTAAATACTAACTTCCTTCGGCTTGTTGTTACTATGCTAAATTGCTAATAGCCAAGTTTGTAGGGCAATGTTGATACTTCGTTGAGTGATTCAACACTCGTAGCACTAATTAGCGGCTGGGACTGCTCCAATCATCAAGCTGGTTATATTGTACAAAATACTTTTGAGTGATCGCTTAGATGCTGAAGAGTATTTTCCAATTAAATCACGGATGATTTTGAGTTCATATATTCCTGGATCTCCTCTAGTCGCAGGGTCAGGCATATGCTATCCATCCTGACATATGCACTTCCTTAGAATTGTCGATATGTATGTATCATGGCTAGCAGCCATCGTTGGCCTACTTGGAGAACAAATAAGCATTTTAACATAAAGGCATCACACGATTAGTTACAAAATCCGAATACAAAAACTATGCTAGGTCTCTAGTTTTTTCATGTGTCACCTGAGTTAACTGCACTTTTTGTGCAGGAGCAACCTGAAGCCACAAGAACACAAAACTGTACAAACTAAAATAAATACATGTCCACATGCCTAATAACTTTGAAAAGCCTGAGTCTTACTACAACAGTTCAAATAGTCAATAGTAAGAAAGAAAGTAAAAAAATAATAATGTATTAGTTGGCATTTCCTCGTGGCGAATTGCCTGAAAAAGAGAGTAGTAGGTATAATGATGGTGTCACTTGTGCAAGCACCAAAACTTCACCAAGAAAGTAAAATATATTAGGAGCATTGTACCTTTATTTTCCCTATAATCCTTGCCCTTGCATCTAGACTATATGGAGGTGGTGCAAGCTAGCCAGCATCTTCAGATTAGTCCATCCAAAAAGCACACCAAAAGTAACAGTTAGATTGATTGTATTATCCCTGAAACGCCATTATCACAAAGTCAGTTGGCGCTTAATAGTAAATACAAGTGCAGGGCTTTCTTATCACACTTAGGGCTCATAGGCCTCATCTAATCACTCTCCAAAGCAAACCATCTATCTATTCGAAATAGGCAAGAGGTAGGCAAAAATGCTATATACCAAAGAGTACATGTCAATCTAAACGGAAGTACTACTCACAAGAAACCGAGTATGATAACATGTCATTGCTCGCTCTAATAATAAATAAGTTGTTGGAAAGGAGGGGGGTTTATTTTATTTATACAGCTTAATTTAGCAATTTAGTACAAATAAGGACATGTCCAAACCTGACAGGCATGACAACCTCAAATCCATGGGGACAGTTTGGTTAGATCAGGATGAGCAGAAATGGAGAATATAAAAACTGTAATATTTGATAGATTTGGAAATATTTTACCAAGGCTTATTGGTGCAATGGCACATAGGTACGTGCAGTTAAAACTTCTGCCCAGCT
>NC_041393.1:64806308-64870499 GCF_002162155.2 Triticum dicoccoides
GGGGGGGGTATGACCGTGGATGCTGCGGAACATACAAACTGTGAGAGCTAAGACCTCCCAGCCCGATCAAAGGAGGACTTGACCACTGCAGAACCTACAAACTGCAATAGTTAAGACCTCTGCCTAGCCTAAAGAAAGGGAGGACTTGACTACACAGGCTGCAGAATTAGTGCATCTAGTACATATATGATTCACTCTACACTGTAGGAGATCATTTTTTCTGAGAGAAATTTCCCAATTCTTGCCTCATCCATATTCCACCGGAATGCTCTATTTCTGAGTGACGCACATACTATTTATACTTGGCAGCTAGGCATGCTAATACGGCCAACGCAGACAACAACCTAACATGTATGCACTGTTTGTCCGTTAATATATATCTTTGCAGAGGAAATATGCAAAAGAACAACCAAACACTATCTGTAGAATAGCACTTCATTATAACTATCTAAAATAGTAAATCAACATAAATTATCTATCCTCATCAGTATGTAGTATACCACCTGACACAGCTGGAAAGAGACCATATGAATCCTAATCAATTACCTGGAAGTGACCAGAACAAGTGTTTCTGGAGTAGCCACTGCTCTATGTGATTCCAGCTTTAGCTACGATGACTGGATTTTTTAACACTGGGCTAGGGGCTTCATGCTTCAAGCTGAAGTCAGTAGGATTTTCCGTCGAAACAACCAAAACATTGTCCTCTCGGCTGATCTTGGCTACACCTCGGATAGGTCAAACCATGGAAGTATAATCAACAATCAATAAAGCCTTGTGATGACCAGATTACGATCTTAGACGACGCCACACGTATGATCTGTTTCATCCCCAAGAAGAAACAATATATGATTTGTCTTTCAGTTTCTAAAAATAAATAGAATGGTTAATAAACCGAGACCCTACCAATCAATAATTTTATCTCTATAAGTCCATTCATCAGTTCAGGGCAATAACTCTATAGAGTAAAGCACATCAAAAGGCAGTCCAGATGCAAATAGCAAATCCCCAGTTCAGTTCTACTCAAAGATAAATATGATGACACAGATTGTAAGCTAGCTGGCACATCTACACAAAGAACCAGCATGACAAAATGCTAGGAAACTCGAGATAAATCTTAGGCTAAGATTGAAGAAAGAAAATAGGATGAGCTCACCTTTGATCTGCAATAGCACATTTAGGAACAACTAATTTCTTCCTAAATCATGCAAGTACCCAGGACAAAAAAAATCTTCCAGTCCGTTGCTGAGCAACCCTTCTGAAGCTCCTACAAATAGAAATTTTGAATTCAAGAGGCAAAATGACATCAATAACTATCAAATATTGCCATATTGGCATAGCTTGCTATATTTAGTTATAGAGATGAACCGACCTGGCCATGTTGGTGTACAGTCGCGTAGCCTACACATGACAAGACAAGCTTTGTGGACAAATCCCCCATTGCAGAGGTAAAAACGTGCACAGTAATTCCATCGGACGGAGAGAAATCGCTCGCTAATGCAGATGCCCAGGAAGACGGATAGCACAGCAGCGTTTATATGTTCGATATCTAAATGTACTCAACAGCAGACCAAAATAAAAATAGAATGAAGGTGTAAGTGTACCAAATCCAAGAAATAATTAGGCTGCACTATATCTTTGCAGCTTGACGTATATTGCCTAGACCAAGAACTTCGTTTAATTCTAGTTAATTGAAATGTGTACTGGATTCAATCGATCCTAGTTAATTAATTGCTCATTTTAGTAAAGCACAAACAATGCATACGCATCAGCCCATCAAAAATAGAAAAGCAATGTACACACTAACCTGGCTGCTTGTACTCCTCCCCTAAAGTTTCAACATAGTAGTATAGCACAGTACTTCCTTAATTTCTCTTGGTCTTCACTAACTGCAGCAAGCTGGCTTGCAGAGAGAAAAGTAAAACACACACTAAAATCTTATTTTGCAATACCCGACCAATACTACTGTCTGCCTCCATACTACTGTCTTGCTCTAGCTGCAGAGAGAAACATTCAAAGTGAGACCAAATTAAACCATTGGGTTGAAATTTGACGTTATCCATGTAATCCAACAATTAATCATGCAAGAAAACACCTAAAACTGGGACTAACCCAAATCAACAGTGGCAAAATATCTTAAACTGCCACGAATCTCAGCATGCGGCCGAGCCTCCAGGAAAGCAACAAAAAAACATAGGGGATTCCCTAATCCATGACAAAGGAATCCGACCGCTTGACCAACTAACGCATCCATTTTTTTTAACCTAAATCCGAGCAGAAAACACGCCAAAAAAAGTACTGGAGCCGCACATAGTCAGGAAGGAAAGGAAGAGCTCAGGCTCAAACATTGCAAGCTCTCGACACAGCAGCAGGCGGCAAGCCGACCGAAGCCTAGACGAATGGAATGAACGATGTCTACAACGGACCTGCAAGAAATCCAATGTGAGACCCCTGACCAAACCAAAAGCAACAGAGAAAATCAACCGTGGCAATCGAACAAGCACCTGAACCAGGAGTAGCACGCCCCCTCCCCTTGACCGGCTTCCCATGCTCCATCAGCCGCGATATCAGGCAGCTACTCGGACCTGGCTGCAGCTCCTCCGTGGCATGTGGCGACGACCAGCGAGGAGAGACACGTCACGGGAGGAGATCGACGGCGCGGGGACGAGGAGGGGCTCACCTCTCTCGCCATCAATCCTTTTCTCCGCTGCCGCCAAATTCCGGTGCGGGGATGGGATGGGGGCCCCTCCGAGGTCAGGGAAAGAACCCGGCGGCGGCGGCTCCTGTGAGATGGGGAGAGCTGGGAGAGGCGCCGGCTCCTCCGAGATGGAGAGATGGGGAGAGCGGGGAGAGGCGGCGGCTGCGAGGGGAACGAGTGGAAAGTGGGGGAGGAGGAGCTGGACGTGGGGCTCGAGGAGAGTGGGGATTGGTTGTAGGGTTTCACAGCGCACGCGAAATCCACCCTACGTTCCCACTTCCCATCGACCCTGCTGTGGTAAAACTTTCACGTACACAAACTCGTAAGGAAACCATCTAGTTCTCTCGACCGTACGGCTAATAAGCCCCACCTGTCATCAACTCACACAAACTCGTAAGGAAACCATCTAGTTCTCTCGACCGTACGGCTAATAAGCCCCACCTGTCATCAACTCTTGAAGCAGCTGCGACTGTAAAAATGAATTAACGGCTGACCCAACGCCAGCAGCCAAAACTAAGCGACAGTAACAGAATCGTGCGGTCCAACAAGCTTGGCGCGCGCGGTAGCTCCAGTATGGCGGGTAGGCTAGCAGGATTTATATGTTCAATATAGGCAGAAGCTCAGCTGTGCAGTAAAGGCAGTGGAGAGCCAGCAGGGGGCTCAGTGGGAGACCGAATAAAGTGAAGGTAAAAATTTAACCCTTTTTAGAAACACCTATCGTGTTCATATTCTTATTGACCCATTTTCGTAAATGCGCAGACCATATGCTTTTTTACTCTTCTCCTTTCATAAACGCGCACACCTGATTCACTTTTCAACACTTCCACGAAATTTCTCCTTTGAGTCAAATACATCATGGGTGCCTCAACTTGTCCGGTGCGGTCACTTTAGTGCCTAAACTTGTAAAATACACAAAACTGGTGCCGTAACTTGTCCGAGCGTTCAAATACGGTGCCTTCGTCCGTATCCGGGCATATGCACTACCCACATGGGAACGAGATCCTCTGACGTTGGCGATTCCAAGTCAGAGGGACGTCCTTTGCTTGGCACCGTCCATCAACCATCAGACGGCAGCTCTCTGGTTTGCTCAGATCGGCACCAAAACGAGCGGCCCATGCAGCCCACTACGAAGCGAGGGAGGCAGGCGAGGGGGAAAAGGGCGCGAGGAGACAAGAAAAAGGCGCGAAGAGTACGCAGACGGCGCCATCCGACGAAAAAGAGATCGCCGGAGCCCGGAGGTGGACGCCCTGCTCTGCTCGTCAATATCACGTAAGTCCTAATACTCTGCTCCTCTCACGCCATCTTTCACATGAATAAAAACACTACAACTGATCGAACTTTCACCATCAGGTTGCTTTGGAACTCGATCAAGTTTCTGTTTTTCTCATGGAAGAATCAGCTTGTTGAACTTGATCAAACATCTTTTCTGTCATGGAGGAAACAACCGAGATGGAAGAACATGCCAACATAGCCCACCAGGATTCCGATTCCAATAGGTAATTTCTGCACATATACAAGTCTGCACATATTCAGATTTACATAATTTCTCAATAGTTCAGTGATAGTTCTATTACATAATTTCTGCATATATTCAGATTTACATCATTTCTCAATAGTTTAAGTGTTACTATTACATAATTTCTGCACATATGCAAGTATGGACATATTCAGATTTACCAAGTTTCTCGATAGTTCAGTGATACTTCTACAATCCCCTTACTCGTGGTGTTTTTACTTTGCAGAGTTGTATTGCCTAATTTGGTACCTTATGTTGGCATGGAATTTAGAAGCTCGGATGAGGCTTGGTCATATTGGCTTAGCTATGGTGGGCAGAAAGGCTTCGAGGTTAGGAAAAGGTATACTAACAAAAGTTCAGCCGAAGGCAAGGTTACATCATGTAAATTTGTTTGTGCAAATGAGGGTCAGCGAGCACAAGACAAAAGGGATCACTTGACAAAGTGCCCTCGAGCTGAAACTAGAACCAATTGTGAAGTGCACATGAAGCTTAAAATGGACCGGAAGAAGGGAAATCTCAAAGTGTCGGAGCTGGTTTTGGAACACAACCACACACTACACCTAGCAGAAACCTTACACTTAATGGTGTCACAAAGAAAAATTTCAGAGTTACAAGCTTTTGAAATTGCAACAGCAGATGATGCGGGAATTGGGCCAAAAGCCGCACATGAGTTGGCTAGTCGTCAAGTTGGTGGACCACTCAATCTTAGTTATACCCTCCGTGATCACAAGAACCATTTGTGGACCAAGCGCCAACGAGAAATGGCATATGGCCAAGCGGGTAGCATGCTTAAGTATTTTCAAGACAAAATTGCTGAAAACCCATCATTCCAGTATGCATTGCAAATGGACTGTGAAGAACAAATAGCGACCATATTCTGGGCTGATGCTAGAATGATCATGGACTATGCACATTTTGGTGATGTTGTTAGTTTTGACACTACTTTTGGAACAAACAAGGAGAGTAGGCCCTTTGGTGTCTTTGTCGGATTCAATCACTTTAGGGAAACTGTAGTTTTTGGTGCTGCCCTCATGTATGATGAAACATTTGCATCCTTTAAGTGGTTGTTTGAGGCTTTTCTAACAGCCCATAAAGGAAAGGGGCCAAGAACATTCTATACTGATCAAGATACTGCAATGGGAAATGCAGTTGAGGATGTGTTTCCAGAAGCACGACATGGTTTATGCACCTTCCACATTATGCGGAATGTTGTCAAACATCTACATGAAGAGGATGATGGAGAGAAATATGGGGAGAAGAAAAAAGAGAAGAAAAAAGGGAAGAAAAAACAGAAGAAGCAAGAGGTGAATGAAAAGAAGGAAAAAGAAGAGAAGGAAAAGGAGGAAAAATGGGCTAAATGTTATATGAAGGATGTCTTCACATTGGGAATGAGAAGTACACAATTGAGTGAGAGTTTGAATAATGACTTGAAAATACATTTCAAATCTGATTTTGATATCATCCGGTTCTTTAAGCATTTTGAAAGGGTGGTGCAAGGGAAAAGGAACAATGAACTGAATTCAGAATTTGAATCAAGGAAAAAGTTGCCTAGAATATTTATGAAGAGACCACCACCTATGTTGGTGCAAGCTAGCAAGTTATATACACCTGGTATTTTTGAAGCTTTTCAAGGTGAATATGAAATATCCTTGTCAGCTTGCACCAAGGCATTAGATGGTTGTAATGAATATCTAGTAGGAGATTGTATCTTTGAGGAGAAGTATAAAGTTATAGGTGATCCTTTGAAGCAAACAGTTGTGTGCGGCTGCCAGCAATTTGATAGAATTGGGATATTGTGTGGCCATGCTCTTAAAGTTCTCGATTTGATGAATATCAAGTCACTACCACCACATTATGTGTTAAAGCGCTGGACAAAGGAAGCACGAAGTGGAACTGTACAAGACAAAGAAGGAAGAAATATCATCTTAAATCCGAATATGGATGCCATGCTTAGCTACAAATATATGTCCCACAAATTTCATAATTTGGCAGATCGAGCAGCCTACTTTCCGGAATGTGTTGTGTTAGTAGACAACACACTTGACATCCTTGGTAAGCAAATTGAAGAAAAAATTAATGCATGTGCAAGCACATTGGGGTATCCGTGTACAATTCCGACAGATGCTAGCCCATCAAATGACTTGTTGACTAATGCACGTCTAAAGAAAAAGGAGGTCCAAACAAAGAGTTCAAAACGGAAAAAAAATTGGCTCGATAAGAAGCACAAGGCTAGGAAAAAGAGAGAAAGCAGAGCTACATCACAGTTGGGTGAAGAGGTATGTTGATAAACAATACAATGCTTTCGGTGTTATCATTATGTCCATTAATTCTTACAGCCTCCAATTTTCTTTCACAACAAGATGCAGGAGGTCGGGGAAGTGGCAGGTGGTGGTGGTGCACAAGTTGCAAATGATAGAGTTTATAGGGATAATGCAGAGGTGCCTGAAGGTTACAAGACCAACCTTAGCTTCACTCAGTTGCTGATGGTATAATCTTGCCCACGTAGTTTAAAAATCTAGAATGATCCAACTAGAGATTGCAAAATCTTGCTCATACGGTATTCTTATTTATTTAATTTCAGGGGCCAATTACAGATGATCTTTTCACTGGGTCATGGTGAAGTACTGTTGTTTTTGGGCAAATGAATGAGAGGGCATTGGTGTGCAAGTTCAATTCTGGGTCACTTTTTATGAGATATGTTTTGGCATCTATTTTGCTCAATCTCAGTCACTTTTTATGATAATTGTACATTCAGCAGCCAAATCAAGCATTGACTTGTTGGTCTTTGTAGTCCTGGAACCGCTCAACTCCACTCTCAAATGAAATATTCAGCCAAATCAAACTCAACAGCCAAACAAACCTTCAGTCAAACTATTCACTGAACTCCAATCTCAAATGACATTGCAAACTGAATTTAAATTCAGTCACACTATTCATTACACATTACTTTTGATTTAAATCAATTACAATCTCAAATTGGCATTTGGCTTTGTCTCTGCTGCCATTGCTTCCTCTGCTGGTTCTATCCAACTAAAACTGAAGTAGCAGGGAACTTCCAACAGAAGTCCAGAGCCTGAGTAGCCAACGGCGTTGGATTCGTGGCCTAGAAAGCTCGACGGGCGCGATGATGCTTGCTCCGGTGAGTCGCGGGGCAGTGGCTTGCTCCGCCCCCTCCACAGCTAGGCGCGTCGCGGTCTGACGGAGTTCTTGTAGATCGACGGCGGCGGGCTTCGTGACCTCGATAGATCGACGGCGGCGATGTAGCTTGCTTCGCGGCTCTGGGGCGTGGCTAGGAGGCGTCGCGTCCTGAAGGAGCAGCGGCTGCTCTTCCCCGCCGGCCAGCGTCGCGCCTTGAAGGAGCAGCGGCTGCTCTTCCCCGTCGCGCCTGAAGGTGAGCGAGGCGACAGCGACCGTCCGAACAACTTTTTTTTCTGCAGTGACGCACGAGCGAGGAGTTCTGGGCGTACTGGGCCGTATGGGCTATTTGTTTCCGTGTCCATGCAAGTGAAAGTAGCGCTCGTAGCGAGTGTCGTTGGATATAGATCAACGACGCTGGGTGTACGACGTCAGTAGTTTCTTCAAAGTCAGAGGATCTCGTTCCCCCACATGGCGTGCCAACGTGGCATCAGCCCACATGTCAATGGGTGTGAGAAGAGTGTGCTGGTTGTTTTACAGAAAACTCCTTGTACTTTATATAGTTTTCACAAAAGCTCCTAACATTTTATTTAAATACGTCAAACTGCATTGATCCCACTTGTTGGAGAACCTGGACATCAGGTGTTGTCTTGGTGGCGGTTGTGCTACTGCTGCAAGGCCTGGAACACTGTAGCGGGACTTTCTTTTTTTAGTTTCTTCTTCTTTTTTGGCTGTAATTTCTTCTTCTTTTTTTGGCTGGGTATCTTCACGATATTAATATATACTCTTTGTTGGAAAAAAAATTGATCCCACCTGGGATAAAATAGTAATAACAAAAAAAAAGCACCCAGCAGGATTCCAACTGAGTACGAGGGCGCACAGCCTACACACATGTGCTAATCACTACGCCTAGAATAGTTGACTGTGTGATATCCTAGTACGCTTCTATTTATTAAGAAACCGCGTGAAATAATAAAGAGAAATAAAAAAGAAAAAGTTAATTCGTGGGAAATTGAAAAAAAATATTAAGAAATTCTCACGTTTGAAAAAAATAACTAATCAACATATTACGTGCAATCAATTTTAAAAAGTGTTGGTGCATTTTCAAAAAATCATCATATTTTTGGAAAATTCTCACGTGTATTAAGAAATTGTAAATGTGTTTTTCAAACATGTCTGTCATGCATCCAAAAAATTTACAACATCTGTTTCTTAAAATGTTCAATTTGTATTAAAAAATTTAGTGTAAAATTATTCTTACATTTCTACAAACATCTTTTAACATGTGTTACATATATAAAGTTTATTGCTTCTACACAATGATTTTTAATACACGTTGATAAAACTTTGTTAATTTTTAATAATTATGTATTCTAAAAATACAATGAAGATACAAAATAATTATGCATGCTTGTGGTCCTGAGTGAAGATGCAAAACAAATTTGTAATATTTTATAATATACTTTGAACTGTTTAAATCAACATAATTTTTTGAAAAAGTTCATGGTTAAGTCTTTGAACTACAAATAATAAAAATAGAATAAAAATTTAAATAGACAATAAACGCCTATTGATAATTATTGTATTATAATATTATAATATTGTATATCATAAAACCAAACAGTAACTTAAAAAACAGAATAGCAATTGCAAAGCAATAGATAGAGTTTCCACCTAACAACTGTACACAAAGTATTATTAGTTTTAATAAGTTATATCTCTTTATACTCTGCCTCCCGCCGGCGCCGGCGCCGATCCGTCCCGTCTCCGGTGGCCTTAGGGCCATGGAGGCAGAGTGGATCTCGCCCCTTGCCGGTGGGAGGGCTCCGTTTTTAGATCTTTTTTCGATCTTTGTTAGGGTTTGCGTCCTGTTCAGGAAGACGAAAAGGCGGCGGCTCCCTGAAGATGGAATAAAGGTCTCCCCGCCTAGCCCCCGTTCCGGTGATGCGTCCAGCATCATCGGTGGGCGTGTGGAGTTGTGTCTCCGGCTGATCTGTCCTTGGTGGATTTGCTCGGATCTGTTCGTCGTTCGTCTTCGTTCGTGTGTTTTCAGGTTGGATCCTTTTAATCTACACTCTTCATCTGCGACGGTTGTTGTTCTGGTGCGTTGGTTCTATGGAGCCTTAGCACGACGACTTCCCGACTGTCTACTACAACAAGGTTTGCCCGGCTCCGATGAGGGAGGGGCGATGGCAGCGGCACGCCTTCGGCTCGCTTCAGTGCTTGTAGTCGTCGCTAGGTGGTCTACGGATCTGGATGTAATTTTTATTATTTCTAGTATTCGTTGTACTACCATGATTGAAGATGAATAGATTGGAAGTTTTTCCCGCAAAAAAAAGTATTATTAGTTTGGTGGCTAGCGTGCGTACTAGCTATTTACCCTGGATGTCCCTGGGTCGAAACCAATTCAAAGACGCAGTTAATTTTTTTCCTATTATTGACATATACTGAGCAAGGGCTTATTTGTGACTTTAATTAAATCATAGGGGATTTTTTGCAAAAAAAACTCGTATGCATTTCACCCAGCGCAGGCATTGCTCACACCCACTGACATGTGGGTCAGCCACCAGTTGTCACTCCACGTGAACAACACATACGATGGCATACGGGCGGAGGCACCGTATATGTACCGTGCAACAAGTTATAGCACAATTTTTGTGTATTTTACAAGTTTAAGAACTAAACTGACCGTAACGGACAAGTTAAGGCACCCGTGATGTATTTAACTCTTCTCCTTTTGTTACAGTTGCAAAGAACCAGACCATCTGAGCTCTTACGAGTCACGCCACATGGACAGTTCACTGGAATTCGGCTCAATTCTTAGCTCTCCGACCGAATCTTGCGAGATCCGCTGGAGACACACCTCAACATGTTTTCCGACGTTGCTAGACACAATGCCAGGACGAGGGGAGAACGCCAGTCTGATGCCCCCTTTTCCCTAAGATTTTAGGGCATCCTCTAAAAACACCTTTCTAACCCGAAAGTGGTTTTATAATCCAGAGCTCAAATGCTTCTGCATGAACAGTAAAATTAAAAAAAATAAAAATATAAACTGAACTTATTTGGCAACAAACACTGCTTAGTTTCTTGGAGTATGAATTTTATTATTTTTGGTCCAGGCCTCCATGGATGTGATTGCGTCACAAAACTTTGCATGAAAGAAGATAATTCAACAATGTTTGTTGCCAAAAAAATCAGAAGTTTTTGAAACATGAGGGTGCATTCGAGCTCAAGTGTAGAAGTTCCATGTCCAGTCTCTATCCTCCAAATATATAGAGAAAAGAGAGGGAAATATACATGCAACTTTATCATCTTGATTTTCGATGGGTAGGAAGTCTCAACATCTTCCCATGCTCCCATGTCGGCCATCTCACCATGCAAATCGCTGCCAAACGGCTCCGCCTTGCAAACTCGTTCATGTTCCCGTGTTGCCAACCCGCCTGAGCTTGACGTGACCCACCCAACTGCCATCATGGCCACATCATAGGAGTACACCGCGAACATCCCTCTATTGCTTGGGCATTGTCGCCATGGAAAGAGCCCTTGCTCTTGAAAATCAAAAATTTTGTTTGGCAATTATTGAGGGATCACCTACCATTTGGGACGGAGGTGATCAAGAGAAACAACCCAGGGAATGGGCTATATATGCCCTCTGTGTGAGGTCCCGGAGACAGGGACCCACATCCTCTTCTCTTTCACGGCAGCAAGGTTTCTTTAGAGTTTTATCTATGAGGCTCTACGACCTGACTGGGAGGCCCTGGACCTGGCTAGGTTCATTCAAAATAGAGCCAACTAGATCGGTAGGAGGAGATGCCTCTTCTGGCTTGTGTTGACGGCATTAGCTTGGACTATGTGGATGATGCGTAATAATAAGGTGACTGAGAGGGTCTTTCTTCAACGGGCCTTTGACTCGATCTTCACATTCCTATCGTTTTTGCAGCACCGGCACCCACTATCTAGGCAGCGCGACCGCGAGCGATTGGGACTGATGAAGTACATGATGCATGATGCTGCTCGCCGCCTTACCTTGCAGCGGCCCCCCTGAGACCGAGGCCACTTGGTGGCCTTTTTATTCTTTTATGCTTTTCCTTGGGCGTGTTTGTGTTGTTGCCCCAGCAGAATATACAATTTCGATGCACTTAAAACTCTTGTATGGAAGAGGTGGTGGCTTTATTTGTAAAGCGGGGCAAAAGCCTATTTCGAGAGAATGTGACCACCCGGACCTCCTCTTTTCGCAAGGCTAGCAAAATGGGGATGCTGCAGCATGCAACTTTAAGGTCAATGACCATGGTTCTGATGTGGGATACTATCTAGTTGATTCCATCTATCCTGCATGGTCAATATTTGTGAAGACATTCTCGACCCCCCAATGTAAGAATAGTGACCACTTTGCCAAGGCTCAAGAAGCTTGCCAGAAAGATATCAGGCTTCTGGTGTGTTGCAAGCTTGGTTTGCAATTGTCTGGGGTCCTACTACTTCTAAAAATATATTTAATCATATGTACTTTGTTGGGAAAATATGATTATACTATATATTTCCAAAAACACCATATTAATGAAGATACTCGTTTGTGTATGAGACTAAATCGTTACATAAAAGTTTATACTTGTACATGAGACTAAATCAGTATAAGAAAGTTTATACTATGACCTTGCTAGTAGTTCATATGTGATGTTAGATCAATATGTGAGGTCAACATCCATATTATCAATAATTTGTATTAGATGTACAAACGTGAGAAATTTTAATATATGTCATGGACTTGATAATAATTAGGTTTCATTTGTGCAATAGCTACATAGTGATCTTTTGGATGGGACAGAAAAATAAATTTGTTTAAGTAAATTTTCCTCCTTAATAGGAAGACAACATAATGGTAAGTGTATTTGTTTTACTTTGTACAAATCTTGTTTCCTCTCATTACTTTATCCATTCTAAAATACATGACACATTAGAATCGAAGAGTCTTTGAGATGTAAACTTCATTATTTGGTAAATTATTATATTGCTAAAGGGTAGAGAAGTTTCCCCATAATTTTTTGTAATCCATTATTTATTTTTTAAATGCACAAGTTGTATTTTATCTATATACTTGATAACTCTCTACCCATTATACCAGTTCTTCAATCAAGTTGCTCGGAGCTACCACTCACTTCCATCTATTTGTCATGTAACATGACCAAACTTATCTACAAAAATAACATGACCAAGCTAACATGGATAACGTAGTTTTAACATCTGAATTCATTCCTTTCAATGACATTGTGTCTTAAATTTCAAAGAATTAGAAACAACATAATTGAACAAAAGTGTATTAAAAGACGATTCATCGAGAAAATATAGAAACTCATGAGCCATAGATATTTTCGATGATAGTAGAAAACATACATTTGGTCTAAAAGTTATACCAAAAAAAGCTTTTCCTTACAAAATTTGGGTGATTTTTTCACCAAAATCGGGTACGATTGCTAATAAATTAAATTACACTATTTTTAAAATTATCTTGATAAAAATGGTTGTAGATCTGTGTTGTGGATAATGATGAGAAATAAATTCTCCTAACAATGTTGATCTTAATATTTCTATAGTAGTATCAACCTCCGATTTGTGCAAGAACATGCCCT
This sequence comes from Triticum dicoccoides, assembly GCF_002162155.2. Classification (NCBI taxonomy): domain Eukaryota; kingdom Viridiplantae; phylum Streptophyta; class Magnoliopsida; order Poales; family Poaceae; genus Triticum; species Triticum dicoccoides. The sequence continues at coordinate 64,819,279 of NC_041393.1, forward strand.
AGTTACTACCCATCGAGCCTTCACCTCCATGCACATCTTGTGCTTGATCTCTTTCTTTTGTTAGTGCTGGCTAAATACGCCCAAATGCTATGGGTGATCATGCCATCAAGTTTGATTTCAATTACAAAAATCTAGTCGATTTCACCTGACATGTTGTGTCAGGAAGACATCGCAACAAAGGTGAGAGACACTTTGTCCAACTATCACCGAAAATGGTTCATGTCACATTGTCCTAGACATGTAGCCAAGCGTTGGGACAACTCTTCAAGCAAGCAGCAATAAACTAATTAAGTACTAATCCATGTTTTGTCATAGCTAGAAGGAATCCAATCTTTGACTCTCTGCCACATGCGATGAATCATTAAGTCAGTCGGGCCTAACTAGTTGCACGGGATAACCCACTTCTATACTCCGAAGTAAAGTCCAAACGCTCAGCGGAATCCTCACGTGCTGAGGTTTGACTAAGGAAATAAGGACTAACCTAGTGAAGCGTGTAGAGTATGTGTTGTGTGGGTGACATAGTATGTGAAAGGGCATTTCCCTACCTTATGTTTTGGATGATGATGACAACCCTTTGTTGGTCTAATCCTATGCTAAATGTTTCAGGTTCTCAATGATTAGGCTTTCATCGGTTAGTGGTTCTCTCTCGAAGGAATCGTTTGAAGACAGAATCCTCTACGCTTTTTATCTCTTTGGTCGTAGGTATCCCGTACTATCTAGAGGGAATCCACTTTGGGAAGAATAGGGGATTCCATTCACGCACACCTCCATCACCCCTCTTTTGTCGAGAGAGTGCCTCCTTTTTTAATCTAATCTTTGCTGTGTTTTCCCAGCGGTTGTACCGCTCGTCCGAGCGGTTGTACCGCTGGCTCTTGACGCTTCTCTGCCTTTGTCGTGCGGTGGTACCACTGCCTCCGGGCGGTGGTACCGCCACCTGACTCTGCAAAGACCAGCAGCGGTTGTTCCGGCCATGCACCGCCCATTTACCGGTCAGGCTTCTGTTTTGATGCGGTGGCTGGGCGGTGGTGGCCCGGTAGGTCCGGTTGTTCCTTATCAACCGGTACAACCGGAGGTTCGAGCGGTTCTTCCTCTCATACCTTAGCCGCTCAAGTGCTCAAGGCCAGTCGGTTGCACCGACCCTGCACCGCCCAACTACCGCCCTCAAGGGTGACTCCGTTCTGTTTTGGTGCGGTAGTTGTGCGGTGGCTGGGCGGTTGGTCCGGTTATTTGCTAATGACCGGTACTACCACCCGATGGTCCGGTTGTACCGCCTGGTAGGGTTCTGCAGCTACATCGTGAGTCCCGGTTGTACCGGGACAAGGAGCGGTTGTACCGCTGCAGTACTGAAAACGCAGTAACGGTTGGATTTAAGTGGGCTGCTATATAAGGTGGTTCTTCCACCTACCACGCCCACCTCTTACCTCTCTCATTCCACCATTAATGCTCTCAAGCTCTCTTGCCCGATCTCTCTCTCTAGCCACTCAAACTTGTTGATTTGCTAGGGTTTGAAGGAGGAGACCTAGATCTACACTTCCACCAAAGGATATTTGGTTCCCCCATACTTTCTAGTGTGGATTTTGTTACTCTTGGGTGCTTGGGCACCCTAGACGGTTGAGGTCACCTCGAGGCCATATTCCATTGTGGTGAAGCTTCGTGGTTTCGTTGGGAGCCTCCAATTGTTGTGGAGATTGCCCCAACCTTGTTTGTAAAGGTCCGGTTGCCGCCTTCAAGGGCACCAATAGTGGAATCACGGCATCTCGCATTGTGTGAGGGTGTGAGGAGAATACGGTGGCCCTAGTGGCTTCTTGGGGAGCATTGTGCCTCCACACTGCTCTAACGGAGACGTACTTCCCTTTAAAAGGAAGGAACTTCGGTAACACATCCTCGTCTCCATCGGCTCCACTCTTGGTTAATTCGTGCCTTTACTTTTGCAAGCCTACTTGTGTTACATCCATTGCTTGCTTATGTGCTAGTTGTTATTGCATCATATAGGTTGCTCACTTAGTTGCACATCTAGACAACCTATTTTGTTGCAAAGTTTAATTTGGTAAAGAAAAGCTTAAAAATTGTTAGTTGCCTATTCACCCCCCTCTAGTCAACCATATCGATCCTTTCAATTGGTATCAGAGCCTCGTCTCTTTATTAAGGACTTTGTCGTCCGAAGAGTATGGTTGACACCAACGACGGTGCGGAGGAACACTCCGGTGTGAATCCCATCTCGTCTTCGGCCGAAGGGGGAACCTCGGTCTCACGTGAGGAATTCAATGTGGCTTTAGACACATTGAAAACCTCCATGACGGCCGAGGTTAAAAGCATGTTTACTGAATTTCTAGAAGGACTTAAACTATCTACCTCGCTGATGAAAGTGGGTGATCCTACTAACAAGGTGACGGATGCTACCTCCGACAAGGGGGAAGCTAACAATGAAAAGATTCCTTCTACTAATGGTAGAAATGGAACTGGCATCTATGCCCATGTGGAACCTCCTATCTATAGAGGACCGATTCCCTCCACTCATTTAAATCATGCCGGTCCTCCTCCTAAATATGAGAAGCATGAAGATTTTGACTCTTGGGTTTATCGTTTCAAGCGTCATTTAAAACATGTGAACACTAACCTTTGGAGAATCATTGAAGAAGGTTTTTATCCTCATGACCCAAGCAACTTCACCCCTCGAGAAGACGTAGACAATCAATTCAATGAGAGTGCTCTCTTCATCATCCAAGATGCTATCCTTCCCGAAGACCTTCCTCATCTTCGACCTCATGTCATGGCTAAAGAAGCATGGAAATGTGTCGAGCGTCTCTATCGAGGAGGTGCTAGCATTCAATGCTCCAACTATGAAGTGGTGCAAGATGAAGCCGATGAGTTTGCAATGAAAGAAGATGAAGAACCTCGTGAGCTCTTTCGAAGAGTGACCAAACTCGCGGTCGCACTCCGAGATCATGGAAGCAAGGATACGGATGACAATTGGATCAAGCGAAAGTTCCTCAAGGCCATGATACCCTACAATAAGGCCATGTCCTCCATCATTCATCAAAGACCGGACTTCCACTCCATGACCTCAAGTGAAGTGTTGGATGAGTTCGTTGCAATGAGCATCTTGGACAAGACCGCCGACAATGCGGTGCTCCGTTCTCAAAGGGCAAAGAAGCCCAACCTTGCTTTGAAGGCCAAGGTTATTGTGGAAGAAGAGGAAGAAGTGGAAGATGAGGAAAGCAACCCCGAAGACACCAAATTTGATTACCATGAGCACATGGCCCTTGCTTCAAGACAATTTTGGAGCAAGAAGAATTCAAGACCCAACTTCAACAAGAACAACTCACGTGGCGTCAAGGACAAGCAACGAGTTAGAACTTGCTTCAATTGTGGCAATGTGAGCCATTTCGTTGCGGATTGTCCTTACGAGAAGAGGGAAGACAATGGTGGCAAGTTCATCCGAAAAGACAAAGCCAAGTCCCTCCCCAACAAGAACAACTTCGCCAAGAAGACTCCCACTCGTGGGTTGGTGGTTCAAGAAGAATACCAAGAGGATGACGATGATGATGAAAATGAAGAAGCAATGGCCATGGCATCCGTTGCCATTGCTACTACTCCCCGGGTGTCTCTCTTTGATTCACCCAACGAAAACATCACCGCCAAATGCCTCATGGCTAAAGCTTCAAACAAGGTAACCCCCAACATTAAAACCACCATCATTACTAATCCCTCCATGGAGGATTGCATTGATGAACATGATGGGTCTAATGAAGAAGTGAATGAGTTTGAGTCTTTTATGAGTAAGCTCAAGGGCAAGTCAAAGAAGCATTTTGTTGCTCTCTTGGAACAACTTGGTGAGGCCAATGACATGATCGAGGCTCACGAAGAAACCATCTCTAAGATGGAAGGTCATAGTCGTGACTATGCCGATGAGATATCGGATCTCTCTAATGCTCTTGAGGAAGAGCGTGTGCATCGTTTGACTTTTGAGGAGTCACACAATGATGACCATGCTAAGTTAAAGAAAGATCTTGATCATGCTCTTGTCGTGTCTCGTGTGCTAACTTCCGAGAAGTCTAAACTTGGGGTTGATCATGCTAGACTCAAAGAGGAGTTTGAGATACTTGACAAGGCTCACAAGGTCTTGAAGGGTGCTCACGCTAACCTCAAAGAGTCTCATGCTCAACTCCAAGTTAAGCTAACCAAGGAAAAAGGCACCTTTCCTCATATGGTATTAATTGATAATGCATGTGCTACTAACCCGTGTTGTGAGCATGTGCATCTTGTGGAGGAGAATGACAAGTTGAAGGATCAACTTGAGAAAGGCCTTGTTTCATGCATTCAAGGTGAGAAGAACCTCAACGACCTCTTGAGCAATCAAAAGGAAATTGTGGCCAAGGAAGGAATTGGATTTGCACCTAAGTCCAAGAGCAAGAAGAAGAAGAATGACAAGACCAAACGTCCTCCTCCTCTCAAGCAAACTTTTGTAAAAGAGGGAGAGGGTGCTTCTAAGGATAAGAAGGAAAAAGTGAAGGGGGTTGACACTCAAAAGGGCAAAAGCATTTCCCCCAACAAAGCCGGTGACTTTAACCCATCATATGTGTTGTGCCATGCTAGTGATGGACATGTTTATGCTAGATTTGTTGGTTCTCCCTATGAGTACATTGAATGGTCTATTTGGGTTCCCAAGACCCTTGACTAACATCAAAGGACCCATTACTAAATGGGTACCTAAAACCAAGCATTGATCTCCTGTAGGTGTTTGCTTCCGGTGGGGGATCATGGTTGCTCGATAGTGGAGCAACAAATCATATGACCGGGAGCAAGGACTTGGTGGTGGACGTGCAAGAGATTCCATCTATGCCCACCAATGTCGAGTGGGGTGATGCATCACATTCTAAGGTATTGGGTCTCGGCAAGGTTGTAATTTCTCATGATCTTACGATCGAGAAAGTCATGCTTGTTGAGTCCCTTGCATACAATTTGCTTTCCGTTCGTCAACTTGCACTCATGGGTTTTGCTACATTCTTTGACATTGATACCGTGGCCCTCTTGTGGAGAAAGACTCTTAAATTAGCCTTTGTTGGGCATGTCGAGAATGGTCTCTACGTTATTAACTTTTTGGAGCGACCCACTAAGACCGCGACATGCCTAATGGCTAAAGTTGACGTGGGATGGCTTTGGCATCGCCGTTTAGCCCATGTCAATATGAGATCTTTGCAAATTCTTCTCAAGGGGGACCATGTCCGTGGACTAACAAATGTTAGTTTTGCCAAAGATCGTGCTTGCAGTGCTTGTATCAAAGGAAAGCTTCATGAAAAGGCTCACCCTCCATCAACCATAATCTACTCGAAGAGACCCTTGGAGCTCCTTCACATGGATCTCTTTGGGCCTCCATCTTTTGATAGTCTTGGAGGTAGAAAGTATTGCTTGGTGATTGTGGATGACTATTCAAGATACACTTGGGTATTCTTCTTCAAGAGGAAGAGTGAGACTCAACAAACCGTCACCGATTTGCAAATGAAGCTCAACGTCAACACAATGCAAAGATCTTGACAATAAGGAGTGACAACGGCACCGAGTTCAAGAACTACACCTTGGATGAGTTTCTTAGTGATGAGGGGATCAAGCACCAATATGCTGCTCCATACACCCCTCAACAAAATGGTGTTGCGGAGAGGAAGAACCGGACATTGATGGATGCGGCTAGGACCATGATGGCGGAGTTTAAGTCTCCATACAACTTTTGGGCCAAAGCCATCAACACCGCATGTCATGCATCCAATCGGCTCTATCTTCGCAAAGGCTTGAACAAGACTCCTTATGAGATACTTACCGGCAACAAGCCCAACCTCAAGTACTTCCGGGTGTTCGGTTGTAAGTGTTTCATTCTCAAGAAAGGTGTTTGTTTGTCTAAATTTGAGGCTAGAACTCTTGAGGGCATATTTGTTGGTTATGCTACAAACTCTCATGCTTACCGTGTCCTCAACAAGTCCACCGGACTCATTGAGGAGACGTGTAACGTGGAGTTTGACGAAAATAACGGCTCCCAAGTGGAGCAAAGTGGTACTTGTGATGTAGGTGATGAAATTCCTCCCCAAGCCATAAGAAGAATGGGTATTGGTCATATCCTACCCATTAAGGAACCCCTTGTGGCCGAAGGAGAAGGACAATGCTCCACTCAAGTGGAGCCATCACCTCCCCAAGACCCACACGCTTCCGAAGAACAAAGTGAAGGCCCTCACCCTCATGAACAAGACCAAGGGCAAGATCAACCTCAAGATGGTGGTGAACCTCTAAATGATGCCCAAGGTCAAGTTCTCCCCCTCGAGCAAGTTCAAGATCATGAGCAAGCTCAAGATCAAGAACAAGCTCAAGACGGCGCTCAATATGATCAAGTTAACCCTCCTCCTTCCACACCCGAGGAGGAATTAGAGCGTCGTGCCGCGAAGATTGCTTCCAAGCTCACCACCCAAGGCCATGTCATGGAAAACGTGGTTGGAAGCCTAAGAAAGGGGGTGAGCACTCGTAGATAATTAGCAAACTATTGTGAACATCATGTGTTTGTATCTTGTGTTGAACCCCAAAAGGTCTATGAGGCGCTCGAAGACTCGGATTGGCTCAATGCCATGCATGAAGAACTCAACAACTTCGAGTACAACAAGGTGTGGAGATTGGTGCCAAGACCTTCGGGGAACCACAACGTCATTGGAACCAAGTGCATCTTCAAGAACAAGCAAGATGCTCAGGGGACCATCATTCGCAACAAGGCGAGATTGGTAGCACAAGGCTACTCCCAAGTCGAGGGTATCGACTACGGTGAAACCTTTGCTCACGTTGCTCGTCTTGAATCCATTCGTTTGTTGATTGCTTATGCTTCCCATCACAACTTTAAGTTGCAACAAATGGATGTGAAAAGTGCTTTTCTTAATGGTCCTATTAATGAGTTGGTCTATGTCAAGCAACCCCCCGGGTTCGAGGACCCCTACTTCCCGGATCCTGTGTATCAACTCGATAAGGCACTCTATGGCCTTAAACAAGCCCCACGTGCGTGGTATGACCACCTTACCGAGTTGCTACAAGATCGTGGATTTGAAGTAGGACAAATCGATCCCACTCTTTTTACTAAGAAGGTCAAAGGGGAGTTGTTTGTATGCCAACTATATGTTGATGATATTATCTTTGGTTCTCCTAACAAAGCTTTCAATGAGGAATTTGCCGCTCTCATGACCTCCAAGTTCAAGATGTCTTCGATGGGAGAGTTGAAGTTCTTCTTTGGTTTTGACATCAAACAAAGGAGAGAAGGAACCTTTATCAACCAAGCCAAATACACTCAAGACATGCTTAAAAGATTCAAGCTAAGTGATGTCAAGCCGGCTACTACTCCAATGCCTACCAAGTGCCAACTTGACATCGATCCCAATGGTAAAGCGGTGGATCAAAAGGTATATCGCTCCATGATTGGCTCCCTGCTTTACCTTTGTGCATCTAGACCAGATATCATGTTGAGTGTGGGGATGTGTGCACGGTTTCAAGCCGCACCAAAGGAAAGTCACTATGTGGCGGTTAAGCGAATCTTTCGATATTTGGCTCATACCCCAAACTTTGGCTTATGGTACCCAAGAGGAGCAAATTTCAAGCTTGAAGGTTTCACGGATTCCGATTGGGCGGGGGACAAAGTGGATAGGAAGTCCACTTCCGGAGGGTGCCAATTTCTTGGTTGCTCTTTGGTAAGTTGGTCTTCCAAGAAGCAAAGTTGTGTGTCTCTCTCGTCCACCGAAGCGAAGTATGTGGCGGCCGGTAGTTGTTGTGCTCAACTCCTATGGATGAGGCAAACTCTAAAGGAGTACGGTGTCATTTGTGACAAAGTGCCTCTTTGGTGCGATAATGAAAGTGCCATCAAGATTTCTCTCAACCTGGTACAACACTTCAAGACGAAGCACATTGAGATTCGGTATCACTTCATCCGGGATCACATTAGGCGAGGGGAGATCGAGCTCAAGTATGTCAACACTCATGATAACCTTGCAAATATTTTCACGAAGCCCTTGGATGAAGCAAGATTTCGCGAGTTAAGGCATGAGCTAAATATCATTGATTTGAGCAATGTGACTTGAACCCGTGTACCCACCACCACACTCAACTTGTTGTCTAGTTTAGGTGTAGGCATGGACATAGGGGGAGTGTTGTTCTCTCAATGAGCTCTCCCTCCCCCCATCATGCATAAATCGATCACCTCTTTCACATTAGCCATTTTTGATGGTACTTGTGCTTCAAAGAAGAGTTTTGGTCATGGGCCCAAGGATAATTCTTCGCGGTGCCATACCATTTGACTCAAACATAGGTGGCTTCGGCCATCGCCCTCTCTTAAGAGAGAGGACTGAGCTCGCTCTGCTTGTGTGCGGTTGCTTTTGTTTTCCCTTCGTTCTTTTCCCTGTTCTTAGTGTTTGGTTTCTCCTATTTGTTGTCCCGTTTGTCTTGTTCTCTTCTTTTTTGGTCTGGGCTTTGGTGGTCGGGCGGTACAACTGGTGTCACGGGCGGTTCTACCGCTGATACCTGGTTGTGCTGCCCCAGTTGGGTTGCTTTCGGTGCTTGGGCAGTTATACCGCCCATTTTCACTGGGGCTTCTCCGTCCGGTTCTACCGGTTGTCTCCGGGCGGTACTTCCGGTGCCCTTCAGGAAACGGAAGTACCGCCCACTACAATCTGTCAGCACCTGACTTGCGGTACAACCGGTCCTAGGAGCGGTTCTACCGCCGCGCGGCTATGGGCCTATTTATATCCGACGGGTCGAAGGGTTTTTCTTTTTTCCCTTCGTCCCCGTTCGCCTCCTCCTTGCCCTAGCCGCCGGTCACCTCTGCCCCGCCCCGGAGTGCGCCCCGCGCTTCGGACCCGAGGGCTCTGCGTGGATTCTCTCCGTGGAAGCCTTCCAGTCTTCTCCCATGGATGGTGGTAATGCCCTTGTCCTTCGTTCTTTGTTCTAGGTTTTCATCTTGTCTTAGGGCATTACTTTACCCTCCTAGTTTAGTGTTCGTTCTTTGGTTGGGAGAGATCGTTGTTTTTCTTGTGTATGTGCAGTACCTAGAACTCCGAATCTTGCTTGGGTGAGTTGCACGTCTTGAACAGATCTAACTACCCTGGTAGTGCCACTGACAGCGGTTCTACCGCCCAGACGGGCAGTACAACCGGTGGGGCGGTTCTACCGGTGGGAGATCCGGTACAACCGGAATGTATGCACCACACAACATTGTTCTGGTTTCTATGGTGTTGCATTTTTCGTATGCTTTCCTCTCATTCTTGTTGGTTTTCGTGTGTCCCCTTCGTGTTTGTGTTCAGGTGGCTCCAGTTCTCACTCTGCTCCTCGCAAGACCAAGAAGAGGGTTCGAAGGGCTCCGCGCCCGGCTGAGTCTGAAGAGGAAGTTGTGATCCCCACCAAGCCCACTCGCCGTGAAAAGTCTGCCGCTGCCAAGCAACGTGTGGTAATGCCACTCCACCGTTGGAAAGCCAAGGATTGGGAAGCCTTCCGCTCAAAGAATCCTTATGTGGTTCCCGTAGCTCCTTGTTGGACCACTGTTCAGTTTCGGAATGAGATGCAAGTACAAATTGTTCATGAACTCTTTGAGCACAACAAGAATAGATATGCCAAGCAGTGGACCATCGATCTTGATCATTGGCGGAACAACCTGGAGTATTTTGGTGAGGCTTTGGCTCTTTGTGAGGAGTTTGATCTTGTCAAGCTCATGTCCGTCAACTGTGACTTTGATGTTCAACTCATCCATCAGTTCTATGCCACCGTTCACTTTGGAGAAGATGACGCGCGCACCCTCACTTTCATGTGTCGTGATGAGCTCTTTCAAGTTCCCTGGAGGACCTTCTGCAATGCTATTGGGTACGATGATACCGGTCTGGAAGGAAGGGGTGGCATTCGCCCCCATGATCATCCTGACCCCATGCCTAAGGAGAAGCTTGCCCCTCTGTACATTCGGGGCCGTGGTATTATTGGTGAATCTAAGGATTTGGTGAAGGTCTATGACATCATGCATCGTGTTTTTCGCAATGTGCTTCCGCCCAAAGTGGGGAATCAAGATGAAATCCATGGCTATCTTTTTGACTTGATGGTTGCTATGAAGATCAAGGTGGGATCTGGGGAGAAGTTTGATGTGTCCAACTGGCTGTGGCACAAGATGTACAACATGGTCATCTACAAGAAGGTCCCCATTTATGCTCCGTTTGTCATGTGCTTTCTGAACTCCATGTGGGAAGTTCGCCGTCCTGGAGAGCCCCTCACCTCTCCTGACAATCTTACCATTCACGAAGTCAAGCTCCTTAGGAAGAAGAAGCACGCCGAGCCACGTTTCCCTGCTGATGCTCCCGAGGATGTCTATGCCACTTTTGATGATGAGGATTTTGTGTTGGAACCAGGGGCCAAGCCCTCATGGGTGGACAAGCTCGCTGCGAAGGTGAAGAAGACTTTCTGCCTTCAGTCTGACATCCAGAAGAGGATGTATGAGGCACATGTCAATGAGAAGCTTGCGCGGCGTCGCCAAATTGCTATGATGAGGCACCTCAGCATGTCGGTTCAGAGTGGTTCTGAGAAGAGCATCACACCGGAGGAGCGTTGGATATCTTCCCACAGCACCTGAACTGATGATGAAGCCCCTCCTCAGCCCTCCACCACCGTTTCTGCTGCTGATGATATCATGGAGGACTCAGATCGGGACGATGATGAAGTTTCTGATAATGGTGAAGATTCTGACAATGATGAAGATCCAGATGCTACCGGGGAGTCAGAGGAGGACGACTGAGCCTGGGGCGATAGCTTCGCTCTCTTCCTTTTTGGTGTCCTGATGCCAAAGGGGGAGAGAGTGTGATAGGACTCGGGAGTTGCATGGGTGGTTGCGTAGTGTGTGTCTCGTGTTGAACTTGTCTGTGGTCTCCAGTTGAACCTTTGGTCGTTCTCGTTTGCTTTGTGTGGATTTTGTGCCACTCCTGCTATCTTATCTTTATGCTTGTTGGTCTTTATTGGTAGTATTGCTCTTGTTTCTTTGTGTTGGCTACCTTCATGTTATATGCTTTATGTGGCCAGCCTATAAAATCTAGGGGGAGTCTCGACCTGGGGCTCACATCTAGGGGGAGCTCCGTCTAGATTCTATAGACTTCTATCTTATATCGTGTTGTTGTCATCATCCACCAAAAAAGGGGAGATTGAAAGGGCATTTCCCTACCTTATGTTTTGGATGATGATGACAACCCTTTGTTGGTCTAATCCTGTGCTAAATGTTTCAAGTTCTCAATGATTAGGCTTTCATCGGTTAGTGGTTCTCTCTCGAAGGAATCGTTTGAAGACGGAATCCTCTACGCTTTTTATCTCTTTGGTCGTAGGGATCCCGTACTATCTAGAGGGAATCCACTTTGGGAAGAATAGGGGATTCCATTCACGCACACCTCCATCACCCCTCTTTTGTCGAGAGAGTGCCTCCTTTTTTAATCTAATCTTTGCTGTGTTTTCCCAGCGGTTGTACCGCTCGTCTGAGCGGTTGTACCGCTGGCTCTTGACGCTTCTCTGCCTTTGTCGAGCGGTGGTACCGCTGCCTCCGGGCGGTGGTATCGCCACCTGACTCTGCAAAGACCAGCAGCGGTTGTTCCGGCCATGCACCGCCCATGTACCGGTCAGGCTTCTGTTTTGATGCGGTGGCTGGGCGGTGGTGGCCTGATAGGTTCGGTTGTTCCTTATCAACCGGTACAACCGGAGGTTCGAGCAGTTCTTCCGCTCATACCTTAGCCGCTCAAGCGCTCAAGGCCAGGCAGTTGCACCGGCCTTGCACCGCCCAACTACCGCCCTCAAGGGTGACTCCGTTCTGTTTCGGTGCAGTAGTTGTGCGGTGGCTGGGCGGTTGGTCCAGTTATTTGCTAATGACCGGTACTACCGCCCGATGGTCCGGTTGTACCGCCTGGTAGGGTTCTGCAGCTACATCGTGAGTCCCGGTTGTACCGGGACAAGGAGCGGTTGTACCGCTGCAGTACTGAAAACGCAGTTACGGTTGGATTTAAGTGGGCTGCTATATAAGGTGGTTCTTCCACCTACCACGCCCACCTCTTACCTCTCTCACTCCACCATTAATGCTCTCAAGCTCTCTTGCCCGATCTCTCTCTCTAGCCACTCAAACTTGTTGATTTGCTAGGGTTTGAAGGAGGAGACCTAGATCTACACTTCCACCAAAGGATATTTGGTTCCCCCATACTTTCTAGTGTGGATTTTGTTACTCTTGGGTGCTTGGGCACCCTAGACGGTTGAGGTCACCTCGAGGCCATATTCCATTGTGGTGAAGCTTCGTGGTTTCGTTGGGAGCCTCCAATTGTTGTGGAGATTGCCCCAACCTTGTTTGTAAAGGTCCGCTTGCCGCCTTCAAGGGCACCAATAGTGGAATCACGGTATCTCGCATTGTGTGAGGGCGTGAGGAGAATACGGTGGCCCTAGTGGCTTCTTAGGGAGCATTGTGCCTCCACACCGCTCTAACGGAGACGTACTTCCCTTTAAAAGGAAGGAACTTCGGTAACACATCCTCGTCTCCACCGGCTCCACTCTTGGTTAATTCGTGCCTTTACTTTTGCAAGCCTACTTGTGTTACATCCATTGCTTGCTTATGTGCTAGTTGTTATTGCATCATATAGGTTGCTCACTTAGTTGCACATCTAGACAACCTATTTTGTTGCAAAGTTTAATTTGGTAAAGAAAAAAGCTTAAAAATTGTTAGTTGCCTATTCACCCCGCCTCTAGTCAACCATATCGATCCTTTCAGTATGTTTTGGTTGAAGGGTGGTTGTTAGATGTAATTTAGAAAAGTTATTTCTCGATCATTTTAAATGTAACAAAACTTATAACATAGATCTTTTTTTAGGAAACTTATAATATAAAGCTGGTTACAATATGTTTATGTAGTAGTTAGCTAGTTATGCAGCTTGTACTTTGCTTTCATTGCTTTTATCAATATATATATACTACTAGATAGTGTATGAATAACTTTGAATATTGACCGTTGGTTGAAGTCAATTGATGAAAAATAGGTTGCAAATCCTAGCACTATTGGTCGTTAGATATTCATGGTTGAGCTTAATCTCTAGGCACAAATCTCACGATACAAGCACTAATCCTTTATTCTAGGATCTTCCATACTTTAATTATTTAAAAACATTGCAACATTGCTTTAAATGAATTATCTTTTTTGACTTTATAATTTACAAAAATGCACAGTATGCACAAGCTTCCTTTATTCTAGGATTTTCCATACTTTAATTATTTGAAAACATTGCAACATTGCTTTAAATGAATTACCATTTGTTGACTTTATAATTTAGAATGCACAGTATGCACAAGCTTCGAAACACAACCACTTCTCCTTTGCTCTATAATCATGCAACCTTTCATTATCCAAACTTTTTTCTTATTCATTTTTAGTGTATCATTTACAGCGCACAATATCTACAAACCTCATATCACAAACACTTCTTATTAGTTCTAGACTCTTCCATACTTTAGTCCTTCCACTTTTGTCCTCTTCTAAAATAAGTGTCATTCATTTTTACTTTATTATTTATTTTTTGTCAAGGCTTATGACAACAGTAGCGACTAAAATTACAACATGACATAAATGTGTTGCATATATTTCACATGAGTTTCGTGTAATATTATGCCATGCAGTCTTCAAATATTTTTGTAATGATTTTCAATAGGATAAACTATGAAAACTATATGTACATCTATGCCATGCATATACGACTCTCAATTTACACGTTTACCTCTATTATAATGTGGTATGTCGATAGTAATTCATAAAAAATGTGATCAATTCATACTTTGGTTATCTATATAAGCTACGTACAATGCCCATCTACCTTACTAGTATGGGCTTAAAGAGGCAATTAACATCAGTGATTTCGAAGCTAGAACAGGAAATGCGTGAGGAAAAGGTAAAGTCGTGGGTGGCTGATCAGTTGGTGGGTGTGAACCACGAGAGTTAATTGCCCAGAAGTACCACAATTGGGGCATTACGTGCGGATTGGTACCACTTTTGGTAATTTTTACATGTTAGTACCAAGTTTAAGGCTAATCGTTACAAAAAGGTCTAAACTGCATATAAATACGTATTGACGGTGTATCTGACTGGCAGGGCCCGCCTGTCAGGTTCTAATGTGGCATGGTCTTTTGCAGGAAACCCCCTTGCTTTATATGTAATAACATACCTGCCCTATTTTTTTGCAGGAAAAAGGCTCACTGAGAGGCTCTTTTTTCCGTTCGCAATTTTCACCGCCGCAGCGGACTCATTTCATAATTTCCGTTGAATTGGACAAATATATATGACTCTCAATTTACATCTACGCCATGCATATATGACTCTCAATTTACACGTTTACCTCTATTATAATGTGGTATGTCGATAGTAATTCATAAAAAATGTGATCAATTCATACTTTGGTTATCTATATAAGCTACGTACAATGCCCATCTACCTTACTAGTATGGGCTTAAAGAGGCAATTAACATCAGTGATTTCGAAGCTAGAACAGGAAATGCGTGAGGAAAAGGTAAAGTCGTGGGTGGCCGATCAGTTGGTGGGTGTGAACCATGAGAGTTAATTGCCCAGAAGTACCACAATTGGGGCATTATGTGCGGATTGATATTATTTTTGATAATTTTTACATGTCAGTACCAAGTTCGTTACAAAAAGATCTAAACTGCGTATAAACAGCCGCAGCGGACTCATTTCATAATTTCCATCGAATTGGACAAATTCCGTTCGCAATTTTCACCGCCGCAGCGGACTCATTTCATAATTTCCGTCGAATTGGACAAATATATAAAAGAAATTAAAATTACGCGGAGGCAGGATTCGAACCTGCGACCTGCCGCTGGAAGCTTCGCGCGCTAGCCACCCCGCCACAGGATGCCTAATGTTGTAACACAACCGTCGGACTTATACATACTACAAACTCTGGGCCGGCGGTTGGGCTCAGTGAGGCCTGCAATATTTTTTTTGTTTTGCATTTTACTGGGCCCAAGTTTCTTTTCGTTTCTCCATCTTTTTTCATTCAATGAAAATTGATCATTTTGTAATACATGTTGAAGATTCTAAAAAAAAAGTAATATATGTCGAACAATTTTCTTATTATATACACCATAAATTTCAAAAGTTCACAGCGCATCATGTAAAATTTTGTTCACCATATATTTATCATTTTTCTAATAAATGTAAAATGATCATTTGTGTAATTTATGTTGAACAATTTTCTTAATATATGTTCACCATATATTACAAAAAGTTCAGCGTGCCTTATTCAACATATATTTAGAAAATTGTTCAACATATATTGATCATTATTGTAAAAAATGCAAATTGTTCATTTTTGTAATATTTTTTGAACAAATTTCTTAATATATGTTCACCATAAATTACAAAAAGTTCACCGTGCATTATGTAAAATGTTCATCATATATTGAGAAAAAAAGTTCAACATATATTATAAAAATAATCAATTTGCATTTCTGTTCAACGTATGTTACCAAAAGTTCATTATATTAAAAAAATCTTCAGCATTTGAAAGAAGAGGTCATCGTGCATTAAAAAATGTCCACTGTTCTCGGAAAAAGTGATCAACGTACATTAAGAAAATGTTCATGCGTATTTGAAAATATGTTCATCATGAGTGCGGCTAATCTGCACCCGGGCTCATCTGCACCCACGCTTAGAAAAAAATTCAAAAAAAATACTAGAAAAATTCAAAAAATTCCAATTTTTTTTGTGGTGGTAGATAATTTGACGCGTGAGGTGTGCCCCAAAATTCAACTCATTTGAGCATCTGAGCAGCTCTCGGCAAAAAAGACAAAGTCAGGGTCTGTAAAAATGTAAACTGTTCATGCACTGTTTTGACCCGATTTGTCTTTTTTGCCGAGAGCTGCTCAGATGTCCAAATGAGTTGAATTTTAGGGCGCACCTCACGCGTCAAATTATCTACCACCACAAAAAAGTTTGGAATTTTTTGAAATTTTCTAGTATTTTTTTTGAAGTTTTTGCTGAGAGGGAGCAGATGAGCCCGGGCACCGTTTTGAGTTTTCCGTTCATCATGTATTTAAAAATATGTTCATTATGTATTTGAAAACATGTTCATTATATACTAAAGCCTATCTTAAGAAATGTTCAATAAGTATGTTGAAAATTCAGGAGAAAAACCAACCCATGGAATGAACAAAGATGAAGAAATGAAAAGAAACCTGGGAATGAACGAGCCCTAGGACGCGCGCCAGTAAAACGCGAGGCAAAAAAAATATTGCAGGCCTCGGTCAGCCCAAGCGCCGGCCCAGCATTCTAGCGATTGTATAAATTGCCTAACGCTGTTTCACCAACGCAAGCCCCGATCGAGCGCGTACGCCCATCCCCCTCAGCTACCGGTACGTATATTTGGGTCGGCCCATTTGATCTTTCTGATTTTGGAAGATTCCCCCATTTGCTCTTTCTGATTTTGGAAGGTTCAATAACCTCCTTCCCAAACCGGGTTTTTGTGTGTGTTTTCTTTTGCATCCCTTTTTTCTTCTTTTTCATGTTCGTTTACTTTTATTTTTATTTCTTTTAAATTGTGGACATTTTTCAAATTCATTAACAGTTTTTAAAATAGTGTACATTTTCAAATTCATGATTTTTTTATAAATCTTGAACATTTTTCACGACCATTTTTTGTAATTGTGAAAAATAATCTGAAACCCATGAACTTTATTTTTGAATCACCGATTTTTTCGAATCAATGTTTTTTTTGGAAATTGGGGTAAATTTCAGAAATTCATAAACATTTTTTGTTTTGATGAATAATTTGGAAATATATGATCATTTTTCCAATACATGATTTTTTTAGTCAGCAAACACGTTTTTAATGGATGACTTTTTTTGTAACTCGCAAACATTTAAAAAAATCATGAACATTTGTACAATTTCACAAATATTTTTTTAATACACAAACATGTTTTTCAAAATTGTGAACGTTTCTTAATATGCAAACATATTTTCTTAAATGCCTAATATATTTTGAACCCATGGACATTTTATTATCTCTTGAACATTTTTTTAAATTTCAATACTTGTTTAAATACCGAATTATTTAAAGAAGAAAAAAAGAATAGAAAAACAAAAGAAAAATACTATGAAGTAACTAAGAAAACAGGGAGCCCCACACATTGGGCGCTCCTCTATACATCAGCGATGACCTGTTGGCTGTGTGCTTGCGCGACCACGAGTCTCACTGGTGGGAGCATGCCGCGCGCATCGTGACTATGTGGCCTCATCATGCGGGTGTCATTTGCTTTTTTATGCCTTTTTTTCAATTTTGAATAAATGTATTATAAAAATAATTTAGTTTTTTAGAAGTGTTCAACGCACATTAAAATTTGTAAATTTACTTTAAAAATTGTTGCCTCAACATTTAAAACAAATTGTATCATTAAAAAATGTATGTAACAATACAAAAATGTTCATGATTTCAAAAAATCAATGTGATTTCAAAAATATATATACAATATAAAACAATGTCCTTGCAAATCAAAACATGTTTCTTGTCATACAAAAAAATGTACGGTAAATTTTAAAAAAATGTTTACGTGTTTCAAACAAAATTATTTTGACATTAAAAAAACTATTTATACAATATATAAAAATGTTCACACCGTTTATAATAAGGTTTGATCATATAAAAATGTTTCAGTGTGCATTCGGAAGAAATTGAAAACAAGCATGTGTAAAAACAATGTTATTTCATCTGTTTAAAAATTTTCCTCTAAGACATGTATTAAAAAATGGTAAACATATACAAGAAAATGTTATATATATATAAAAAATGTCCAGTATGTATGGGTAAAATTTGGTTTCAAAACATATATTTGAAAAAATATTATTTAATTATTTGGAATTTTTTTAATGTGTATATCTTTTTTACTAATGTAGAAGAAAAATGTACAATGTGTAGGAAAACACCAGGGAAAGTTTTTGCTACAAATGGTGGAAAAACAAAATAAACAGGAAAAAAACTCCCGCTCGGCTACAGTGTTGGGCCTACCCGATAGCCGCCTGTTTGTAGGCAATTCCTAATTGGAATCGATACAGACAACACATAGCCCTGCATCTCGCTCATAGCGCATGAAGGATCCTACATGGGTTAGCCTTGATGCAGCCCATTAGCCGGTACTGTTTTTTTCTACACAAAATCTTGAAATATAGTTTCCTTTACGTAGGAACCCTAGCAACACTGCACGAGGGAATTTCGGCCCCGTCACCTCCAGATGTCATCTTAGGGCATCTCAAGGAGACCCGCAAAGCTTCGATATATGTTCGACCGGACACATTTGTTTACTTTTGCAATCTAATGGGGACCTGTATCAATCCGCGGAGCAGTCCGGACGTCCGTTTTTGGGCAGAGTGGAGACAAAAGTAGGGGAAATATAACAGAGTCCAGACATCCACTTGACCAACCAAAAGCCTCTGTGTGGTCCTCCTCTCTTTTCTCTCTCTTCACATGCATGGCCCCCTCTCCTCTCTCTCTCCTCCCAACTGGACATCACACCACAAATAGCCACCACATGCATTGTCTTCGCCTACTTTTTCTGCTCCCAACCGGATACTTTGTAATTAGCGTTAGATGGCTCCCTCCCGTATCATATTCGCGGACCACGTCCAGACAGAAAAACGAACATATACCAAAGGAATTTGCGGGTCGGTGTTAGAGATGCCCTTAGTGCTGAGGGATGAGGACCTCAAATCTTTAAAAAAAAATGTAGTTTTCCTCGACATTTAGTGGTCATCGTGGTATTTTTACAAATAAACTTATATCGGTTCTTTGTAGAGATCTGATGGAGTAAAAAAGGAGTGTGTGTCATTGTAGAGCCGGTTATTTGGATGAGTTTCTGTTATTGCATTATATTTCTTTTGGTTTTTTGGGGAGTTAGAATCTTTCCTTTACATTATGGTGATGATCTGATGGTCCAACGACTTGCACTTTGAGGGGATCATCTCAAGTCCAAGTATTTTCATCGCTCACCACTTTCCATGTTTTTGGATGGGAAGCTCAAGGGGCACCCAGAAACCTTTATCTGTGATCAAGTTCGTGAGATGAATGAGTTGCGGTACCACAATTGCAGTCCAATAATTGTCCCTTTACAAAAGATGACTAAGAGATTACGTTGGAATTATTAGTTGTATGAGTTACATTGTAATTTCTTGAATCTTGGATCCAAAGCAGTGTAGCTATAATGATTGCGAACATAAATAAAGTTACAACTATTTCTCAAAAGACATAAAATCATGAAATATATTCATTTTATTATTTATATTTTTTAAAGGATAACATTTTTTTACATATATGAAATAATACATCCTCTTTAAAATGTCTTAGTATGTGAAAAAATGTTCACACATATCAAATTAAAAATCTTCATGTATGTTCAAATTTTGGTTTTTGTACATAATGTACATATATCTTAAAAATGAGTTAATGTTAAAAAGTAAAAAAGAAGATATTCCATCAATATATTCATCTTCGTCATATTAAAATCAAGTTATTTACCTTGAAAAGTACAAAAATACAATGTGAAAATAAATAAAATAAAAGGTAATTTTTTTAGTGAATTATTATCTATTTCAGAAAATGAAGATACGGAGAAGAGTCGACATATAGAAACAAAAAATATTAAATATTTAAAAAGCGGAAGAGAGAAAACAAACAGAGAGATAAAAAAGAAAATTGAAAAATAAATAAATAAAGGTGAAAATTCTGACCTGCCTTACTGGGCATAACGCATGCGTATAGAAACAAAAGAATGGAATATTTTAAAAGCAAAAGGAGAAAATAAATAGAGAAATGAAAAAATAACTAAAGATAATAAACAAAAACGAGAAAATTCCAAGCTGCCTTATTGTGCTTAACCCATGCGGCGGGGATGTGTGTCTGTGTTATAATCCGCTATCACCAAAACATAGTCTTTAGGGTAGGACAAATACCCTTGGCTCTCGGGTGTATATGCACCTAAGATGTAACGATAAGTAATTGTATAAAAATTCAAAAAACTCTGAAACTTTTTGAAAACAAACTTGACCTTCTGTTGTACTTGTATAAAAAGTTTCACCAAGGAATGACATTCATCGTATTCTGGATTGAAAAAAAACCCAACACTATATACAACTTACTATTCACATTTTTTGTCCTAAAAAATTTGTTTACTTTTTGTCCTAAAGCCGAGGGAGTTTTCCCTTCGTGAACCTTTTAATACGGGTACAAAGAAGGTCAAGTTTGTTTTCGATTGTTTTTTTTGAAACTCCGGCCTCTTTATTAGATCAAATAACCATTACATCATCCACCAGCCACCTTATAATCGATGCCGGTGGTTCCTCGACCCACAGCGAGGGTGGGTTGGAAACCGCCAGCCTAGCTAGCTCATGAGAGACACAGTTTGCCTCCCTAGGGCAATGGACGAAAGACACCGAAGTATAACCTACTACCAATACATTGCAATCTGCATACACCACCGCCACTCCTGTCGCCGTGAATCCACCCATGTTCATCGTGTTGATTACTTCCAGGCAATCCGCCTCCACCACCAGCTTGTTCACGCCCACCTGTTGTGCCAGTAGGAGCCCATGTCTCAAAGCATATGCTTCTTGTGACGCCCCCGATTCAATCGTACACTAATCATGCACGCAAATGTGTACGATCAAGATCAGGGACTCATGGGAAGATATCAGAACACAACTCTAAAAGTAAAATAAGTCATACAAGCATCATATTACAAGCCAGGGGCCTCGAGGGCTCGAATACAAGTGCTTGATCATAGACGAGTCAGCGGAAACAACAATATCTGAGTACAGACATAAGTTAAACAAGTTGCCATAAGATGGCTAGCACAAACTTGGATACAGATCGAAAGAGGCGCAGGCCTCCTGCCTGGGATCCTCCTAAACTACTCCTGGTCGTCAACAGCGGGCTGCACGTAGTAGTAGGCACCTCCGGTGTAGTAGGAGTCATCGTCGACGGTGACGTTTGGCTCCTGGGATCCGACATCTGGTTGCGGCAACCAGGTAGAAGGGAAAGGGGGAAAAGAGGGAGAAAAGCAACCGTGAGTACTCATCCAAAGTACTCGCAAGCAAGGAGCTACACTACATATGCATGGGTATATGTGTAAAGGGCCATATCAGTGGACTGAACTGCAGAATGCCAGAATAAGAGGGGATAGCTAATCCCGTCGAAGACTATGCTTCTGGCAGCCTCCGTCTTGCAGCATGTAGAAGAGAGTAGACTGAAGTCCTCCAAGTAGCATCGCATAGCAATAATCCTACCCGGCGATCCCCTCCTCGTCGCCCTGTTAGAGAGCGATCACCGGGTTGTATCTGGCACTTGGAAGGGTGTGTTTTATTAAGTATCCGGTTCTAGTTGTCATAAGGTCAAGGTACAACTCCAAGTCGTCCTGTTACCGAAGATCACGGCTATTCGAATAGATTAACTTCCCTGCAGGGGTGCACCACATAACCCAACACGCTCGATCCCATTTGGCCGGACACACTTTCCTGGGTCATGCCCGGCCTTGGAAGATCAACATGTCGCAGCCCCACCTAGGCACAACAGAGAGGTCAGCACGTCGGTCTAAATCCTATGCGCGCAGGGGTCTGGGACCATCGCCCATTGCACACCTGCACGTTGCGTATGCGGCCAGAAGCAGACCTAGCAACCTCCATTACAAAGGAAGTTGAGTTAATGCAATCCAACCCGGCGCGCGCTGCTCAGTCGCTGACGTCACGAAGGCTTCGGCTGATACCACGACGTCGAGTGCCGATATCTTTCCCGCGTAGTTGGTTAGTGCGTATAGGCCAGTGGCCAGACTCAGATCAAATACCAAGATCTCGTTAAGCGTGTTATTATGAAGTAACCGCGGACGCCGACCAGGGCCAGGCCCACCTCTCGCCTAGGTGGTCTCAACCTTCCCTGTCGCTCCGCCACAAAGTAACAGTCGGGGGCCGTCGGGAACCCAGGCCCACCTCTACCGGGATGGAGCCACCTGTCCTTCCAGCCCCCACATCGAAATCACTTGCAAGTACTCAACAAGCTGACCCGACTTTAGTCACCATCTGTATAGTATGTATATATGTAGTATATACCCGTGATCACCTCCCAAGTGATCACGGCCCAATAGTATAGCAAGGCAGACTGACAAGAATGTAGGGCCAATGATGACAAACTAGCATCCTATACTAAGCATTTAGGACTGCGGGTAAGGTATCAATGACTGTAGCAACAATGACAGGCTATGCAACAGAATAGGAGTAACCGAACAATAACATGCTACACTACTCTAATGCAAGCAGTATAGAGAAGAATAGGCGATATCTGGTGATCAAGGGGGGGCTTGCCTGGTTGCTCTGGCAAGGAGGGGTCATCTTTGGTGTAGTCAAACACACGGACATCGGCACCGGTCTCAGAGTCTACCGGAAAGAAGTAACAAAGGGGGAACACAATAAATAACAGAGCAATCAAATGTAACACAAAGCAAGACGCGGCAATATGCAGTGCTAGGGGTGACCTAATGTGGTATTAGGTGATACCGGCGAAAGGGGGAAACATCCGGGAAAGTATCCCCGGTGTTTCACGTTTTCGGACAGATGAACCGGAGGAGGAAAGTTGCGGGTTTACTAAGCTAGGGATGCGTGGCGGACGAACAGGGTGCGTATCTGTATTCGTCTCGTTGTTCTGAGCAACTTTCATGTAGAAAGTATTTTCATCTGAGCTACGGTTTATTTTATATGATTTTCTAAAGTTTTAATCAATATTATGGAATCTCCTGAAAATTGGCTAAGTCTTAGAATTGTTAAGCTTTTGAACATCACTTAGCTATTTTCCAGAGGCTATAGCTAGTGTTCTGTACATCCTATGAATTAGTGCCTTTTACCAGTTTTGTCCTCTTTCTGTGATCTACACGACAGTATCACTGACATCCATGTTAGAGTTCAGTTGCTTGATCGAAACTGTATTTGAAAAGTGCCTCTTGAAGTTAATTCCAGAAACTGTTAAAATATACGAACATGGGATTTTGTGATTTTCATAGGATTTAATCCTTACGTATTTCCAATTTGGGCCAATGGGATAAAACGGAGTTTGCCAAGTGTACTTTCTACGCGTATTATCTTTACCCACATTAGAAGTCGTTTTGTTGATGTTTTGCTGCAGTACAGAGGGGTAGTCAGTGTATTTGTAGCAAAGCTAGCTACTGCTACAATAACATTCAGTTACTGTAGCAGAGTAGCAGCGGCAGGATGCAGTAGCAGCGGCAACACGGCAGCAAACAGCAACATCAGTAGCTAAGAAGCAACAGCAGCGCAACAGCGGCACTGCAAGGAGAAGAAGGAGCGAGCGCGCGGCAGCGACGCGGGAGGGCGCAGCCTGGCCGCGACGGGGCTTGCACAGGGCGAGGGAGCAGAGTTCAGCGACAGCAGTAGTTTAACAGAAGTAGCAGCAACGGTTTTGGCAGGCGCGGGCGGAGAGGCGAGGCCACGCACAAGCGGGCAAACGCGGAGGCGCGAGCAATGCACGCAGGGGCTTGGGCTCGATGTAGATCAAAGCCACGGGCACGCAGCTGATGCACCAAGGGCACTAGCAACTTCTACGTGAGACCACGAGTGGGGTGGCGCGCTTGGTTGGGCCAAAGGAGCACAATAGCAACGACGGTTAACACGGCGGCGACACTGATCTCCGGCGACCATGGCAGTAGCAACACAAGGCATAGAATCGATGCGTGGCAAGAGGGAAGTGACGAGGAACTCACCACGGAGGCACACGGAGGCCCATTGGTGGCTTAGGAGCTGCAGATGCGACGGACCGATGAAGAACAACGGCGACGAACGAGGAAGAAGATGGCCGATTTGCCTGCACTCAGGCGAATCCGGTCGCTCTGCTCCTCGTAGGCGAAGTAGGTGTCGTAGAAGAAGCAGCAGGACACGCTCCTAGGCGCTGAGGAGTTTGGTGGCCGCGGGATCGATGATGGCCATGGCGACGGTGTTGCGGGTGCGCTCGGGATCGAGGGAAACGACGCGAGAGGGAAGAGTGGGGAAGAACTAGAGCTAGGGTTCCGTCGGGGATGTCGAGATGTAGCCTTATCCACCTAGTGAGCCGCGGGATGGCCGACAGCGCGACATCCACGGCGTGGACGGCTTGCGAGCATTGCCAGCCCCATGGCCTCCCTGTTCTGTTCAAGTGGTAGGAGAAAAGCCCACTGGTGGGCTGGGCCTTCTATAGTACTAGGCTTTTAGGTGAACAGTGTTAGGCTTTAACTCTTCTTCTCTTTTATTTTTTATTTCTCTGTTTAGTTTTTCTACACTGCTTTGCATTAAGTAGAGCCACCAATGCATTTTGTAAAATAAGAAACTTGCCAGATCAAATACTAGGCATTATTTAGTATTGCCACAAAAAGGTTTGGTGAGCATTTGAATTCATTTGGATTTTGCATAAATGAAAATGGATTAATGGGCCTGTTTTGGTCACTGTTTTAATTATTTTAGGGTATTCAAATACTTCTAAAAATGTTGGTTTCTCCACCATTAATACTTAGGATTTATTTTTCACATTTAGCACATTTTAGTTTTTAATATTTGAAGACATTTGTTGTTTGTTTGATTTTTTTTATTTGAATCCGAACCGGTTTCGAACTAACGCGAGATTAGTAACAGTGATCGAGGTGATGTGGCATCATTAGCAGAGGTTCACTGTAGCTTAAATATCCGGGTGTCACAATTCTCCTCCACTACAAGAAATCTCGTCCCGAGATTTAAGCGGCGGGGTAAGGGGGGAAGGTGCTGGTAGTGAAAAACCTAACGAGTCTTCTCGATCTTGGCTGCCCTTTCGAAGAGGTTGATCCCTTTCGTTGATGTATTCATTTATCTGCTTCAAGTCACCATGATCAATGTGTTATCCTTTCTTCGGGATCTCCATCGTCCTACGAACGCGACCAAGGGGAAAAACTCCAGAAGAACGCATCTCCACAAAGCTGGGCATCTGACGGTGAACTGAATGGGAAATACACAAGGTACCCCACGAGTTGTATTTCGGTGAATTCGTTGAGTGCAATATACGATGGTACCAAAGTTTCAAACGGGTAGGCAATCATTCGAAGACTAGACAGAAGCTGGAATGGGGGTTTGAACAATGAGAATAACACGGTGTTTGATTCTAGGATGAATAATGGTATAGCATTTAGCTCGTGAATCACATATGAAGCCAGGTGCAAATGATACATTAGAATCCGGGTTGTAAATAAGAGTCAGGTTTCGATCCAGTGGACCTGTGGGTTATGGGCCCACCATGTGGGTTGAAAGTAGGAAGGGTGGTGACATCTTGCACAACTGCGACAGGGAGGCATGTCAATGAATAGCTTGTTAGCTATGCTGGGAACAATGTCGGTACCAAGGACGGGGAACGAAGAGAGCAATTTTCCTGCTTGTTGAACGAGGCGAACCAATTGGCAAAGTTATCACCCATCGGTGGTTAACAAAATGTCATCAACAATAGTAACAGGGTCTTACAGACAGAATGGTACAACAAGGTGCCTACCTAAGCAGGGAATTATCTCTGCTCAGTTAAGTCAGATTCAGGAAGGGTTAAACAAAAGAATGGAAAGGAAAACGCGATTATCAGATTAAACAGAACAATGGAAAGGAAAATTGTGTTTACACACAATTATTAGGAGTATATCCTTCCCATGTACAAGCAGAACATGGCATCAGGGTAGGAGAGCAAGTACCCAACCATTCAGATAAGAGGCAAGTATTAATCAAGATGTTACCCATACAACAGTGTTTGGATAACTGACCAAGAAACATTTAGCATCGCGCCTCCAATGTTCTTGTTGATGAGCGGGGTATCATAGTCATGCTTCGAGGTAGCAATGACATGGTGTTTCAATCAAGGGCTGGACTTTGGATACACAAATGATCCATCAGGAGCAACTTATAAAATAAGTCTTACATTTTCCTCCAGGGGGAATGGTTATCCTTGCAAAAGAAATTATAATGATAGGTCCTCCAGCCAGGGGTGGTAGGCAAGACATCATATTACCGGGTCATCAAAGGACCAACATCATAACTCCTGGAAAGTTGTGAAGGAAATATGCCCTAGAGGCAATAATAAAGTTATTATTTATTTCCTTATAATCATGATAAATGTTTATTATTCATGCTAGAATTGTATTTACCGGAAACATAATACATGTGTGAATACATAGACAAACAAAGTGTCACTAGTATGCCTCTACTTGACTAGCTCGTTAATCAAAGATGGTTATGTTTCCTAACCATGAACAATGAGTTGTTATTTGATTAACGAGGTCACATCATTAGTAGAATGATCTGATTGACATGACCCATTCCATTAGCTTAGCACCCGATCGTTTAGTATGCTGCTATTGCTTTCTTCATGACTTATACATGTTCCTATGACTATGAGATTATGCAACTCCCGTTTACCGGAGGAACACTTTGGGTACTACCAAACGTCACAACGTAACTGGGTGATTATAAAGGAGTACTACAGGTGTCTCCAATGGTCGATGTTGGGTTGGCGTATTTCAAGATTAGGATTTGTCACTCCGATTGTCGGAGAGGTATCTCTGGGCCCTCTCGGTAATACACATCACATAAGCCTTGCAAGCATTACAACTAATATGTTAGTTGTGAGATGATGTATTACGGAACGAGTAAAAAGAGACTTGCCGGTAACGAGATTGAACTAGGTATTGGATACCGACGATCGAATCTCGGGCAAGTAACATACCGATGACAAAGGGAACAACGTATGTTGTTATGCGGTCTGACCGATAAAGATCTTCGTAGAATATGTAGGAGCCAATATGGGCATCCAGGTCCCGCTATTGGTTATTGACCGGAGACGTGTCTCGGTCATGTCTACATTGTTCTCGAACCCGTAGGGTCCGCACGCTTAAGGTTACGATGACAGTTATATTATGAGTTTATGCATTTTGATGTACCGAAGGTTGTTCGGAGTCCCGGATGTGATCACGGACATGACGAGGAGTCTTGAAATGGTCGAGACGTAAAGATTGATATATTGGAAGCCTATATTTGGATATCGGAAGTGTTCCGGGTGAAATCGGGATTTTACCGGAATACCGGGAGGGTTACCGGAACCCCCCGGGAGCTATTTGGGCCATAGTGGGCCTTAGTGGAAAAGAGAAGGGGCTGCCCTAGTTGGGCTGCGCGCCCCCCCTTTCCCTAGTCCTATTAGGACTAGGAGAGGTGGCCGGCCCCCTCCTCCTCTTTTCCCCTCCGAGGAATCCTAGTTGGACTAGGATTGGAGGGGGAATCCTACTCCCAGAGGGAGTAGGACTCTCCTGCGCCTCCCCCCCTTGGCCGGCCAGCCTCCCCTCCTCTCCTCCTTTATATACGGAGGCAGGGGCACCTCTAAACACACAAGTTGACACAAGTTGATCCACGTGATCGATTCCTTAGCCGTGTGCGGTGCCCCCTGCCACCATATTCCTCGATAATACTGTAGCGGAGTTTAGGCGAAGCCCTTCTGCTGTAGTTCATCAAGATCGTCACCACGCCGTCGTGCTGACGAAACTCTTCCCCGACACTTTGCTGGATCGGAGTCCGGGGATCGTCATCGAGCTGAACGTGTGCTCGAACTCGGAGGTGCCGTAGTTTCGGTGCTTGATCGGTTGGATCGAGAAGACGTACGACTACTTCCTCTACGCCGTGTCATCGCTTCCGCAGTCGGTCTACGTTGGGTACGTAGACAATACTCTCCCCTCGTTGCTATGCATCACATGATCCTGTGTGTGCGTAGGAAAATTTTGAAATTACTACGAAACCCAACAGTGGCATCCGAGCCTAGGTTATTGATGTTGATGTTATTTGCACGAGTAGAACACAAGTGAGTTGTGGACGATACAAGTCATACTGCCTACCAGCATGTCATATTTTGGTTCGGCGGTATTGTTGGACGAGACGACCCAGACCAACCTTACGCGTACGCTTACGCGAGACCGGTTCCCTCGACGTGCTTTGCACAGAGATGGCTTGCGGGCGACTGTTTCTCCAACTTTAGTTGAACCAAGTATGGCTACGCCCGGTCCTTGCGAAGGTTAAAACGGAGTCTATTTGACAAACTATCGTTGTGGTTTTGATGCGTAGGTGAGATTGGTTCTTACTTAAGCCCGTAGCAGCCACGTAAAACATGCAACAACAAAGTAGAGGACGTCTAACTTGTTTTTGCAGGGCATGTTGTGATGTGATATGGTCAAGGCATGATGCTGAATTTTATTGTATGAGATGATCATGTTTTGTAACCGAGTTATCGGCAACTGGCAGGAGCCATATGGTTGTCGCTTTATTGTATGCAATGCAATCGCGATGTAATGCTTTACTTTATTACTAAACGGTAGTGATAGTCGTGGAAGCATAAGATTGGCGAGACGACAACGATGCTACGATGGAGATCAAGGTGTCGCGCCGGTGACGATGGTGATCATGACGGTGCTTCGGAGATGGAGATCACAAGCACAAGATGATGATGACCATATCATATCACTTATATTGATTGCATGTGATGTTTATGTTTTTATGCATCTTATCTTGCTTTGATTGACGGTAGCATTATAAGATGATCTCTCACTAAATTATCAAGAAGTGTTCTCCCTGAGTATGCACCGTTGCCAAAGTTCGTCGTGCCCAGACACCACGTGATGATCGGGTGTGATAAGCTCTACGTCCATCTACAACGGGTGCAAGCCAGTTTTGCACACGCAGAATACTCAGGTTAAACTTGACGAGCCTAGCATATGCAGATATGGCCTCGGAACACGGAGACCGAAAGGTCGAGCGTGAATCATATAGTAGATATGATCAACATAACGATGTTCACCATTGAAAACTACTCCATCTCACGTGATGATCGGTCATGGTTTAGTTGATTTGGATCACGTAATCACTTAGAGGATTAGAGGGATGTCTATCTAAGTGGGAGTTCTTAAATAATATGATTAACTGAACTTAAATTTATCATGAACTTAGTACCTGATAGTATCTTGCTTGTTTATGTTGATTGTAGATAGATGGCTCGTGCTGTTGTTCCGTTGAATTTTAATGCGTTCCTTGAGAAAGCAAAGTTGAAAGATGATGGTAGCAATTACACGGACTGGGTCCGTAACTTGAGGATTATCCTCATTGCTGCACAGAAAAATTACGTCCTGGAAGCACCGCTGGGTGCCAGGCCTGCTGCTGGAGCAACACCAGATGTTATGAACGTCTGGCAGAGCAAAGCTGATGACTACTCGATAGTTCAGTGTGCCATGCTTTACGGCTTAGAATCGGGACTTCAACGACGTTTTGAACGTCATGGAGCATATGAGATGTTCCAGGAGTTGAAGTTAATATTTCAAGCAAATGCCCGAATTGAGAGATATGAAGTCTCCAATAAGTTCTATAGCTGCAAGATGGAGGAGAACAGTTCTGTCAGTGAGCATATACTCAAAATGTCTGGGTATAATAATCACTTGATTCAATTGGGAGTTAATCTTCCGGATGATTGCGTCATTGACAGAGTTCTCCAATCACTGCCACCAAGCTACAAGAGCTTCGTGATGAACTATAATATGCAAGGGATGAACAAGACTATTCCCGAGCTCTTCGCAATGCTGAAAGCTGCGGAGGTAGAAATCAAGAAGGAGCATCAAGTGTTGATGGTTAACAAGACCACTAGTTTCAAGAAAAAGGGCAAAGGGAAGAAAAAGGGGAACTTCAAGAAGAACGGCAAGCAAGTTGCTGCTCAAGAGAAGAAACCCAAGTCTGGAGCTAAGCCTGAAACTGAGTGCTTCTACTGCAAGCAGACTGGTCACTGGAAGCGGAACTGCCCCAAGTATTTGGCAGATAAGAAGGATGGCAAGGTGAACAAAGGTATATGTGATATACATGTTATTGATGTGTACCTTACTAGAGCTCGCAGTAGCACCTGGGTATTTGATACTGGTTCTGTTGCTAATATTTGCAACTCGAAACAGGGACTACGGAATAAGCGGGCACTGGCAAAGGACGAGGTGACGATGCGCGTGGGAAACGGTTCCAAAGTCGATGTGATCGCAGTCGGCACGCTACCTCTACATCTACCTTCGGGATTAATATTAGACCTAAATAATTGTTATTTGGTGCCAGCGTTGAGCATGAACATTATATCTGGATCTTGTTTAATGCGAGACGGTTATTCATTTAAATCAGAGAATAATGGTTGTTCTATTTATATGAGTAATATCTTTTATGGTCATGCACCCTTGAATAGTGGTCTATTCTTATTGAATCTCGATAGTAGTAATACACATATTCATAATATTGAAGCCAAAAGATGCAGAGTTGATAATGAAAGTGCAACTTATTTGTGGCACTGTCGTTTAGGTCATATCGGTATAAAATGCATGAAGAAACTCCATGCTGATGGACTTTTGAAACCACTTGATTATGAATCACTTGGTACTTGCGAACCGTGCCTCATGGGCAAGATGACTAAAACACCGTTCTCCGGTTCTATGGAGAGAGCAACAGATTTGTTGGAAATCATACATACCGATGTATGTGGCCCGATGAATATTGAGGCTCGTGGCGGATATCGTTATTTTCTCACCTTCACAGATGATTTAAGCAGATATGGGTATATCTACTTAATGAAACATAAATCTGAAACATTTGAAAAGTTCAAAGAATTTCAGAGTGAAGTTGAAAATCATCGTAACAAGAAAATAAAGTTTCTACGATCTGATCGTGGAGGAGAATATTTGAGTTACGAGTTTGGTGTACATTTGAAAAACTGTGGAATAGTTTCGCAACTCACGCCACCCGGAACACCACAGCGTAATGGTGTGTCCGAACGTCGTAATCGTACTTTACTAGATATGGTGCGATCTATGATGTCTCTTACTGATTTACCGCTATCATTTTGGGGATATGCTTTAGAGAAGGCCGCATTCACGTTAAATAGGGCACCATCAAAATCCGTTGAGACGACGCCTTATGAACTGTGGTTTGGCAAGAAACCAAAGTTGTCGTTTCTTAAAGTTTGGGGCTGCGATGCTTATGTGAAAAAGCTTCAACCTGATAAGCTCGAACCCAAATCGGAGAAATGTGTCTTCATAGGATACCCAAAGGAAACTGTTGGGTACACCTTCTATCACAGATCCGAAGGCAAGACATTCGTTGCTAAGAATGGATCATTTCTAGAGAAGGAGTTTCTCTCGAAAGAAGTGAGTGGGAGGAAAGTAGAACTTGACGAGGTAACTGTACCTGCTCCCTTACTGGAAAGTAGTTCATCACAGAAAACTGCTTCAGTGACACCTACACCAGTTAGTGAGGAAGCCAATGATAATGATCATGAAACTTCAGATCAAGATACTACTGAACCTCGTAGATCAAACAGAGTAAGATCCGCACCAGAGTGGTACGGTAATCCTGTTCTGGAGGTCATGCTACTAGATCATGATGAACCTACGAACTATGAAGAAGCGATGGTGAGCCCAGATTCCGCAAAGTGGCTTGAAGCCATGAAATCTGAGATGGGATCCATGTATGAGAACAAAGTATGGACTTTGGTTGACTTGCCCGATGATCGGCAAGCAATTGAGAATAAATGGATCTTTAAGAAGAAGACTGACGCTGATGGTAATGTTACTGTCTACAAAGCTCGACTTGTCGCAAAAGGTTTTCGGCAAGTTCAAGGGATTGACTACGATGAGACCTTCTCACCCGTAGCGATGCTTAAGTCCGTCCGAATCATGTTAGCGATTGCCGCATTTTATGATTATGAAATTTGGCAGATGGATGTCAAAACTGCATTCTTGAATGGATTTCTGGAAGAAGAGTTGTATATGATGCAACCGGAAGGTTTTGTCGATCCAAAGGGAGCTAACAAAGTGTGCAAGCTCCAGCGATCCATTTATGGACTGGTGCAAGCCTCTCGGAGTTGGAATAAACGTTTTGATAGTGTGATCAAAGCATTTGGTTTTATACAGACTTTCGGAGAAGCCTGTATTTACAAGAAAGTGAGTGGGAGCTCTGTAGCATTTCTGATATTATATGTGGATGACATATTACTGATTGGAAATGATATAGAATTTCTGGATAGCATAAAGGGATACTTGAATAAAAGTTTTTCAATGAAAGACCTCGGTGAAGCTGCTTACATATTAGGCATTAAGATCTATAGAGATAGATCAAAACGCTTAATTGGACTTTCACAAAGCACATACCTTGACAAAATTTTGAAGAAGTTCAAAATGGATCAAGCAAAGAAAGGGTTCTTGCCTGTGTTACAAGGTGTGAAATTGAGTAAGACTCAATGCCCGGCCACTGCAGAAGATAGAGAGAATATGAAAGATGTTCCCTATGCATCAGCCATAGGCTCTATCATGTATGCAATGCTGTGTACCAGACCTGATGTGTGCCTTGCTATAAGCTTAGCAGGGAGGTACCAAAGTAATCCAGGAGTGGATCACTGGACAGCGGTCAAGAACATCCTGAAATACCTGAAAAGGACTAAGGATATGTTTCTCGTATATGGAGGTGACAAAGAGCTCACCGTAAAAGGTTACGTTGATGCAAGCTTTGACACTGATCCGGACGATTCTAAATCGCAAACCGGATACGTGTTTACATTAAACGGTGGAGCTGTCAGTTGGTGCAGTTCTAAACAAAGCGTTGTAGCGGGATCTACATGTGAAGCGGAATACATAGCTGCTTCGGAAGCAGCAAATGAAGGAGTCTGGATGAAGGAATTCATATCCGATCTAGGTGTCATACCTAGTGCATCGGGTCCAATGAAAATCTTTTGTGACAATACTGGTGCAATTGCCTTGGCAAAGGAATCCAGATTTCACAAAAGGACCAAACACATCAAGAGACGCTTCAACTCCATCCGGGATCTAGTCCAGGTGGGAGACATAGAGATTTGCAAGATACATACGGATCTGAATGTTGCAGACCCGTTGACTAAGCCTCTTCCACGAGCAAAACATGATCAGCACCAAAGCTCCATGGGTGTTAGAATCATTACAGTGTAATCTAGATTATTGTCTCTAGTGCAAGTGGGAGACTGAAGGAAATATGCCCTAGAGGCAATAATAAAGTTATTATTTATTTCCTTATAATCATGATAAATGTTTATTATTCATGCTAGAATTGTATTTACCGGAAACATAATACATGTGTGAATACATAGACAAACAAAGTGTCACTAGTATGCCTCTACTTGACTAGCTCGTTAATCAAAGATGGTTATGTTTCCTAACCATGAACAATGAGTTGTTATTTGATTAACGAGGTCACATCATTAGTAGAATGATCTGATTGACATGAGCCATTCCATTAGCTTAGCCGATCGTTTAGTATGTTGCTATTGCTTTCTTCATGACTTATACATGTTCCTATGACTATGAGATTATGCAACTCCAGTTTACCGGAGGAACACTTTGGGTACTACCAAATGTCACAACGTAACTGGGTGATTATAAAGGAGTACTACAGGTGTCTCCAATGGTCGATGTTGGGTTGGCGTATTTCAAGATTAGGATTTGTCACTCCGATTGTCGGAGAGGTATCTCTGGGCCCTCTCGGTAATACACATCACATAAGCCTTGCAAGCATTACAACTAATATGTTAGTTGTGAGATGATGTATTACGGAACGAGTAAAAAGAGACTTGCCGGTAACGAGATTGAACTAGGTATTGGATACCGACGATCGAATCTCGGGCAAGTAACATACCGATGACAAAGGGAACAACGTATGTTGTTATGCGGTCTGACCGATAAAGATCTTCGTAGAATATGTAGGAGCCAATATGGGCATCCAGGTCCCGCTATTGGTTATTGACCGGAGACGTGTCTCGGTCATGTCTACATTGTTCTCGAACCCGTAGGGTCCGCACGCTTAAGGTTACGATGACAGTTATATTATGAGTTTATGCATTTTGATGTACCGAAGGTTGTTCGGAGTCCCGGATGTGATCACGGACATGACGAGGAGTCTCGAAATGGTCGAGACGTAAAGATTGATATATTGGAAGCCTATATTTGGATATTGGAAGTGTTCCGGGTGAAATCGGGATTTTACCGGAATACCGGGAGGGTTACCGGAACCCCCCGGGAGCTATTTGGGCCATAGTGGGCCTTAGTGGAAAAGAGAAGGGGCTGCCCTAGTTGGGCTGCGCGCCCCCCCCCCCTTTCCCTAGTCCTATTAGGACTAGGAGAGGTGGCCGGCCCCCTCCTCCTATTTTCCCCTCCAAGGAATCCTAGTTGGACTAGGATTGGAGGGGGAATCCTACTCCCAGAGGGAGTAGGACTCTCCTGCGCCTCCCCCCCTTGGCCGGCCAGCCTCCCCTCCTCTCCTCCTTTATATACGGAGGCAGGGGCACCTCTAAACACACAAGTTGACACAAGTTGATCCACGTGATCGATTCCTTAGCCGTGTGCGGTGCCCCCTGCCACCATATTCCTCGATAATACTGTAACGGAGTTTAGGCGAAGCCCTGCTGCTGTAGTTCATCAAGATCGTCACCACGCCGTCGTGCTGACGAAACTCTTCCCCGACACTTTGCTGGATCGGAGTCCGGGGATCGTCATCGAGCTGAACGTGTGCTCGAATTCGGAGGTGCCGTAGTTTCGGTGCTTGATCGGTTGGATCGAGAAGACGTACGACTACTTCCTCTACATCGTGTCATCGCTTCCGCAGTCGGTCTGCGTTGGGTACGTAGACAATACTCTCCCCTCGTTGCTATGCATCACATGATCCTGTGTGTGCGTAGGAAAATTTTGAAATTACTACGAAACCCAACAAGTTGTCCCAACCATCATATCTGACCGAGATTCAGATCCGATTGGTGTCATGATACCTCAAACTCAGGATGCTCGAGAAGAAAAGGTGCAACACAAATCGACGAAATGACATTGCAAGATTCTCGGGAAATGAACTATGGGAGCGGGTTCCTGAAACAATAGTTCATTAATAAACCAAGGAGGGAATGAGGAGGTGGCTGATGGGCTCAGCGACAATTTATCAAGAATTCCAACAAGATGGATCTCCACAATTATGTGAACAAGGAGATAATATTTGTCAGATCAAATGGTATAATATAATGATGTATGTTCGAGGAAAACATCCACAGTTAAACATTGGTTGAAAGGTGCACTTGAAATGCGGGATGGGT
This sequence comes from Triticum dicoccoides, assembly GCF_002162155.2. Lineage (NCBI taxonomy): Eukaryota > Viridiplantae > Streptophyta > Magnoliopsida > Poales > Poaceae > Triticum > Triticum dicoccoides. Next base: position 64,854,531 of record NC_041393.1, read on the forward strand.
TGCACGACTAACATCAGAATGGCGATTTAGCACCAGCACACCAAATTGGAATTATTGTCCATTAACTTTGAAGCAATAGGGTTGCTAGAGATATCAAATTCTCACAACAGAGTTCACTCAACACGGGGGCCAAGAAAAGAATGGTGATGGCGAGAAGCATCACTATACCAAGAATTTCTTAAGAGGTGGTGAAATTCTAACAACATTCTTGAGATAAAAGATGGTAACACTCCAAGCTAACGAAGAACAAATGTTGGTAGCAAGGAAGTCAAGGTATAACCCAGGACATGAACAAGTTTGGGTTGGAGGGAAGGCAATAAAGTGGTCGATGACAACACAAATCAGCGAGGGCAAGGATGGTATTTCTCATCATGAATTCAATTGATATAAGAGCTCAGAATGGTCATGATGATCATGACACATTTGTCGAGAAGTTTCATGAAGATGTAATCGATCGGCGATGACATCAAGTCAAATGAATGGTGAAGCGAAAGGTTATTGGAACCGAGGGTACGACACAAACTCGAAATCAAGTTTGATGTTCAAGGTGAAATGATATGACGAGGAAGATCGATGTAAGATTAGCTCACCGTCGAAATTTGTGCTCCGGGAAGGACCAAGTAGCACAATTAAAATTAAAATTAGCATGGTAAGGATGTAGCCGAACAGGCTAGAAATGACGCGATCGGGTACAAACTCGTACTTAAAGAAGATTATCAAAAGTTGTTGAACCGTAGTGCAGACTCGGTTTAGTTAACGGTGCCTTTGAGTGTTTAATAACTCAGAGCCCATGAAAACTGTAGTCAATGAGAATGTAGTACTTGATGAAGAACTCATAAGAAGTTATGCAGTTCCAAGATAATCTCGAGATACCAGGGGGGTAATACTCGAAGACGGATCAAAGTAGAGGTTGGACTGGGGTACGCAGAAGACAAATGTTTAAACTTGCCCGAGAAATGGGAACAAAGAAGAACAATATGGTCGAAACCATAACTACAAGGGGTCCAATTTAATGACACCGAAAGAATTACTCGAATGAGTAAATATTTGGCAAGAAGCTTCCATGATAAGTTCCACATCGGGTCCATGGGCATGAACGCAGAGTTCAAGGTCGACTCCCACTTCTCCAATGCATACCCTTTCATTCACTTCTCGCTTTCAATGAAGTTGTAGTGTTGAAATATTATCTGGCAAAACACCAGAAGAGTATGACTCGTGAAAACTCTCGGGTGTATACGGTTAGGGAAGGCATAGGTTCAACCCATAGGGGCATCTTAGGAACATATACCACAAACATCAGGAATAATTATCACCAGCTCGAAAGTAGAGCATGGTTGACAAAGTAGAGGATACAATTTACCAAAGGCATTATATACCCGTGGAAAAGCTCACAAGGTTATTGAATATGAAGGACGATGTCGGATGAAATCCAACAATGGGTTGGGCGATCCACAACGGAGCTGATGTGAGTATTGGTACTCCAGAAAGAATGCACGGGCATCATATTATAGAACATCGGAATAATTCGATGCTTAGATAACAAAGGAATTATGATTTCCAAAACAAATGATCAGAAGCAGACGCTCTGATCAAGGATGGATAAGTTGGATAGACCAGAGGCACAATTGACGACAAATAGTTTGGTCGAGAACCAGCTCATGTTCAAAATGACGTCTGAGCCGGAAAAATAATTTAGAAGGGTTGATAGATGATTGTGTGCATTCGCACACATGTTGAATCAATAGGATCAAAATGACGGTGTCAAAAGATACTAGTGAATATTGCTAGTGATATGGGAGCATCCATAACGTAAGCATTCAAGTATTTGCAGAGCAATGGTTTGAAGAGGATGCTCAGAAGGTCGGATAGTATTTCAGAGTATCTTATGAAGCATACGAACAACTGGGGGTGAACAGATACTCAATAAGTGCGAGGAATTTTCAATAGGGATATTCATGTGGTAAAGAACTACAAGGCAGTAAGCTTAAAGGATTTTCGGAACAACGGAGAGCAATTTAGGGCATCTTGTAATAACAAGAGCAACTGAGGATGAAGGTATGAACGACAATTGTAGGTAGTTATCCACAAGGGTATATCGGTGGTAGGGGATTGTAAAGTTGGTGGGCACAAGGGTCTCGGGAAAACCTCAGAGAGTATCTTCGGAATCTTCTGGTGCAGCAAGCGATCAACTGGAGTGAGGGGCTCTCCGGGAGAAAGTATTTTCGAGAACCTAAAGTTAGTCTTTAGCAAAATCATTTAACCCGAATAGAAGAGAGATCAGAGTCCCCGAGTATAGACAAGGAGTAAAAGATCCTAATACCACCCAATGGCGACGTGGGCCCGTAAGCCACACAGCCATGTTAGTAAAAGTTTTTCAATGACTAGACTCGACTTCGGCCAAGGAGTGTGGAAGGGGGATTCCTACAGGCAGTCGGCTCTAATACCAACTTGTGACGCCCTCGATTCAATCGGACACTAATCATGCACGCAAATGTGTACGATCAAGATCAGGGACTCACGGGAAGATATCACAACACAACTCTAAAAGTAAAATAAGTCATACAAGCATCATATTACAAGCCAGAGGCCTCGAGGGCTCGAATACAAGTGCTCGATCATAGACAAGTCAGCGGAAGCAACAATATCTGAGTACAGACATAAGTTAAACAAGTTGCCATAAGATGGCTAGCACAAACTTGGATACAGTTCGAAAGAGGCGCAGGCCTCCTGCTTGGGATCCTCCTAAACTACTCCTGGTCGTCGTCAGCGGGCTGCACGTAGTAGTAGGCACCTCCGGTGTAGTAGGAGTCGTCGTCGACGGTGACGTTTGGCTCCTGGGATCCGACATCTGGTTGCGGCAACCAAGTAGAAGGGAAAGGGGGAAAAGAGGGAGAAAAGCAACCGTGAGTACTCATCCAAAGTACTCGCAAGCAAGGAGTTACACTACATATGCATGGGTATATGTGTAAAGGGCCATATCAGCGGACTGAACTTCATAATGCCAGAATAAGAGGGGGATAGCTAATCCTGTCGAAGACTACGCTTCTGGCAGCCTCCGTCTTGCAGCATGTAGAAGAGAGTAGACTGAAGTCCTCCAAGTAGCATCGCATAACAATAATCCTACCCGGCGATCCCCTCCTCGTCGCCCTGTTGGAGAGCGATCACCGGGTTGTATCTGGCACTTGGAAGGGTGTGTTTTATTAAGTATCCGGTTCTAGTTGTCATCAGGTCAAGGTACAACTCCAAGTCGTCCTGTTACCGAAGATCACGGCTATTTGAATAGATTAAGTTCCCTGCAGGGGTGCACCACATAACCCAACACGCTCGATCCCATTTGGCCGAACACACTTTCCTGGGTCATGCCCGGCCTCGGAAGATCAACACGTTGCAGCCCCACCTAGGCACAACAGAGAGGTCAGACGCCGGTCTAAATCCTATGCGCGCAGGGGTCTGGGCCCATCCCCCATTGCACACATGCACGTTGCGTACGCGGCCGGAAGCAGACCTAGCAACCTTCATTACAAAGGAAGTTGCGTTAACGCAGTCCAACCCGGCGCGCGCCGCTCAGTCGCTGACGTCACGAAGGCTTCGGCTGATACCACGACGTCGAGTGCCCATATCTTTCCGCGCGTAGTTGGTTAGTGCGTATAGGCCAGTGGCCAGATTCAGATCAAATACCAAGATCTCGTTAAGCGTGTCAGATCAAATACCAGGGCCAGGCCCACCTCTCGCCTAGGTGGTCTCAACCTGCCCTGTCGCTCCACCACAAAGTAACAGTTGGGGGCCGTCGGGAACCCAGGCCCACCTCTACCGGGATGGAGCCACCCGTCCTTCCAGCCCCCACATCGAAATCACTTGCAGGTACTCAACGAGCTGACCCGACTTTAGTCACCATCTGTATAGTATGTATATATGTAGTATATACCCGTGATCACCTCCCAAGTGATCACGGCCCAATAGTATAGCAAGGCAGACTGACAAGAATGTAGGGCCAATGATGACAAACTAGCATCCTATACTAAGCATTTAGGACTGCGGGTAAGGTATCAATGACTGTAGCAACAATGACAGGCTATGCAACAGAATAGGAGTAACCGAACAATAACATGCTACACTACTCTAATGCAAGCAGTATAGAGAAGAATAGGCGATATCTGGTGATCAAGGGGGAGGGGGGGGGGCTTGCTTGGTTGCTCTGGCAAGGAGGGGTCATCTTCGGTGTAGTCAAACACACGGACATCGGCACCGGTCTCAAAGTCTACCGGAAAGAAGTAACGAAGGGGGAACACAATAAATAACAGAGCAATCAAATGTAACACAAAGCAAGACACGGCAATATGCGGTGCTAGGGGTGACCTAACGTGGTATTAGGTGATACCGGCGAAAGGGGGAAACATCCGGGAAAGTATCCCCGGTGTTTCACGTTTTCGGACAGATGAACCGGAGGAGGAAAGTTGCGGGTTCACTAAGCTAGGGATGCGTGGCGGACGAACAGGGTGCGTATCTGGATTCGTCTCGTTGTTCTGAGCAACTTTCATGTAGAAAGTATTTTTATCTGAGCTACGGTTTATTTTATATGATTTTCTAAAGTTTTAATCAATATTATGGAATCTCCTGAAAATTGGCTAAGTCTTAGAATTGTTAAGCTTTTGAACATCACTTAGCTATTTTCTAGAGGCTATAGCTAGTGTTCTGTACATCCTATGAATTAGTGCCTTTTACCAATTTTGTCCTCTTTCTGTGATCTACATGACAGTATCACTGACATCCATGTTAGAGTTCAGTTGCTTGATCGAAACTGTATTTGAAAAGTGCCTCTTGAAGTTAATTCCAGAAACCGTTAAAATATAGGAACATGGGATTTAGTGATTTTCATAGGATTTAATCCTTATGTATTTTCAATTTGGGCCAATGGGATAAAACGGAGTTTGCCAAGTGTACTTTCTACGCGTATTACCTTTGCCCACATTAGAAGTTGTTTTTGTTGATGTTTTGCTGCAGTACAGAGGGGTAGTCAGTGTATTTGTAGCAAAGCTAGCTACTGCTACAGTAACATTCAGTTACTGTAGCAGAGTAGCAGCGGCAGGATGCAGTAGCAGCGGCAACACGGCAGCAAACAGCAACATCAGTAGCTAAGAAGCAACAGCAGCGCAGCAGCGGCACTGCAAGGAGAAGTAGGAGCGAGCGCGCGGCCGGCGAGCGGCGGCAGCGGCGCGGGAGGGCGCAGCCTGGCCGCGATGGGGCTTGCACGGGGCGAGGGAGCAGAGTTCAGCGACAGCAGTAGTTTAACAGAAGTAGCAGCAACGGTTTCGGCAGGCGCGGGCGGAGAGGCGAGGCCACGCACAAGCGGGCAAACGCGGAGGCGCGAGCAATGCACGCAGGGGCTTGGGCTCGATGTAGATCAAAGCCACGGGCACGCAGCTGATGCACCAAGGGCACTAGCAACTTCTACGTGAGACCACGAGTGGGGTGGCGCGCTTGGTTGGGCCAAAGGAGCACAATAGCAACGACGGTTAACACGGCGGCGACACTGATCTCCGGCGACCATGGCAGTAGCAACACAAGGCATAGAATCGATGCGTGGCAAGAGGGGAAGTGACGAGGAACTCACCACGGAGGCACACGGAGGCCCGTTGGTGGCTTAGGAGCTGCAGATGCCACGGACCGATGAAGAACAGCGGCGACGAACAAGGAAGAAGATGGCCGATTTGCCTGCACTCGGGCGAATCCGGTCGGTCTGCTCCTCGTAGGCGAAGTAGGTGTCGTAGAAGAAGCAGCAGGACACGCTCCTAGGCGCTGAGGAGTTCGGTGGCCGCGGGATCGATGATGGCCATGGCGACGGTGTTGCGGGTGCGCTCGGGATCGAGGGAAACGGCGCGAGAGGGAAGAGTGGGGAAGAACTAGAGCTAGGGTTCCGTCGGGGATGTCGAGATGTAGCCTTATCCATCCAGGGAGCCGCGGGATGGCCGACAGCGCGACATCCACGGCGTGGACGGCGTGCGAGCATTGCCAGCGCCATGGCCTCCCTGTTCTGTTCAAGTGGTAGGAGAAAAGCCCACTGGTGGGCTGGGCCTTCTATAGTACTAGGCTTTTAGGTGAACAGTGTTAGGCTTTAACTCTTCTTCTCTTTTATTTTTTATTTCTCTGTTTAGTTTTTCTACACTGCTTTGCATTAAGTAGAGCCACCAATGCATTTTTTAAAATAAGAAACTTGCCAGATCAAATACTAGGCATCATTTAGTATTGCCACAAAAAGGTTTGGTGAGCATTTGAATTCATTTGGATTTTGCATAAATGAAAATGGATTAATGGGCCGGTTTTGGTCATTGTTTTAATTATTTTAGGGTATTCAAATACTTCTAAAAATGTTGATTTATCCACCATTAATACTTAGGATTTATTTTTCACATTTAGCACATTTTAGTTTTTAATATTTGAAGATATTTGTTGTTTGTTTGATTTTTTTTATTTGAATCTGAACCGGTTTCGAACTAACGCGAGATTAGTAACAGTGATTGGGGTGATGTGGCATCATTAGCAGAGGTTCACTGTAGCTTAAATATCCGGGTGTCACACTTCTGCTGTTGCCGCGTCCACCACATGCTCAAGTTTTTCATTGGACGCCGCTATGAATCCCCCTCTGTCATCCCTCAGCACTGCCCCGACCGCTCCACTGAGAGTTTCTACATGGAATGCTGCATCAACATTGAGCTTAACACATCCCTCCATAGGCTTGATCCATCGTTCCTTCTTCACCCCAGTCTCCTTCTTCCTTGCATGCGTATAATTTGCAGCTAGGGCAGAAATTGACAAAGCCGACCGAGCTGGCGATTGGACCTCTTCTCCATGAACTAGTTGCCTTCTCTCCCACCAGATATACCATATCCCAACGAGGATTAATGTTTGTGCACTCACCTCTGGAAGCAGGCTTCCTCTCGTTGGCATACATAAAATATGGTCCAAAACTGAAGAACCAGCTCTGTCTACATTACTCGCCTCCCCCACAAATCCATCTAGTTTTATACATCTCCATATTTCCGACGCTCTTGGACAGGTAAATAATGCATGCTTGATGTCCTCACAGCCTCCTGCACACATAGGACAGTTCCTAGGCAAAGCAATATGTCGGTTTGCCAGAACTCCAAAACATGGTACGAACCCATGCGGGACTTTCCATGCGTGGATCTTGATCTTTCCCGGCAATGAGGACTCCCACAGCTTCGCCCATACTGGATAGCGCTGTGATTGTTGGCCTTCCGTTCTCTCAAACCATCGTCCAAACTGGTGATCCCACTCAGCATGGTACGCCGACCGGACTGTGAACATGTTATTCTTCGTAAATCTCCAAGCCACAAAGTCCTCCATCATACCCTGCGGCGCGAGCGGGATCGCCAAAATTCTCTCCGCATCAACCTGCCAAAACGTATCCATCACAAGCTCTTGACCCCATACTCCTGTTACCGGATCGATCAGGTCGGCCACCTTTGACAGCAGATTTGCTCCTCTCAGGGTCACTACGCGTCCGTCCGCACTCCCAGCGATCCATGGGTCAGACCAAATATTAACCTGAGAACCGTCTCCGATCCTCCAAATGGCACCTCTATTGAAGGTGTTGATCCCTGCACAAATGCTCTGCCACGTGAAAGAACACCCACTCTTCATCTTCGCTTCTAATAGTTTTCGATTGTTTTTACTATTTTTGTACTTATTTTTTTCCTGTGTCAGGTGCATACACACCCGAGAGCCAATGGGTATTTTCTCTTTCGGGTAAGACTATAGAGGTCTAGCGTTTCGACAAGCGCTCTTATTCTGCGCCTGTAGCAACACTCTCTAAAACGCACGAGGCTCCTCGTAATTTAGAAAATGGGATCTTACAAAAAGAAAAGAAAAAAGTAACAACCCTCCCACCATTCAAGGTAAAACTCACCAAAATACTCAAATGACAAGAAGTGGCCCATATTTCACTAGTGGAAAAAGTGCTAGCCACAACTTTCATTGATGGCGCGTCATTTTCAACCAACGCTAGCACTAGTTTTTTAAAATAGTTGTGGTGTTGGATTATTTGGTACAACATTATTAGGGACATAGAGGTGGCGCTAGATAATCGTTGAATGTCACAGGTACACGGGTCCCACGGATAGTAAAAGGCGTAATATAGTGTTGGCGTGGTATAACAAAGAACGCCAGAACAATTATGTTTAGTTGTGGCGTAACATGGGTTGCCACGCCAGTACTATGGGTGTGTTTGGATTGTAGCCAAAGTGCACCTTACCAAAATTTTGGCCATGACCCAAAGATTGGTCTTTGTTTGGATGATTGCCAATTTTTTGGCATGCCAATGAACTCAACTCTAGTTCATTTTTCTTTCAATGTTGGCAAAATTATGGGCAACCAAAACCTCAACCAAAATTTTGGTTAGCCAATGCTTTGGTAGGGCAACCTTGGGCACTAATCAAACGCACGTGGGGTTCATTTTTATATATATTGTAGTTAGTTTTATTTTTGGAATTACTTTTATCTATAACTATTTATTTTTAATTGATTAGAATGTGTTTAATAATATTATACTTTCAGCGACGACGACGACGGAAATGACCAACGGCTAGGGTTCATCCCCCTACATCAGGGTTTCAGTGGCGACGACGGAGCTAACAGCTAATCTCCCTCTGTCGCTAGGATTTCATTTCGTTTTGATTTGCATCGCTAGGGTTTTAGTGATTTGACTAGGCCAAATTGAATTAGAATGGTAGGCAAAATTGAATTAGAATGAGTAGGCTGGCAGTGGAAGATAATTTTAGAAATGTGTGGTGGTGTTCTTCTGGCACTACAATATTGTTATTGTGATCATGTGTGTTGTCGATGAAATGTGTTTGCTTTGTTGCATTTCTACAAATGTGTTTGCTCTAGTGCATTCCCAAGTTAGTGCCACATTGTTGGCATTTTTAGTTGATACATTTTTAGTGTAGTGTTTGCTCTAGTGCATTCCCAAGTCAGTGTCAACTGCTTCTCATATTCCTGCTTGTCAGCTACCCTCCCATGGTTTTGCTCATGAAACATTTCCCATAGCATGGACAAACAATTCTGAAGAACTGGAGGACAAGGCTGGTCAACCCACTCAGCAACACCACAATTAACACCTCCAGGCCGCATTTGTCAATTCATATTAACATAACCAAGTGCACTGAATCTCATAACAGATCACTGCATATTAAGTTACTAAAACTAAATATGTTTTTTACTGAAACTGAATATGTTGCTTACTGAAACAGAAATTGTTGCTTATGTATACAAAAGTTCAGTCAACAATATATGCTTCCCACAAGGCTCTTCGGTGACATTTTAGTATTTGCTATCCTCCTAGTAATCCACTACAATCCCATGTGTTCTTGATCATAGTATGTGTTTGTATGTGTAGAAAATGCCATGTATTCTTGATCATAGTATGTGTTTGTATGTGTAGAAAATTCCATGTATTCACGATCATAGTATGTGTTTGTATGTGTAGAAAATGCCATGTATTCTTGATCGTATACGATGTGTTTATAGGTCATGGCCAATTCCGGAGGCAACAACGAGGAGGTGTACGATGTGGACATGGTCAACAAAGATCTCTTAGACGCTCATCACGCATCAACAACCTGCAATGGGCAAATGACGAGCTAAAGGTGGAGACTAAAGAGCTGCACAACGAGACTGTTCAACTCATTAAGAAGACTAATGAGCTGAGGTACGAGAGGGATAAGCTCATCGAGGATTGGGATAAACTGAAGTAGGAGAGAAAACTCCTCAGGGCAGAGAGGATTGACCTCAAGATGGACATAGCTCATTTCAAAATAGATGGAGAGGGCAATAGAAAGAAGCTTCGCAAGCTGAGTGTAATCCTTGATGAAGAGTAGTTTTAACTAGCTAGTCCATCTTATTAGTTGGTGATGATCGAGTAACTAGAGTTGATGAGAAACATTTGTGAAGTTTAATTAACTTGTTAAGTTCATGAGCATATTGTGTTAATAATTATCTATTAAGTAAGTAGCTAGTGTTGATGAGTATATTGTGCTAATGAGTATCTATTAAGTAAGTAGCTAGTGTTGATGAACAATTTTTTTATTACCAAAAAAAAACATTTGATGGCGTTGGCCAAGGAGGCATGACAAAGTTAAGATGAACTTACTGCTGGCATTGGACAGGTAACACACCAGCAACACGTAGGATACTGCTGACATGCGCTCCAACGCCGCCACTAGTTTTTAGCAATGGCGCCATATTTGTGGTGTTGTGTGTCCACGTCAGCAAGACTGTTTGTGGCACGCCATATTTTAGGCTTTTCTGCACTAGTGCTTATTGTGGCACCGATCATCACCTGAAGCGTTTTTATAACCTTTGGTAGGTGCGAGCATGCACTGTATTTCATACTTAAAAAATTCTTTTGATAGGGTGTGCAACCTATCACCAAGGTCCTTGGCGGCACTGTTATATCCTACCGTTATGGATCCTGGCGGTAAGAAAATGGTCAGATCCCGAAATTTTTGTAAGTTAGGGTCAGATCTAAATCAAGTTTCAAAAAAGGGTCAAAACACGAAACTTAGCCACTCTGTTTTATCGCACGTCGTAAATCATCGAGTGATGCACGCATAGATGAGGCCAAACTCAACAATAAAAAATAAAAAAAATAAAAAGATAAGGCCAAATTGCCCCTGCAAACGTCACAGTTGCGGTGGCTGTCCGGCAAACAACGATCGACGAGTCCAACGTACGCACGTCACACCTTGCCGCTGTCAGGTCGCTGCTTCGTACGACGACGCTGTGGCAACCAGGTCCTGGTAGAACGCGCGGAACGCCTCCATCTCGCCGCGGGGCAGCGCCAGCCCGACCTCGATGCCGCCGTCCCCGTCGCGGCCGCTCTCCGCCAGTGCCAGCGCGCCCGTCCGCTCCACCGAGACGATCTCCACCTTGCGGGGCCGTCCCCACGGCGCTCCCAGATCCGTCGCCGCGTACACGCCCAGCTTCGGCGACCCGGCCACGGTCACCGCGCACGCCGACGCGTACTCCCGCACCAGCCGCACCCATCCCCGCGCGTCCCGGAACACCCGCCCCTGCTCCGCGAGCCCCTCGATCGCCCGCCATATCGCCGCGGAGGCCGTGGCCGCGGTGAGGCAGCCGCTCAGCTTCGCCTCCTCCTCCTTCCCCACGCGGCAGAGCCCCAGGCAGTTGCCGAAGTAGTTTCCCGGCACCGGTGGTGTCGCGCGGGGCTTGCACCCGGTCACGAACCCGAAGCTGGCGCTGCTGCCGCGCGCGTGCACGATGCCTGCCCAGACAGCACCGCACGCCAATGCGTACGGCGAGCACCGCCGCGCCGTGGTCTCCGAGTCCACCTGCCTTCCGAGCCCACGGAGCAGCCTGTCCGTGAACCGGAACGTCGCGAGGTCAGCGGCGCCCGGACGTTGACTGAGGTCCCAGTCGTGGAGCCGCTTGCCGCCGGCCGCCGCAAGAGCCCGGTGGTCGCGGAGAAACACCTCGCGGAGCCCGTTATCGTCTCGCACGACGCTGCGGTCGAGCAGCGGGGGCGCGTCCACCGCGGCCCACTTCCCGCCGCACTCGGGGCCGAGGCGGTGGATGGCGGCCCACGTCCTCATGAAGTGCACGTAGCTGGAACCGTCGGCCACGGCGTGGTGTAGCGTCGTGCCAATGCACAAACCGGCGTGAGGGAACACGGTGAGCTGGACGGCAAAGACATCCTGCGTGCTGCATCGAGAGCCGCCGCCGCCGCCGTGTCTCGGCAGAGAAGGCGGCAGCGGACGGAGCCTCGCGGTGTCGCGCGCGAGGTCGCCGGCGAGGTCCTGGAAGTCGTCGCCGCCCACCGCAACCGTTAGGCGGACAGAGTCGCCGTCCGAGAACAGAACCTCGGGCGCCCCGGCCTCCGGTATGCTGCACACCAGCGTCCCGGCCAAGGGATAGAAGTGGTGCAGCGCGGCGGCCAGGGACTTCTCGAACAGGGGCAGCTCGTGGAGGAGGAACTCGGGGGCGCCGGGGAGGTCGGCGTTGTCGTAGAAGAAGAGGCGCTGCACGGGCGGGACGTCCCAGAAGACGATGTCGAAGAATGTGAGCGGCAGTGTCCGTGGCTTCTCGGCCGGTGGCGACGGCGACGGCGAGACCTGGCACTGCTCCAGGACTGTCAAAGGGTTAAGTAGACTGGGCGCCATCGCCTTGGACCTTAGTCCTGACTATGGATTCCGGCCTACCTTTTCTCGTAGCCGGTGGACAGCGGTCAGTGGCGCCTTCCAACGAAATTGCAAACATTTGTAGTCATTTAATGAATTCGTACTAGCAGGCAGAAGAGCGGCGGCACGCCGCACCCATAGAAGAGCCCGTTCGTATCTTTGGTGTTGATTTTGTTAAAGAAATAAAATAAGAGAGCCCGTTTGAATCACCTAGAAAAGGAAAATAATGACAGGTATGTTTATTATAGAAATGCCTAATACTGATGTGCAAACAGAGCATGAGAAACGTTATCAATTCATGGACATGAAAACTCAAAACACTTGCATTACTATTTTAGGAACCTAAGAACAGAAGCAAATAAAACCAAGAAAAATAAAATCCATGCAAAGGATATAGGAGTATGTAATCATGCATTTTTAAATTACAGTGTTGTCTTTTGAAATTTAGCATATTGTGTCTCTACTCCATCAGAGAAATCAATGAATAAGAAGTTCCATGATGATCATTTTCCGCAAAATAATGTCCTGTCAATAGTGCCCCCATCACAAGGAGCAAACATGTTATGTTTCCAACGCTTACATTAAGATTGATTTATCTTCCCTTTGCTTGTAGAATGAAATAATGGTAATATATGCCACAAATCTCATATATGGTACATATCAATGAGGAAAATTAACATCTGAAGCATCTTTTGAGGATAAAATAGTTATTAGCAAATTCATATTATAGACAAGATAAATTTTTACAGAAGAATATATGGAACAAAGCATCACCTGTAGTCAAATCGAAACGACTAACAATTCCGCAAAAGAATACTAATTGAAGTGAAAACACTTAAGAGCAAATAATGCATCATCTTTGGATTTAATATAATTTTTCATCTCAGACCGTACTCAAGTTTGCACACATGTATGCAGATTCATTAAGTAGTAACAAAACTTCTATATAGACAAATATCATATGAACAACATAAAAAAAAATGAAAAGTTCAGACGTTACAAATAACCATCAAACCAGTGAAATGCATATTGTCAGCAAAAAAAATGTAACAAAGTAAGTGACAACCCAAAAATGGTAAAAGCAATACGACTAAAAAATTTGAAAGAGATAAATATAGAAACAGGGGAGCCATCATGCACAAATCATACATTTTTGGAAGTTAGGCATTTTGAACCGAATCACTATTTCCGAACCTACATATGATAAAAACAACATGAGTTGTAAGTACATGTGGAGGATCATCCTGTACTATGTCACTGTGTGTGTAAATCAGGTTGTAGCATGTTTATCATTCATCCATAGGACCATGCAATTAAGCCTCGTAGATCGAAACATAGGTGGTCCTGTGAACTAAAATAGATGAACTTCAGACTCCAATTTCAGGGGAAAAGTAATACTTATAAATGCGGGACCGGTGGTCCTGTGTGGTCTTCGCCGGTTTCCCTTAATTAACCGATGCATGTACGGTTTTTGGATCCGGTTTTCCTTATTAACCGGACCAACTCTCTTCTTCTATATGCAAATGCGGGAGCTCCCCGCCCTCTGACGAGGTTTCGTCAAAAAAAAAAAATACTTATAAATTGTCCAGGCAAATTTCTTTGCAAAACTATATTTCAATATGAGTGTTGCTTAGAATAATCTGTATCAAAGTATTTGGTTAATCCTTTTGAATAAATCACGGTGGTAGGATCTAATACAAATCCCATGTCATCGAACAATAATGTTGGTTAGTACATAGAATATAAGATTACTTGGGAACAATAATGCAGATGAGTTTAATAAAGAAATAACTTAAATAACTGATAACAGTGTAATGCAGTGGCACTCTCAATGGTCCACATGAGAACAAAGAGAAAAGTTTTACATCACATATTTTAGTATCTTGAAGGTTATAAAGAGAAAAACCATGTATTTCTTGCAAAGTAATCAATGCACATATATTATGGCATGATAACTTGTAACCAGTTTGTAGAGCAGATGGAATTTGTGAAGAAAAAAATATCATAACTTGTAAAGCACTGACGAAAAACTAACTTGCTAGCGTTGAGTATTTTCATAGCGCCCATGGTACTCCATTTTTCCTTGGGGCAGCGGAAGTTACTTATTCAAAGCGGTGGCCGCCTGAATAAACACGTATCGTTCTAACATAAATCACTCAAGGGAGAAAAAAATGAAGAAAAGGGTAAAGTGGAAGCTAATTTGAGCTCTAATTTTTTACCGAGCTTCTTAGATGTCATCTCAGCGTAAATTTTTGCAGAGTTGGGGTCTCTTGTCTTTGATGTATAACAATCTCAGTTTTTTTACAAAATGGTTTGTAATTTTGTTATCAGATCTTTATATGAAAATACCGTTAACACATAATATTTTAGGTGTGCTTGCATTCTCCTAAAAAAAGAAAGCGTGTTTGCATTTTTTTCCAGAACACTGTTCATGCATTCTTACTGGCCACGATTACAATTTTTTTCTCGAATACGCATGAGTATGCGTACTATATATTAAAGAGGAGAAAGGGGGAAAGAAGCCCCTCCACATTGATGGTTACATATTTACATAACCCCAACTCCACCCAAGATCCACGAGCTAACTACTCACCTCCTGACCCACCTCCATGGCCGCGAGAAACTGGTCCATGTCTACTTTAAGTAATCCTGCTACCTTCCACGCCCTACACTCAGCCGCTACCCTATGAATTACAAACGCGCTCGACAGAGCATCGCCATCAAACACTATGCTATTTCGATGCATCCATAGCTCCCACAAAACAAGAATGATTAAAGCCCGTGCATCCTTTTTCGCCGTGGCTCATTCCTCGGTGGCCACGATTACTGTTCATGCGGGATTACTATGCGTGCTTAACTAATAAGTACATTTAGTATTCATGGGAGCTGTACGGTACACTGTTTATTGATTGCCACATGTCAATTTCACATAGCACTCAAAAATTTGGGAAAAAGGAGGGAGCCCCTAGGTTAGTCGGTTTAATATAGTAGTATATACGTACGAAGCTATCACCACCGATCACTGATGATGGTGTCGGAGGGGCAAGCGATGGGGGAAAAATTTGTCGCCCGTGTCAAAACGAACGAGTAGCACTAATTCGTACTCCCTCCGTTCCCAAATATAAGTCTCTTTAGAGATTCCAACAAGTGACTACATATGAAGGAAAATGAGTAAATCTATACTTTAAAATATATCTACACACATTCGTATGTTGTAGTCCATTTGAAATGTCTAAAAGACTTATATTTAGGAACGGAGGGAGTACTTTTCTTTCTTTGCCAAAAGACATACTATAAAAGTTTATTGAAAGTATCACCAAATGACCACTACCATCAGAACGTGTCATCTATGCGTCAACATCGCTGCTCCCACTTCGGAGTCAGCCTGGCCTTACCGGTGATAGCCGGAAAGTCTTCGGGCACGTGCCCCTAAGGAGCCGCAGTCATCGTCATTGAACCCTTGAATCGATCTGAAGTGTCTGACACCAGATCCCGCTGTCACGCACGTACGGCGAGAAACCCTAACCTCGCCACCCCAAGGAGATGACGTGAATCTATGTCGAAACTCTATGGACTCTATCCCCACGAAGGAATTCGAGGAGGATTGAAGCCGGAAGACCAACTCAAAGATGAAGCGACGCCATCCGGCTGTGCGGCGCCCCTGTGTGGACTAAAAAAGCCCAACCTAAACTACTAGCCATAGCCGAGGCATCGGGATTAGCGTCCCTCCCACCAACCGCTGGAGAGGAAGGCG
>NC_041393.1:64870916-64953232 GCF_002162155.2 Triticum dicoccoides
GTACCCTCGTTGACCAAAAGCGGAAGCGTTAAGTAAAGCGGTTGATGTAGTCGAACGTCTTCGCGATCCAACCGGTCAAGTTACGAACGCACGGCACCTCCGCGATCTGCACACATTCAGCTCGGTGACGTCCCTCGAACTCTAGATCTAGCTGAGGCCGAGGGAGAGTTCCGTCAGCACGACGGCGTGGCGACGGTGATGATGAAGTTACCGGCGCAGGGCTTCGCCTAAGCACTACGACGATATGACCAAGGTGTGTAACTGTGGGAGGGGGGGGCACCGCACACAGGTAAGACAAATCTTTTGTGTTCTAGGGTGCCCCCTGCCCCCGTATATAAAGGAGCAAGGGGGAGGCCGGCCGGCCCTCCTAGGGAGCGCCAAGAGAGGGGAAACCTACTAGGACTCCAAGTCCTAGTAGGTTTCCACCTAAGGAAGAGGGGGAAGGGAAGGAAAGGGGGGGCGCCGCCCCCCTTCCCTTGTCCTATTCGGACTCAAGGGGGGGGGGGGCAGCCCCTCCTGGCCCTTCCTCTTCTCCCACTAAGGCCCATCTAGGCCCACTAGTTCCCTCAGGGGGTTCCGGTAACCCTCCGGCACTCCGGTTTTATCCGAAAGTTCCCCGGAACATTTTCGATGTCCGAATATAGTCGTCCAATATATCAATATTTATGTCTCGACCATTTCGAGACTCCTCATCATGTTCGTGATCACATCCGGGACTATGAACAATCTTTGATTCATATCACATAGACTCATAATACCAATAGTCATCGAACGTTAAGCGTGCGGACCCTACGGGTTCGAGAACTATGTAGACATGACCAAGACACGTCTCCGGTCAATAACCAACAACGGAACCTAGATGCTCATATTGGTTCCTACATATTCTACGAAGATCTTTATCGGTCAAACCGCATAACAACGTACGTTGTTCCCTTTGTCATCGTATGTTACTTGCCCGAGATTCGATCGTCGGTATCATCATACCTAGTTCAATCTCGTTACCGGCAAGTCTCTTTACTCGTTCTGTAATACTTCATCCCGCAACTAACTCATTAGTCACAAGCTTGCAAGGCTTATAGTGATGAGTATTACCGAGAGGGCCCAGAGATACCTCTCCGAAACATGAAGTGACAAATCCTAATCTCGATCTATGCCAACCCAACAAACACCTTTGGAGACACCTGTAGAGCACCTTTATAATCACCCATTTACGTTGTGACATTTGGTAGCACACAAAGTGTTCCTCTGGTATTCGTGAGTTGCATAATATTATAGTCTGAGGAACATGTATAAGTCATGAAGAGAGCAGTAGCAATGAAACTGTAACGATCATGATGCTAAGCTAACGGATGGTTCTTGTCCATCACATCATTCTCCTAATGATGTGATCCCGTTTATCAAATGACAACACATGTCTATGGTCAGGAAACATAACCATCTTTGATTAACGAGCTAGTTAAGTAGAGGCATACTAGGGACACTATGTTTTGTCTATGTATTCACACATGTAATAAGTTTCCAGTTAATACAATTCTAGCATGAATAATAAACATTGATCATGAAATAAGGAAATAAATAATAACTTTATTATTGCCTCTAGGGCATATTTCCTTCAGTCTCCCACTTGCACTAGAGTCAATAATCTAGTTCACATCGCTATGTGATTTAACATCAATAGTTCACATTTGTATATGATTAACACCCATAGTTCACATCACCATGTGAACAACAACCAAAGCGTTTACTAGAGTCAATAATCTATTTCACATTGCTATGTTATTAACACCCAAAGATTACTAAGGTGTGATCATATTTTGCTTATAAGAGAAGTTTAGTCAACGGGTCTGTCACATTCAGAGCCGTATGTATTTTGCAAATATTCTATGTCTACAATGCTCTGCATAGAGATACTCTAGCTAATTGCTCCCATTTTCAATGTGTATCCAGACTGAGACTTTAGAGTCATCTAGATCGGTGTAAAAGCTTGCGGCAACGTAACTCTTTACGACGAACTCTTTATAACCCCCATCACCGAGAAACATTTCCTTAGTCCTCTCTATAGATAATTTTGACCACTGTCCAGTGATCCACTCTTAGATCAGTATTGTACCCCTTGCCAAACTCATGGTAAGGTACACAATAGGTCTGGTACACAGCACATCATACTTTATAGAACCTATGACTGTGGCACAGGGAATGACTCTCATTCTCTTTCTATCTTCTGCCATGGTCGGGCTTTGAGTCTTACTCAACTTTACACCTTGTAATACAGGCAAGAACCCTTTCTTTGACTGATCCATTTTGAACTTCTTCAAAATCTTATCAAGGTATGCGCTTTGTGAAAGTCCAATTAAGCGTCTTGATCTATCTCTATAGATCTTGATGCCCAATATAAAAGCAGATTCACCGAGGTCTTTCATTGAAAAACTCTTATTCAAGTATCCTCTTATGCTATCTAGAAATTCTATATCATTTCGAATCAACAATATGTCATGCATATATAATATTAGAAATGCTACAGAGCTCCCACTCACTTTCTTGTAAATATAGGCTTCTCCAAAAGTCTGTATAAAACCATATGCTTTGATCACACTATCAAAACGTTTATTCCAACTCTGAGAGGCTTGCACCAGTCCATAGATGGATCGCTAGAGCTTGCACACTTTGTTAGCACCTTTAGGATTGGAAAAACCTTCTTGTTGTATCATATACAACTCTTCTTTAAGAAATCCATTAAGGAATGCAGTTTTGACATCCATTTGCTAGATTTCATCAAATGTGACAATTGCTAACATGATTCGGACAGACTTAAGCATCGCTACGAGTGATAAAATCTCATCGTAGTCAACACCTTGAACTTGTCGACACTTTTCGCGGCAATTCGAGCTTTGTAGATAGTAACACTACCATCAGCGTCCGTCTTCCTCTTGAAGATCCATTTATTTAATATGGCTTGCCGATCATCGGGCAAGTCCACCAAAGTCCACACTTTGTTCTCATACATGGATCCCATCTCAGATTTCATGGCCTCAAGCCATTTCGTGGAATCTGGGCTCATCATCGCTTCCTCATAGTTTGTAGGTTCATCATGGTCTAGTAACATGACTTCCAGAATAGGATTACCATATCACTCTGGTGCGGACCGTACTCTGGAAGACCTACGAGGTTCTATAGTAACTTGATCTGAAGTTTCATGATCATCATCATTAGCTTCCTCACTAATTGGTGTAGGAATCACTGGAACTGATTTCTGTGATGAAGTACTTTCCAATTCGAGAGAAGGTACAATTACCTCATCAAGCTCTACTTTCCTCCCACTCACTTCTTTCGAGAGAAACTCCTTCTCTAGAAAGGATCCATTCTTATCAACGATCTTGCCTTCGGATCTGTGATAGAAGGTGTACCCAACAGTTTCTTTTGGGTATCCTATGAAGACGCATTTCTCTGATTGGGGTTCGAGCTTATCAGTTTGAAGCTTTTTCACATAAGCATCGCAGCCCCAAACTTTAAGAAACGACAACTTTGGTTTCTTGCCAAACCATAGTTCATAAGGCGTCGTCTCAATGGATTTTGATAGTGCCTTATTAAAGTGAATGCAGCTGTCTCTAATGCATAACCCCAAAACGATAGTGGTAAATCGGTAAGAGACATCATAGATTGCACCATATCCAATAAAGTGCAGTTACGATGTTCGGACACACCATTACGCTGTGGTGTTCCAGGTGGCGTGAGCTGTGAAACTATTCCACATTGTTTTAAATGAAGGCCAAACTCGTAACTCAAATATTCTCCTCCACGATCAGATCGTAGAAACTTTATTTTCATGTTACGATGATTCTCCACTTCACTTTGAAATTCTTTGAACTTTTCAAATGTTTCAGACTTGTGTTTCACTAAGTAGATATACTCATATGTGCTCAAATCATCTGTGAAGGTCATAAAATAATGATACCCGTCACGAGCATCAACACTCATTGGACCGCATACATCGGTATGTATTATTTCCAATAAGTCACTAGCTCGTTCCATTGTTCTGGAGAACGGAGTTTTAGTCATCTTGCCCGTAATGCACGGTTCGCAAGCATCAAATGATTCATAATCAAGTGATTCCAAAAGTCCATCAGCATGGAGTTTCTTCATGCGCTTTACACCGATATGACCCAAATGGCACTGCCACAAATAAGTTGCACTATCATTATCAACTTTGCATATTTTGGCATCAATACTATGAATATGTGTATTACCATGATCCAGATTCAATAAACCATCAACATTGGGTGTATGACCATAGAAGGTTTTATTCATGTAAACAGAATAACAATTATTCTCTATCTTAAATGAATAACCATATTGCAATTAACATGATCTAATCATATTCATGCCCAACGCAAACACCAAATAACATTTATTTAGGTTCAACACTAATCCCAAAAGTATAGGGAGTGCTCGATGATGATCATATCAATCTTGGAACCACTTCCAACACACATCGTAACTTCATCCTCAACTAGTCTCTATTTATTCTGCAACTCCTGTTTCGAGTTACTAATCTTAGCAACCGAACAAGTATCAAATACCCAGGGATTACTACGAGCACTAGTAAGGTACACATCAATAATATGTATATCAAATATACCTTTGTTCACTTTGCCATCCTTCTTATTTGCCAAATACTTGGGGCAGTTCCGCTTCCAGTGACCAGTCCCTTTGTAGTAGAAGCACTCAGTCTCAGGCTTAGGTCCAGACTTGGGCTTCTTCACTTGAGCAGCAACTTGCTTGTCGTTCTTCTTGAAGTTCCCCTTCTTCCCTTTGCCCTTCTTCTTGAAACTGGTGGTCTTGTTGACCATCAACACTTGATGCTCCTTCTTTGATTTCTACCTTCATCGATTTTAGCATCACGAAGAGCTCGGGAATTTCTTTCGTCATCCCTTGCATATTATAGTTCATCATGAAGTTCCAGTAACTTGGTGATGGTGACTAGAGAACTCTGTCAATCACTATCTTATCTGGAAGATTAACTCCCACTTGATTGAAGCAATTGTAGTACCCAGACAATATGATCACATGCTCACTGCGTGAGCTATTCTCCTCCATCTTTTAGCTATAGAACTTGTTGGAGACTTCGTATCTCTCAACTTGGGTATTTGCTTGAAATATTAACTTCAACTCCTGGAACATCTCATATGGTCCATGATGTTCAAAACGTCTTTGAAGTCCCGATTCTAAGCCGTAAAGCATGGTGCACTAAACTATCAAGTAGTCATCATATTAAGGTAGCCAAATGTTCATAACGCCTGCATCTGCTCCTGCAATAGTTTTGTCACCTAGCAGCGCATCAAGGACATAATTCTTCTGTGCAGCAATGAGGATAAACCTTAGATCATGGACTCAGTCTGCATCATTACTACTATCATCTTTCAACTTAGTTTTCTCTAGGAATATATAAAAAAACATAGGGAAGCTAGAACACGAGCTATTGATCTACAACATAATTTGCAAAATACTACCAGGACTAAGTTCATGATAAATTAAAGTTCAATTAATCATATTACTTAAGAACTCCCACTTAAATAGACATCCCTCTAGTCATCTAAGTGATCACGTGATCCAAATCAACTAAACCATGTCTGATCATCACGTGAGATGGAGTAGCTTTCAATGGTGAACATCACTATGTTGATCATATCTACTATATGATTCACGCTCGACCTTTCGGTCTCCAGTGTTCTGAGGCCATATCTGCATATGCTAGGCTCGTCAAGTTTAACCCGAGTATTCTGCGTGTGAAAAACTGGCTTGCACCCATTGTATGTGAAGGTAGAGCTTATCACACCCGATCATCACGTGGTGTCTCAACACGATGAACTGTTGCAACGGTGCATACTCAGGGAGAACACTTATACCTTGAAATTTAGTGAGAGATCATCTTATAATGCTACCGCCGAACTAAGAAAAATAAGATGCATAAAGGATAAACATCACATGAAATCAATATAAGTGATATGATATTGCCATCATCATCTTGTGCCTTTGATCTCCATCTCCAAAGCACCGTCATGATCATCATTGTCACCGGCTTGACACCTTGATCTTTCATCGAACCATCGTGGTCGTCTCGCCAACTATTGCTTCTACGACTATTGCTACCGCTTAGTGATAAAGTAAAGCAATTACATGGCGATTGCATTTCGTACAATAAAGCGACAACCATATGGCTCCTGCCAGTTGCCGATAACTTTTACAAAACATGATCTTCTCATACAACAATTTATATATCATCACGTCTTGACCATATCACATCTCAACATGCCCTGCAAAAACAAGTTAGACGTCCTCTACTTTGTTGTTGCAAGTTTTACGTGGCTGCTACGGGTTTAGCAAGAACGGTTCTTACCTAAGCATCAAAACCACAACGATTTTTCGTCAAGTGTGCTGTTTTAACCTTCAACAAGGACCAGGCATAGCTATACTCGATTCAACTAAAGTTGGAGAAACAGACACTCACTAGCCACCTGTGTGTGAAGCACGTCGGTACAACCAGTCTCGCGTAAGCGTACGCGTAATGTCAGTCTGAGCCGCTTCATCCAACAATACCGATGAATTAAAGTATGACATGCTGGTAAGCAGTATGACTATTATCGCCCACAACTCTTTGTGTTCTACTCGTGCATATAACATCTACGCATAGACCTGGCTCGGATGCCACTGTTGGGGAACGCAGTAATTTCAAAAAATTTCTTACGATCACGCAAGATCTATCTAGGTGATGCATAGCAACGAGAGGGGAGAGTGTTGTCTACGTACCCTCGTAGACCGAAAGCGGAAGCGTTAAGTAACGCGGTTGATGTAGTAGAACGTCTTTGCGATCCAACCGATCAAGTACCGAACACACGACACCTCCGCGATCTGCACATGTTCAGCTCGGTGACATCCCTCGAACTCTATATCTGGCTGAGGCCAAGGGAGAGTTCCATCAGCATGACGGAGTGGCGACGGTGATGATGAAGTTACCGGCGCAGGGCTTCGCCTAAGCACTACAACAATATGACCGAGGTGTGTAACTGTGGAGGGGGAACCGCACACGGCTAAGACAAATCTTCTGTGTTCTAGGGTGCCCCCTGCCTCTGTATATAAAGGAGCAAGGGGGGAGGCCGGCCGGCCCTCCTAGGGTGCACCAAAGAGGGGAAACCTACTAGGACTCCAAGTCCTAGTACGTTTCCACCTAAGGAAGAGGGGGAAGGAGGAAGGAAGAGTGTGAAGGGAAGGAAAGGGGGCGCGCCGTCCCCTTCCCTTGTCCTATTCGGACTCAAGGGGGGGGGGGGCGGCCAGCCCCTACTAGCCCTTCCTCTTCTCCCACTAAGGCCCATCTAGGCCCATTAGTTCCCCCGGGGGTTCCGGTAACCCTGCGGCACTCCAGTTTTATCCGAAACTTCTTCGAAACACTTCTGGTGTCCGAATATAGTCGTCCAATATATCAACCTTTATGTCTCGACCATTTAGAGACTCCTCACCATGTTCGTGATCACATCCGGGATTCTGAACAATCTTCGGTACATCATATCATATAAACTCATAATACCAGTCGTCATTGAATGTTAAGCGTGCGGACCCTACGGGTTCGAGAACTATGTAGACATGACCGAGACACGTCTCCGGTCAATAACCAAAAGCGGAACCTGGATGCTCATATTGGTTCCTACATATTCTATGAAGATCTTTATCGGTCAAACCGCATAACAACATACGTTGTTCCCTTTGTCACCGGTATGTTACTTGCCCGAGATTCGATCGTCGGTATCATCATACCTAGTTCAATCTCGTTACCAGAAAGTCTCTTTATTCGTTTCATAATACTTCATCCTGCAACTAACTCATTAGTCACAATGCTTGCAGGGCTTATAGTGATGAGTATTACCGAGAGGGCCCAGAGATGCCTCTCTGAACACGGAGTGACAAATCCTAATCTCGATCTATGCCAACCCAACAAACACCTTCGGAGACACCCGTAGAGCACCTTTATAATCACCCATTTACGTTGTGACATTCGGTAGCACACAAAGTGTTCCTCCGGTATTCGGGAGTTGCATAATCTCATAGTCTGAGGAACATGTATAAGTCATGAAGAGAGCAGTAGCAATGAAACTGTAATGATCATGATGCTAAGCTAATGGATGGGTCTTGTCCATCACATCATTCTCCTAATGATGTGACCCTGTTTATCAAATGACAACACATGTTTATGGTCAGGAAACGTAACCATCTTTGATTAACGAGCTAGTTAAATAGAGGCATACTAGGGACACTCTATTTTGTCTATGTATTCACACATGTAGTAAGTTTCTGGTTAATACAATTATAGCATGAATAATAAACATTTATCATGAAATAAGGTAATAAATAATAACTTTATTATTGCTTCTAGGGCATATTTCCTTCAGAGTGACTCCACGGTCTTGTCGGTGGAGCTTGGAGGAAAGGAGAACTTTGCCCTAGCAACCCATATACATGAGGGGAAGGAAAAGATACCACTAATTCATACCTCATAGTAACTACCGTGTCCATAAAATCATATTGTAATGAGCAGCAACTCACTCAATAAGTAAGAACAATGTAACTAGAAAATGCCTCATATAAGTAAAAGTCCATTTACAAAGGTGAAAGTGCAACTAATCCCCGGGTGGTTTTGGTAATTCATAAAAACATATAGCTCATTGAACTAATATCCATTCAAGTTGAATATTTTAGAAAGTTTAATGATTGGCAATAGCATGGACTAGAGATGTGGACCCCTCAAAATGCTAACGACAAAGATTGACAAAAGCTCAAGACTCTTCATTTCTATTTTAGTGATCCAAGATCACATTGAGTCCATAGGAAAAGCCAATACTATTAAAAGGGGATGAGGTGTTGCTTAATGATCTACTTGCTCAAAATGCTTAGTGATATGCTCCAAAGCCCTCAACCACTTTCTCAAATCCAAATATGTCCTAAACCTAAAGTAAAACTCGGCCCTACCGATTTGATCTATCCGGCGCCACCGAGTTCCTTTGACATAGCCATAGCCAGAAACCCTAATCAGTTTGGTCTCACCGATAGGGATTTCGGTCTCACTGAGATGGGATTGCAAACTCTCTATTTCCCTTCGTAACATTTTAGTCTCACCGAAATAAGCGATCTGTCCCACCGAGTTCGTAATGCAAACTCTCTATTTCCTTTTCGTAACATTTCGGTCTTACCAAAGTGAGCGATCGGTCCCATCGAGTTTGCCTGACCAACTCTCTGGTTTTCTTATTGCTGAAATCGGCCCCAACGAGTTCATGCAATCGGTCACACCGAGATGAGGTTTTGCCTAACCCTAGCACATCAGTCCCACCAAGTTGATCATGTCGGTCGCACTGAGATTCCTAATGTTCACATTTTGAACTAAATCGGTCTCACCGAGTTCACCTATTCGGTCTGACCGAGTTGGGTCAAATGTGTGTAATGGTTAGATTTTGTGTGGAGGCTATATATACCCCTCCACCCCCTTCTCTATTCAAGAGAGAGCCATCAGAACATGCCTACACTTCCACTACTCATTTTCGAGAGAGAACCACCTACTCATGTGTTGAGACCAAGACATTCCAAGCCAACCACAAAAATTTTGATCTCTAGCCTTCCCCAAGTTGCTTTCCATTCAAATCATCTTTCCACCATAGCCAAATCTGAGAGAGAGAGAGAGTTGAGTGTTGGGGAGACTATCATTTGAAGCACAAGAGCAAGGAGTTCATCATCAACACACCATCTATTACCTTTTGGAGAGTGGTGTCTCCTAGATTGGTTAGGTGTCACTTGGTAGCTAGCCTCTGTCAAGTTTGTGGAGTTGAACCAAGGAGTTTGTAAGGGCAAGGAGATCGCCTACTTCGTGAAGATCTACCCAATCTCTAGTTTGGTGCGCCACTACTAGGAAAACGGTTATAGGTGAAATGGACATTAATGGCGCACCACATACTATATAGCAGTGGTGCACCACCTATAGGTGCGCCATTAAACTCCAAATACTAATGGCGCACCACATACATGGTGCGCCATTACTAACATTTTTTTCAAAACTAGTAATGGCGCACGAGGGGATAGTGCGCCATTACTTGTTTAACTAGTAATGGCACACCACACCCTTAGTGCGCCACTACTAACAATATTTTTATTTATTTTTCATAACTAGTAATGGCGCACCAGTGGATAGTGCGCCATTACTAGTTAAAACTAGTAATGGCGCACCACACCCTCGGTGCGCCACTACTAACAGTTTTTTTTCAAAGTTAGTAATGGCGCACCGTGGGTGTGGTGCACCATTACAAGTTTTAACTAGACTAGTAATGGCGCACCACACCCACGGTGCGCCATTAAACTAGTAATGGCGCACCACACCCATGGTGCGCCATTACTAACTTTGACCCAAAATTCCCCCAAATGCACCCCCCCGGTGGACCGCCTTTTCAGTTTAAAAAAATAAAAGAAAATAAGTTTCCCATGTGATATGTGGTCTAGTTGTTGGGAAAATTTACAAATATGAATTTCGACTTTATTTGCAAAATCTCTCTGGAATTTGTAAAATGGCCATAACTTTTGCATACGAACTCGGATTAAAAAGTTTTTTATATGAAAAATCATCTACTCGAAAAGTTACATCCGAATTGCTAAGTGCGCACCGTTAAACATTTTCAAAATCCTCAAAAACCTAACAGAAAAAAAGTTACGGGGCTTTTAAGATCTAGAGGCAAAAAAATTCAAAAAATTTCAAACTTACTAGTGGCGCACTGTTTGCTAGTTGCGCCACTATTTTTGGGAATTAGTTTCGATTTATTTTGGGATTTTTTTTCAAAATATGATACGTAATATGAACGGAAGTTTGAAATATTTTTTCAAAATTTCATCACACTCATGAACATGAACAAAGTCCTAAACATCAACAAGGTTTAATAGGATTGATATGCTAGATATATCAACAAATGCCTGTTAAGTGAGATGGTGCTAGGGTTGGATAGAACTCTTAAGTTAAGCATGCTTGGGCTGGAGTAGTGTAAGGATGGTTGACCTTTCGGGAAGTTTGACCATGGAGTGCGATTTGACCTGAGATTAAGCCATAGTGACCCGAGATTAAGAAAAAAATTTGAAAAAAAATTTGAAAAAAATTTGTTAGTAATGGCGCACTTCTATGTGGTGCGCCATTACTAAGTCAGATAGTAATGGCACACCTATAGTTGATGCTAGTGGAGCACCTGTAGTGCGCCATTAATGGCCAAAACAGGTGCGCCTCTAGCAGGCCTTTTTCTAGTAGTGGCAAGTAAGGCAAGTCCTTCGTGGGCGATGGCCATGGTGGGATAGACAAGGTTGCTTCTTCATGGACCCTTCGTGGGTGGAGCCCTACATGGACTCACGCAACCGTTACCCTTCGTGGGTTGAAGTCTCTATCAACGTGGATGTACGATAGCACCACCTATCGGAACCACGCCAAAAATCTCCGTGTCTACATTGCATTGCCTTCTCCAAACACTTCCCTTTGCCTTCATATGCAATGTTTTACTTTCCGCTGCTACACTCTTAGACTTGCATGTGTAGGTTGATTGCTTGACTTGTGCTAAGTTGCTAAAATCTGCCAAGACATAAAATTAGGAAAAGGTTAGATTTTTATTTGGTTAAGTAGTCTAATCACCCCCTCTAGACCTACTCTTGATCGTACAAGTGGTATCAGAGCTTTGGTCTCCATTTGCCTTGATTTACATAGCTTTGGTGATCATAGCCTTGGTTTCACAACCTAGGAGAGTATGGCATCTAGCGAGGGAAATTACCACCGTAGAGGTCCTTACTTTGATGGTACTAATTTTTCTAGTTGGAAGCATAAAATGAAAATGCATATTCTTGGACATAACCCCGCCATTTAGGCTATTGTGTGTATTGGCTTGCAAGGTGAACTCTTTGAAGATGGAAGAGAACCGAATCATGAAGCAACTGCGGAAGAATTGAAGATGTTGCAATACAATGCTCAAGCTTGCGATATCCTCTTCAACGGATTGTACCCCGAAGAATTCAACAAAATCAGCCGCCTTGAGATTGCAAAGGAAATTTGGGATACTTTGGTCGATATGTAGGAAGTACCGAGTCCGTCAAGGTATCCAAATTGGATGTGCTTCAAAGTCAACTTGACAAGTTCAAAATGAAGGATGGTGAAGGAGTCGATGAAATGTATTCTAGGATTGCTCTCATCACAAATGAGATTGCTGGCTTAGAAAGTGAAGAGATGACCGACAGATTCATCATCAAGAAGATCCTAAGAGCCTTGGATGGAAAATATGATACCATGTGCACCTTGATCCAATTGATGCCCAATTACAAAGATCTCAAGCCAACGGAAGTCATTGGGAGAATTTTTGCTCATGAGATGTCACTCAAGGATAAGGAAGAGCTTCACAACAAGTCTAGTGGTGCTTACAATGCTTCATGTGATGCTCCTACGGTATCAAGTGAGAAACAAACCTTCAATGAAGAATTGAGCCTAATGGTGAAGAACTTTAACAAGTTCTACAAGAGTAGAAGCAAAGAGAGAAGTTCCAAGTCAAGGTCCTACAATGACAAAAGATCTTCTAGTCGTGATCGCAATTGCTAGAATTGTGGAAGACCCGGACACTACTCTAGTGAGTGTACAGCTCCCTACAAAAGAAGAGAAGACTCACCTAAAAGGAGAAGTGAAAGAGAGGAATCACCACCAAGAGAGAGAAGGAGTAAAGATGATCGTTGAACGAAGACCCTCTCACAGAAGCAAGGATTCAGAAAGGAAGGACAAGTCATTAAAGATCTACACAATACAAAGACATCAAGCTCATTTTGGTGAATGGGTATCCCGTTCCGACTCCGACAACTACTTCGAGAGAAGTTATCACTCCAACTCCGAATATACTCAAGATGAAGTTGTTGCCGTTCTTGCACTTTGCTACCTCTTGAGCACTGCATTGGATTTCCCTGAAGAGGAGAGGATGATGCAGTAAAGTAGCGTAAGTATTTTCCTCAGTTTTTGAGAACCAAGGTATCAATCCAGTAGGAGATCACGCACGAGTCCCTCGTACCTACACAAAACGATAGCTACTCGCAACCAATGCGATTAGGGGTTGTCAATCCCTTCACAGTCACTTACGAGGGTGAGATCTGATAGAGATGATAAATAATATTTTTGGTATTTTTGATATAGAGATGCAAAGTGAAAAGTAAAAGGCAAAGTAAAAACAAAGCAAGTAATAAAGTAATGGAGATTGATATGATGAGAATAGACCCGGGGGCCATAGGTTTCACTAGTGGCTTCTCTCAAGAGCATAGATATTCTACGGTGGGTGAACAAATTACTGTTGAGCAATTGATAGAATTGAGCATAATTATGAGTATATCTAGGTATGATCATGTGTATAGACATCACGTCCAAGACAAGTAGATCGAAACGATTCTGCATCTACTACTATTACTCCACTCATCGACCGCTATCCAGCATGCATCTAGAGTATTAAGTTAAAAACAGAGTAATGCCTTAAGCAAGATGACATGATGTAGAGGGATAAATTCATGCAATATGATAAAAACCCCATCTTGTTATCCTCGATGGCAACAATACAATACGTGCCTTGCTGCCCCTGCTGTCACTGGGAAAGGACACCGCAAGATTGAACCCAAAGCTAAACACTTCTCCCATTGCAAGAACTACCAATCTGAATGGCCAAACCAAATGGATAATTCGAAGAGACTTGCAAAGATAACTCAATCATACATAAAAGAATTCAGAGAAGATTCAAATATTATTCATAGATAAGCTGGATCATAAACCCACAATTCATCGGTCTCAATAAACACACCGCAAAAAGAAGATTACATCGAATAGATATCCACAAGAGAGGGGGAGAACATTGTGTTGAGATCCCAAAAGAGCGAAGAAGCCATCTAGCTACTAGCTATGGACCCGAAGGTCTGAAGTAAACTACTCACACTTCATCGGAGAGGCTATGGTGTTGATGTAGAAGCCCTCCGTGGTAGATGCCCCCTCCGGCGGAGCTCCGAAACAGGCCCCAAGATGGGATCTCGCGGATACAGAAAGTTGCAGTGGTGGAATTAGGTTTTTGTCTCTGTATTTGATCTGTCGGGGGTACGTAGGTATATATAGGAGGAAGGAGTACGTCGGTGGAGCAACAGGGGGCCCACGAGGCAGGGGGCGCACCCTAGGGGGGGGGCCCACCCTCGTGACCACCTCTTTTGTTCCTTGGAGCAGGGTCCAAGTCTCCTGGATCACGTTCGGTGAGAAAATCACGTTCCCGAAGGTTTCATTCCATTTGGACTCCGTTTGATATTCTGTTTCTTTGAAGTACTGAAATAGGCAAAAAACATCAATTCTGGGCTGGGCCTCCGGTTAATAGGTTAGTCCCAAAAATAATATAAACATGGAAAATAAAACCCAATATAGTCCAAAACAGTAGATAAAGTAGCATTGAGCAATCAAAAATTATAGATACGTTGGAGACGTATCACACTTCTGTCATCCAACTCCTATGACATATTCGATTCATCAAATGAAGGGATTGGAAGATGCTTCATGGCTAAAGGCCCCAAGGTATCACACCCCGAGTATGTTGATTTCAGTAGTGATGAAGATGATTTGCTAGGTGATGATGATTTACTTGTTGACAACTCTACTGATGAAAACTATGATGAAACTCCTATTAATCATGCTAATCAAGATTAAACGAATGACAATGATAAGAAGGAGATTGAGTGTATAACTAAAGAACTAAACACTCTTAAGTTAGCTCATGAAACTACCTTAGAGGATCATTGAGAGCTTTTAAAAACTCATGAGAAGCTACACTTTGAAAAGCTCAATCTAGAGCAAGAGCATGTGGTCTTAAAATCAATCAATGATGATCTTCGTAAGAAAAGTTCTTCTTACATTGCCAAGCGTTTACTCTTGTCTACTTACATGCCATAAGTAAAATCTAGCAACAAGAGTAAGAAAGATTCTTCTTCTAGTAGTAACAATAATCATGTTAAATCCAATATTGTTGCTTCTAGTAGTTCTCTTGATTCCACTAATGATTCTCTTAGCCAAGTTACACTTGAGCAAGAAAATAGCTTATTGAAGGGAATTATAGAGAAAGGTGTTTACAAGAGCCTTGAGCAATTCGAGGAAATTGTACGCAAGCAAGGAAGGCACCGGAAGAATCAAGGTGTTGGTTTTGAACGTAAGTTCAATGCCAATGGAGTTGAGTGGGAAGAATATCAATACCCCAAGATGAAGTTTGTTCCTCAACAAGAGAAGTATGATCCCACTTCTTTCAAGGGAACACAAGCTCAAGATGATCTTCCACCACAAGACCACAAGCTAAAAGGCAAGGGCAAGCTTCAAGAAGAGATTGATGCATTTGAAGAAGCTCAAAAGGCCTTGGTCAAGTGGGTTCCCAAGACTACATCAAGTTCTACTTCATCAAGTACGACTACAAACTCCAAGGATTCCCATCAAGTTGATGTGGGTCCCAAAGAAGAAGAACTAGAGAGTTCTTGAGGGTGACTCCGCCAACATACCTCACTCATATTCATCTTGGCAAGGACAAGTGCAATCAACTTCCATATATTGCACTAGTTCAAGGAGTCACAAACCATCTTGTTGGTAAGATAAGGGACAAGGTAACCTAATGATTTCATGGACAACATCATATGTGTATTTAACTCTATGTTTATGGATATTCGTGTATGTTCCTTGTGGGACTAACCCATGTAGGTATTGAAAGTGCAACTCACTCCAATGGATTGTTGCAAATGATCTACATCAACATTGAGCATCCACATCTACAACATCTACATGAAGTCATCATGAAAACCCAAGGTTAGTTCATCCCTCTTAGGGGGGATATCACATCTAGGGGGAGTTTTACTCTAAGAATTGAGCTAAAGCAACTCTAATGGTGTGAACACAACAATGCTTTATGTAGAAGTGGTAACCCCACTTATTCTTAAACGATGAGTATGACCTATGATCAAATGTTCTCATTTGACTCCTAAGTCAATATACTCATATATAGATGACCTAGTCATCGCCAATTGCTTGATAGATGCTAGAGTGTTTGTGCATGCTTTGCCACATATTTCATTTGCTATCTTATTGTGTGAGCATGTTGGTTGCATATTTTTTCTCCATTCGAGGACATCCATTTGTTGCTTTGATTGTTTGGCTTTTCTTTTTTCCAAATGGATGGACAAGAATGCCTAAGAACTCCCTCTAGCTATCTATGCTTTCCTTGTCTCAAACTCTATTCATGCTACATCACAAAGTTTGAACAAGTCGAATTCGGACCCTCCGGGTGAGGAGCACTCGTAGCCACCGATCCGTCATGGGATTAAACTTCCAAAACCTCTTATTGGTTCTCGGTCTAACCGATCCATTCCTTTCGGTCTCGCCGACATCATTAAGTTGATCTAGGTTTTCACCTCGGTGCAACCGATTTGAACATTTTGGTCTCACCGAGTTGTAGTAACCGCTTGGGATTCTGCATCTCGGTGCCACTGAGTCGTTCCACTTGGTCACACCGACAGTGACCGGGTATATATATCCGCGAGTTGAATTTTGGAAATTTCTTCAAACTCACAACCGCGCCTACGCAGCTCTGCCGCCCCTCCTGGTCTCTAGATCGTCTCCTTCATCACCAGCGCCCTCCTGCCACTGGTCTCTACCACCGTCAACGGGAATCTCCACTGCCGTTGTCGCCGTAGCAAGTTCGTCGCCGAGTTAGGGTACGGACTCGATCTCCTTGTGCAATCTTTAACTCTGATTCTTGCACAATGATGAATGCCATGTTCCATGATTGAGATATATCTATCCACCTAAAACTTTGTTTAGAATAGATTTGATGCAAAAACTTAGGGTTAGGTTTCCGTCGAACTCATCTCGGACTGACCGATCTGAAGAAATCGGTCTCACCGATTTGGCCCAGGCCATTGCACATGTACTTCTCGGTCTGACCGAAGTGTACAAATCGATGTGACTGAGTTCACTTCCTCTATGAAACCCTAGCATCTCGGAGTCACCAAACTTCATTTTGGTCTGACCGAAATTGGATGTTTAGACTCTGTTGCTGCTTCAGTGTCACCAAGTTAGTCATATCGGTAGCTTCGAAATGCTTTCTCCAGAAAACTAAAATTAAGCTTTTGGGTCAACTTTTTGCCAAAATAGTTTTGCTTTGTGATGCTCATCTACTCTACATATACCTATCTGTTCACATGGTCAGTTTCAGAGATGACAGACAACAGTGACAGTCAGAACAAGTCAAAGGAGCAGGTGAATCTTAGTGAGGGCACTAGTCCCTCAAACAACAACTATGATGAGGGTAGCAGAAGCACCCCAAGTAACTTGCCTAAGGCTACTACTAGGCAAGGAAGAAGAGAACCTCAGATTCTGAATATGAGGACTTTGTGGTTGATGAGGATGTCACCTCAAAGAAGAAGGTGCTCAAGAAAGAGCAAGTTGCTGCTGCTGGCATCAAGCCTGGTATGAAGAAGAAGGCTCCTGCTCAAAGGAAGCCCCATGTATAAATCCAGAGCCTCCACTCTTGAAACCATGAATCAACAGAAGAAGAGGCTGCTGGAGGCAAGAAAAGGAAGGAAAGGGTCAAGAAGACCATGGCCAGAGTGATTGGAAAGCCTTCAATGATGAAAGTATCAGATGAAGATGATGAGAATAGAGAAAGGACTAGCCACCCTAACTCGAAATCAAGAGAGCCTTAAAAGGATCTTTGAGACAAAGCTTCATTATCTAGATGTGAAGGTCACCGATATTCAGACCACAATTGAGAAGCTACAGGAAGACATTGAGGACAGGAGTGACAGACCAACTACCAACACTTTTTAGCGTGTGCCAAGGGCATAAAGGTGTGCAATTGTGCCAGTTGTTAGTGATATGAGGACTACCACTTCAGCACCTGCAGCAACTGCCACTATTGCACCTCCAGTTGCAACCCCTCCAGCTCCTTAGGCATCAGCAGAAGCTTTTGCAGACGGACTCCTCTCCACGCCATCTTCACACACTGGAGCTCCCGGAGATCGTGCTTAGAGTGCCGCATAACACTATGCATTTTCAAGATTTTTGGTAACTTGTTGCCAAAGGGGGAGAAAGTGTATATATAGATCTTAGGCTGAGAGAGAGAGAGAGCGTTTTTTGCTTTTTGTTTGCCTCTCTTGATATTTTTTCGTTTGCTTGCTACAATATTTGTGCTTGTGAGAGATACTCTTATGATCATGTGTTTGATCATATATGCGTTAATGTGTGCTTGAATGCTTATCTCCATTATCTATGTATGATCAATCATGTTTGCCTTGGTGATGAGTGCATATTCCTTATATTCTATCATTTTGAGTGCTCCACCGAGATGTATGTGACATGGAAGAGTGACCCATGATCCTAATCGATTGTGCATTTGCATTAAAAATAAAATTTTAAATAATGCACAAATTTAGGGGGAGCTCTTGCTTATCACATACTTCTCAAAGCAACGATGTATTTCTTTCATATTATCATTTGCCGAAGCTTTGATCTATATGTTGTCATCAATTACCAAAAAGGGGGAGATTGAAAGTGCAACTAATCCCCGGGTGGTTTTGGTAATTCATAAGAACATATAGCTCATTAAACTAATATCCATTCAAGTTGAATATTTCAAAAAGTTCCATGATTGGCAATGGCATGGACTAGAGATGTGGACCCCTCAAAATGCTAAGGACAAAGATTGGCAAAAGCTCAAGACTCTTCATTTCTATTTTAGTGATCCAAGATCACGTCGAGTCCATAGGAAAAGCCAATACTATTAAAAGGGGATGAGGTGTTGCTTAATGATCTACTTGCTCAAAATTCTTAGTGATATGCTCCAAAGCCCTCAACCACTTTCTCAAATCCAAATATGTCCTAAACCTAAAGTCAAACTCGGCCCTACCGATTTGATCTATCCGGCGCCACCGAGTTCCTTTGACATAGCCATTGCCAAAAACCCTAATCAGTTCAGTCTCACCAATAGGGCTTTCAGTCTCACCGAGATGGGATTGCAAACTCTCTGTTTCCCTTCATAACGTTTCGGTCTCACCGAAATGAGCGATCGGTCCCACCGAGTTCACAATGCAAACTCTCTGTTTCCTTTTCATAACGTTTCGGTCTTATCGAAGTGAGCGACCGGGCCCACCGAGTTTGCCTGACCAACTCTCTGGTTTGCTTATTGCTGAAATCGGTCCCACCGAGTTCATGCAATCGGTCACACCGAGATGAGGTTTTGCCCTAGCCCTAGCACATCGGTCCCACCGAGTTGATCATGTCGGTCCCACCGAGATTCCTAACGTTCACATTTTGAAATAAATCGGTCTCACCGAGTTCACCTATTCGGTATGACCGAGTTGGGTCAAATGTGTGTAACAGTTAGATTTTGTGTGGAGGCTATATATACCCCTCCACCCCCTTCTCTATTCAAGAGAGAGCCATCAGAACGTGCCTACACTTCCACTACTCATTTTCTGAGAGAGAACCACCTACTCATGTGTTGAGACCAAGACATTCCAATCCAACCACAAGAAACTTGATCTCTAGCCTTCCCCAAGTTGCTTTCCACTCAAATCATCTTTCCACCATAGCCAAATCTGTGGGGGAGAGAGAGAGAGTTGAGTGTTGGGGAGACTATCATTTGAAGCACAAGAGCAATGAGTTCATCATCAACACACCATCTATTACCTTTTGGAGAGTGGTGTCTCCTAGATTGGTTAGGTGTCACTTGGGAGCCTCCGTCAAGTTTGTGGTGTTGAACCAAGGAGTTTGTAAGGGCAAGGAGATCGCCTAATTCGTGAAGATCTACCCAAGTGAGGCAAGTCCTTCGTGGGTGATGGCCATGGTGGGATAGACAAGGTTACTTCTTCATGGACCCTTCGTGGGTGGAGCCCTACATGGACTCACGCAACCGTTACCCTTCGTGGATTGAAGTCTCTATCAACGTGGATGTACGATAGCACCACCTATCGGAACCACGCCAAAAATCTCCGTGTATACATTGTGTTGCCTTCTCCAAACACTTCCCTTTGCCTTCATATGCAATGTTTTACTTTCCGCTGCTACACTCTTAGACTTGCATGTGTAGGTTGATTGCTTGACTTGTGCTAAGTTGCTAAAATCTGCCAAGACTTAAAATTGGGAAAAAGCTAGATTTCTATTTGGTCAAGTAGTCTAATCAACCCCCCTCTAGACCTACTTTCAATCCTACAAAAGGTAGTTACCTACTTACCTCTAGCTACCTTTGTTGGTCTCTATGATCTATCATCTTAGAAAAGAGATTTTACGATATCTTTATTTGCAATTTAAGGTGCAAGTCTTTATTATATGAAGCAAATGATCCGGTGATTCATGAATTCATCACCAATGCGATTCAGTAGCATAGTCTTCACTGCTTAAAAGCACCTCTTCACCAATTAAGTGATGACATGAACTAGTACGAGCTTGTGGACTCATTTGATTCATCATGGTCATGTGGAAGCTAAACCTTGACATGTCAATAGGTACAACAACTGATTGGCCAGAGTTCAATAAATTAGTGCATATTTTTATTGTGGTGTTATGAAAACTCTTTGGATATTGCCGGTGATCTTAAAGTCTTTATGTCTTGCTCCGCCCATAACAACCATTGACCACAAAATTCATCACCCCCCCCCCCCGCGTGACCTTCAATATGGTCTGTACCAACTTCTACTAACATAATTATATATTATCTCACCTGTAGTTATATATAGTTTGTTATTATGTTCCTATCGGCAAGGCCCTAAGGAAAAAGCTCGTCTAAAATTATATCTCACGGAGAAGGGCAAGTCGGGTACATCTAATGTTTGATTTACCTTTCACTAGAATCAAGATCATTGTATGTGATTGGTGGAGGTTTAATTTTCAAATTCAAAACTCAAAAGTGACTCTATATTGTTAGTATGGGTCTATAGTAGGAAATTATTTAGTACTAGTACAATACGCCTTGTTGGGCTTGTACAAATTCTAATTGGGTTGCAATTCATTGCCTTTGGGCAACGCATGGACACCTGGGGGCGTAGATATCTCGCTTGACGCGAGAAAAAATGCAGGAGAGGGAATGTCTCACTTTTAGCGAACCGAAGGATGTCTCGCCTCTATGGCGCCCTCCCGCTACTATTCGGCTGGCCCAAGTAGCCTTCTACAGTCAGTTCATTGTTATTCACTGTTTTTCATTCATTCATTTGTTTTTTTTTCATTTTTTCTTTCGTTTATATTTTTTAAAATACTCTAAATAAATATATTTAAAACTTAAATTTATTTAGAAAAACTTTAAACCACGAATTTAAAAATGTTAACGGTGTAAAAATGTGTTAGCGTAGTTTTAAAAAAGATGATAACATTAAAAACAAATGTTTGTGACATTTAAAAAGGTTCACACATTTCAAAAATATAGATGACATTTACAAAAAAATATCTTACAGAATGCAAACAGATTTTCGGGCAATTCAAAAAAAATTTGTACCATTATTAAAAGTTCACATTACGTTTAGTAAAATGTTCACATGCTTCAAAAGATGTTTGTAAAATTTACAAAGAAACATTATACAATATTAAAAAATGCTCGTGTAGTTATCCAAAAAATGTTTCAACATGGATTTTAATTTTGTTAACACGTATACCAAAGAAATGTTCAAAACATGTATTTGAAAAAATATCTTAATCATGTATTTGAAAATGTTCAATGTGTAAATTTTTGCCAGATGTACACGAAAAATGTATAACGCGTGTTGAAAGGTAGACATGTAGTGATGAAAAGGAAAAATTACAACAAAAAAATAGAAAAATAAAACCCCTAAGAAAAACCGAAAAAATCACATAGAAGGTTCTAAACCTGGTCCATGGAACCATCGTAAAACTGCTACAAGACCTACGGTGTTGGAACGGCTCGTTTAGTGTCCCCAGAGGAGAGACGGAAGGATCTCTCGTACTAGGGGACAAATAGACCTAGTGGACAGAACACCGCCTCCCCTCAAGTGCGGTAGTGGCCTGGTCCAGTAGCGTGCTTCTTTATTTTCTTTCTTCAGTTTTTATGTTTTTATTTGTTTTTGTATTTTAAAATATTAGAAATACATATATTGCAAAAAATATATTCAAACTTTTTTCTAGAAAGGTTCATAACGCATTAATAAAAAATTATGCATTGCAAAAAAAACTGTGTAATTTCGAAAATTTTCCATATCATTCAAAAATATTCATGATATTGGAAATATTTCACATGTTTTACATGCTATTCATGAAATTTATTAATAGATTAAAGGAAATTTGTAAAATTATCTTCATAATTTCTGACAATTGTTTGTACCACTAAAAATTGTTCATGGCATTAAAAAATGTCCGCGTGTTAAAAATTATGTTTTGAGACTTTGAAAAAATCGTGAAAATTAAAAATTTATTGGCACAATTTTAAGAAAAAAAATCATAACATAAAAAATGTTTGGGACATAAAATATCTTTTTTGACAATAATAGAGCAATTGCCTTGGCGAAGGAATCCAGACGTCACAAAAAGGCCAAACACATCAAGAGACGCTTCAACTCCATCCGTGATTTGGTCAAGGAGGGAAACATAGAGATTTGCAAGATACATATGAATCTGAATGTGGCAGACCCATTGCCTAAGCCTCTTCCACCAGCAAAACATGACTACTACCCAGACTCCATGAGTATTAGATTCATTACAATGTAATCTAGATTATTGACTCTAGTGCAAGTGGGAGACTGAAGGAAATATGCCCTAGAGGCAATAATAAAGTTGTTATTTTATACTTCCTTATATCGCGATAAATGTTTATTATTCATGCTAGAATTGTATTGACCGGAAACTTGATACATGTGTGAATACATAGACAAAACACCGTGTCCCTAGTATGCCTCTACTAGACTAGCTCGTTGATCAAAGATGGTTAAGTTTCCTAGCCATTGACATGAGTTGTCATTTGATGAACGGGATCACATCATTAGTGAAATGATGTGATGGACAAGACCCATCCGTTAGCTTAGCATAATGATCGTTCAGTTTTATTGCTACTGCTTTCTTCATGTCAAATACATATTCCTCCGACTATGAGATTATGCAACTCCTGGACACCGGAGGAATGCCTTGTGTGCTATTAAACGTCACAACATAACTGGGTGATTATAAAGATGCTCTACAGGTATCTCTGAAGGTGTTTGTTGGGTTGGCATAGATCGAGATTAGGATTTGTCACTCCAAGTATCGGAGAGGTATCTCTGGGCCCTATCGGTAATGCACATCATATGAAGCCTTGCAAGCAATGTGACTAATGAGTTAGTTGTGGGATGATGCATTATGGAACGAGTAAAGAGACTTACCGTAACGAGATTGAACTAGGTATGAAGTTATCGGCGATCGAAACTCGGGCAAGTAACATACCGATGACAAAGGGAATAACGTATGTTGACATTGCGGTTTGATTGATAAAGATCATCATAGAATATGTGGAAACCAATGTGAGCATCCATGTTCCGCTATTGGCTATTGAACGAAGAGGTGTCTCGGTCATGTCTACATAGTTCTCGAACCCGTAGGGTCCGCACGCTTAACGTTCGATCACGATATGTATTATATGAGTTATGTGTTTTGGTGACCGAAGGTTGTTCGGAGTCCCGGATGAGATCATGGACATGACAAGGAGTCTTGAAATGGTCGAGACGTAAAGATTGATATATTGGATGGTGGTATTCGGACACCGGAATGGTTCCGGAGTGTTTCTGGAATTTATCGGAGTACCGAGGGGTTACCGGAACCCCCCGGGGAAGTAATGGGCCTTATGGGCCATAGGGGAGAGGCAAGGCAGGCCACGAGGATGTGGTGCATGCCCCCCATGGGAGTCCGAATTGGACAAGGGGAGGGTGTGCGACCCCCTTTCCTTCTCCCTCTCCCTCTCCTTCCCCCCTTCCCCCTCTGTTAGAAGGATGGGGGGCGACTAGGACTAGGAGTCCTAGTAGGAATCCCCCCCATGGGGCGCGCCCTAGGGTCGGCCTCCTCCCCTCTCCCTCCTTTATATACGGGGACGGGGGCACCTCTAGGCACATCAATTGATTCTTAGTCGTGTGCGGTGCCCCCCTCCACCGCTTACTCCTCCGGTTATATTATCGTAGTGCTTAGGCGAAGCCCTGCGCGGCTCACATCACCATCACCATCACCACGCCGTCGTGCTGACGGAACGCATCTACTCCTTCAATCCTCTGCTGTATTGTGACGCCCAGATAATTAAGCTACAGTAACCATCTACTAATGATGCCACGTCACCTCGATTACTGTTGCTAATCTCGCGTTAGTTCGAAACCGATTCAAATTCAAATTCAAAATCAAGCAAACAATAAAAGTTTTCAAATATTAAAACTAAAATGTTCGGGGTGAGCCAAATAATGCATAGGTAAGTATGGTGGAGAAACCACACTTTTAGAAAAGGTTTAATACTCTAAAAATATTTTAACAGTAGCAAAACCCATTAGTTGAATTCCTTTTACAAAAATAAAATATTAAACTATTTTATTTAGTTCCCAAACTTATGTGGCAGTAGCCTATTTACTAACACTAAATTAGGGACTACTTTTATAGCTTGCAAAACTAAAATAAAAGAGGAACTAAAGTAAGACAGAAAATAGAAAAGAAATAAAAT
Source organism: Triticum dicoccoides (assembly GCF_002162155.2). Classification (NCBI taxonomy): domain Eukaryota; kingdom Viridiplantae; phylum Streptophyta; class Magnoliopsida; order Poales; family Poaceae; genus Triticum; species Triticum dicoccoides. Next base: position 64,895,672 of record NC_041393.1, read on the forward strand.
AACTACAGAAAAAGGGGCACCCTCCCGGCCCAACTGGGCCACGGCCAGACTGGTCGTGCACCCAGCCAGCCCGTCTCCCTCCCCCGGCCCACCAAACCCCTACAACCCCCTGGGGCGACTGAACCCTAACCCCCCACGCGCCCCACTCCCCCACTCCCTCATCTCTCCCTCTCCCCCCCGATCCAGATCGGATCGGGGCTCACTGGCCATCGCCCGGTGCCGCCTCGCCAGCCCCCGCCCACATCCTCGTGCATCGTCCCCGCTCCCTCGACGGTGCCCCTCGCCGCACCGACCGCGACTGCTCCCCATCTACTGCCGCTCGAAGGCCCCCCGACTCGCCGGAGCCGCTCCTCGTCTACCTCCACCTCGTCGGACGCCTTCCCCGACCTCCTCCCCGCCGGCGCCATCGCGCCTCACCGCCGAACTCCCCTACAACGAGGGTGAGAACTCCATCCCCCTGCTTCCCTCTCCCCATCGTCCCGCACGTCCATCGCCACGCTCAGCGCGCTGGCCGCCCCTGTTCCCCTGTCTCGCCCGTCGTTTCGTGCCTCCGCTGCCGCTGCTCGCCCGTCCACAGGGCTGCTGCTGTGCCTGGACATCGCGCTTCGCCGCACGCCTCCCTGTGCACTCCGCTGGCACCGCCACGCCCCTTCTCCCGCTCGCTCCATGCCCCGTGTCCGCCCCGCCCAGCACCCGCTGGCCACCGGCCACCCGCCGACCAGGCTCCGGCCACGGCCTCGCCCACAGTCGTGGGTGCGTGTGCGTGTGTGTGGCCGGTTGTGCCCCTGACCACCGGGGCCCAGCCTCTGGATAAGAATGAAAAACAAATGAACAAAAATAAGTGTTAATTAAAATATTTAGTATGTTAATTAATTAGTTAATTAAGTAATTAGCATAATATAACCAAGTGACAGATGGGCCTCACGGTTAATTAAGCAAGTTTTCCTAAACTAATAGAGTTATGAGTCAATGACAGTGGAACCCACTTGTCAGGTTGACCAGGTCAACGGTCAATGCTGACTGGGCTGTTGACCTTGACTGGCCCCACCAGTCAGTCTCTGCTGACTGTGCAGTTGATCAAGTCAACGGGGCTTACTGGTTAGCCACACAAGTCCATCTCTGGGTACACTTCTGTGTACCCATAGCAATTTAACATTTAAATTTTGAATTAAAATAATTTAGGAAATGATTAAAACCTTAGAAAAATCATATAGAATAAACCGTAGCTCGGATGGGAAAACTTTGTACATGAAAGTTGCTCAGAACGACGAGACGAATTCAGTTTCGCAGCCCGTTCGTCCGCCACGCGTCCCTAGCATAGTGAACCTGCAACATTTCACCTCCGGTCCATCCGTCTGAAAACGCGAAACACCGGGGATACTTTCCCGGATGTTTCCCCCCTTCACCGGTATCACCTCATACCGCGTTAGGGCACCCATAGCACCGCTCATTGTCATGTCATACATCGTCATGCTTATGTTTGCATTATATTTACTCTTTCTTCCCCCTCTTCTCTCGGTAGACTACGAGACTGACGCCGCTGCTACCCAGTACGACTACGGAGTTGACGACCCCTCTCTCTTGCCAGAGCAACCAGGCAAGCCCCCCCTTGATCACCAGATATCTCCTATTCTCCTCTATACTGCTTGCATTAGAGTAGTGTAGCATGTTACTGCTTTCCGTTAATCCTATTCTGATGCATAGCCTGACATTGTTGCTACATCTGTTGATACCTTACCTGCAATCCTAAATACTTAGTATAGGATGCTAGTTTATCATCATTGGCCCTACATTCTTGTTAGTCAGCCTTGCTATACTATCGGGCCGTGATCACTTGGGAGGTGATCACGGGTATATATTATACATACATACATGCTTTACAGATGGTGACTAAAGTCGGGCCAGCTCGTTGAGTACCCGCAGGTGATTCTGATGCGGGAGCTGGAAGGACAGGTGGCTCCATCCTGGTAGAGGTGGGCTTGGGTTCCCGACGGCCCCCGACTGTTACTTTGAGGCGGAGCGACAGGGCAGGTTGAGACCGCCTAGGAGAGAGGTGGGCCTGGCCCTGTTCGGCGTTCGCGGATACTTAACATGCTTAACGAGATCTTGGTATTTGACCTGAGTCTGGCTACTGGCCTATACGCACTAACCAACTACGTGGGAACAGTTATGGGCACCCGGCGTCGTGGTATCAGCCGAAGCCTTCGTGACGTCAGCGACTGAGCGGCGCGCGCCGGATTGGAACGTAAGCCTGCTCTTGTATTAAGGGGGCTAGTTCTGCTTCCGGCCGCGTACGCAACGTGCAGGTGTGCTAAGGGCGATGGGCCCAGACCCCTGTGCGCTTAGGTTTAGACCAGCGTGCTGACCTCTTTGTTGTGCCTAGTAGGGGCTGCGTCGTGTTGATCCTCCGAGGCCGGGCATGACGCAGGAAAGTGTGTCCGGCCAAATGGGATCGAGCGTGTTGGGTTATGTGGTGCACCCCTGCAGGGAAGTTAATCTATTCGAATAGCCGTGATCTTCGGTAACAGGACGACTTGGAGTTGTACCTTGACCTTATGACAACTAGAACCGGATACTTAATAAAAGACACCCAGACAAGTTCCACAGACAACCCGGTGATCGCTTTTCCACAGGGCGACGAGGGGAGGATCGCCGGGTAGGATTATGCTATGCGATGCTACTTGGAGGACTTCAATCTACTCTCTTCTACATGCTGCAAGATGGAGGTGGCCAGAAGCATAGTCTTCGATAGGATTAGCTATCCCCCTCTTATTCTGGCATTCTGCAGTTCAGTCCACCGATATGGCCCTTTACACATATACCCATGCATATTTAGTGTAGCTCCTTGCTTGCGAGTACTTTGGATGAGTACTCACGGTTGCTTTTCTCCCTCTTTTCCCCTTTCCCTTCTACCTGGTTGTCGCAACCAGATGCTGGAGCCCTGGAGCCAGACGCCACCATCGACGATGATTCCTACTACACTGGAGGTGCCTACTACTACGTGCAGGCCGCTGACGACGACCAGGAGTAGTTAGGAGGATCCCAGGTAGGAGGCCTGCGCCTCTTTCGATCTGTATCCCAGTTTGTGCTAGCCATCTTATGGCAACTTGTTTAACTTATGTCTGTACTCAGATATTGTTGCTTCCGCCGACTCATCTATGATCGAGCACTTGTATTCGAGCCCTCGAGGCCCGTGGCTTGTATTATGATGCTTGTATGACTTATTTATGTTTTAGAGTTGTGTTGTGATATCTTCCCGTGAGTCCCTGATCTTGATCGTACACGTTTGCGTGCATGATTAGTGTACGATTGAATCGGGGGCGTCACAAGTTGGTATCAGAGCCGACTGCCTGTAGGAATCCCCCTTCCACACTCCTTGGCCGAAGTCGAGTCTAGTCATTACAAAACTTTTACTAACTTGGCTGTTTGCCTTACGGGCCCACGTCGCCATTGGGTGATATTAGGATCTTTTACTCCTCGACCTTTACTCTAGGACTCTGAACTCTCTTCTACTCAGGTTAAATGAATTTTGCTAACTCCGACATTAGGATCTCCTGATTACTTCCTCCCGGAGAGCCCCTCACTCCAGATGATTGCTTGATGCACCGAAGGATTTCGAAGATACTCTCCGATGTTCTCGAGACTTTGTGCTCGTTGCTCTTGCAATTACCTACCACTGATTTATCCCTATGGATAAATACTTACACTCATCGTTCTTAATTTTATTCCAAGTTGTTCTTGTTAATACAAGATGCCCTGAACCGCTCCCCATTGTTCCAAGAATCCTTTGAGCTTACTGCTTTACAGTTCTTGCCTCATGAATACCCTTACGGATAATTCCTCGCACTTATCGAGTATCTGCTCTTTCCCAGTTGTTCATGTGTTTCACAAAAGTTTTTGAAATACCATTCGATCTTCCAAAAATCCTGAGCATCCTCTTGCTCTTGATATTCTTGCTTGCTTGCATTATGGTTAATCCCATAAGTCTCGTAATCTTATTGACATCTCTTGTCATTGTGATTTTGATCCTATGGATTCAACATGAGTGCGAATGCATGCAATCATTAGTTGATCTTTTTAAATTTTATTTCCGGCTCAGACGTCTTTCGAACATGAGCTTGCTCTCGACCAATCTATTTGCCATCAATTGTACCCTTAGGTCTATTGAACTTATCCACCCTTGATCAGAGCGTCTGCTTCTGATCCTTTGATTTGGAAATCATAATTCCTTTGATACCTAAGCATCGAATCATTTAGATGTTCTATAATTTGATGCCTTTGCATTCTTTCTTCAACTAGTTATGTGCCGATGCTCACGTCAGCTCCGCTATGGACCATCAGATCCTTTGTTGGATGATTATTTGACAATGTCCCTCATATTTAATTGCCTTGTGAATTCTTCCCGAATACAAAATGCCATTAGTAAATCCTATTCTCTGATTTGGCCAACCATGCTCTGCTTTCGAGGTGGTGATATTTACTCTTGAAACTTGTGGTATATGTTTCCACGATACCCTGATGGGTTGAACTTATGTCTTCCTTAATATGTGTGAACTCGGAAGTTTTCACAAGTCATACTCATCTGGTATTTTACCAGGTAAGACTTTCAACACTAATGCCTTTATCAAAGCGAGAAGTGAATGTAAGGTTATACATTGAAGAAGTGGGAGTCGACCTTGAACCTTACGTTCATGCCCATGGACACGATGTATAACTTATCATGGAAGCTACTCGTAAAAACAAATTACCCCCTTGTTATAGGTTCATCTTGTATCCGTGGTTCGATCATTTATGATCATGGTTTCCGACCATGTTCTCCTTTAAGTACCATTTCTCGTGCAAGTATAAGCACTTGTCTTCTGCAGAGTAATACCCCAGTCCAACCTCTACTTGGATTTGTCATCGAGTATTACCCCCTGGTATCTCAAGATTATCACGGAACTGCATAACTTCTTACGAGTTCTTCATCAAGTGCTACATTCTCATTGATTCCAATTTTTCACGGGCTCTGAGTTATTAAACCCTCAAGGACACCGATAAATGAATCGAGTTCGCACCACGACTAAATAGCTCTTAGTATTCTTCTTTGCTTACGAGTTTGTACTCGATCCGTCATTCCTAGCCTGCTCGACTATATCAGTATCGTGCTGATCTTAACTGTGCTACCTGGTCCTTCCCGGAGCACAGTTTTTCATGGTGAGCTAAGATTACGACGATATTCCTCATCATATCATTACGCCTTGAACAGCAAGCTTGATTTCGTGTTTGTGCCATACCCGTGGTTCCAATAACCTTTCGCTTCACCATTCCTTTGGCTTGATGTCATCGTCGATCGATTACATCTTCATGAAACTTCTCGACAAGTGTGTCGTGGTCATCATGAACATTCTGAGCTCTTCCAGGATATCAATTGAGTACATGATGGGGAATACCATCCTTGCCCCTCGATGGTTTGTATTATCATCGGCAACGTTAATGCCCTCCCTCCAACACAAACTTGCTCATGTTTTGTGTATTACCTTGAGTTCCTTTCTACCCAGCCTGTGTCATGTTCTACCTTGGAATATTGCCATATTTTATGTCAAGGATGTCGTGGGAATTTCAGCAGTTCTTGAGAATTCTTGATTTAAGTGATACTTATCACCATCACCATTCTTTTCTTGGTCCCCTATTGTTCCTAACAGTAATACCGACAAATGGACTAGTAATTTTAAAAACTTCTAGCAACCTTATTGCTTTGAAGTTAATGTTCGACATTTCATTCTTAGACTGTTGATTATTGAATCACCATTCTAACATTGGTCGTGGAACCCAACCCATATTTCGGGTGCACCTTTCAACCAATATTTAATTGTGTATGTTTTCCTCGAGCATACCTCATTATATCACTTGATCTAACAAATCTTATGTCCTTGTTCTCATAATTGTGGCAATCCATCTTTTTGGAAATCTCAATGAATGGTCGCTGAGTCCATCAGCCACCTCCTCATCCTCTCGTTGGTTTACCGATGAACTCTTGTTTCGGAACTCGCTTCCATAGTACAATTCCCGAGAATCTTACAATGTCATTCAACAATTTGTGTTGCACCTTTCTTCTCAAGCATCCTGAGTCTGAGTTATCCTACCACCTATCAGAACTGTATCTCGGTCTGATATGATGGTTGGGACATAATTCCAAGAGTTATAACTTTGGTCTTTATATGACCCGGTAAGGTGGTGTCATACCTAGCCCACCTGGCCGGAGGCCCTATTGTTACAGTTTCCTTTTTAACAAGGTTAACCATTTTTCCATAAGGAAATTGTAAGGCTTATTCTATAAGTTATTCCTGACGAATCCTTTGTGTATCCAAAGTCTGATCTTTGCTTGAAGACCATGCCAATGCTATCTGTAAGCATGACTGTGGTTCTCAAACATCAACAAGAGCATTGGAAGCACAATGCTAAGTTTTCTTTATCCAAACACCGTTGTATGGGTAATGTCATGAAATTTCTCTCCCTTTACCTAAAGGGTTTTCTACATTATATCCTGCCACGGATATCATGCTCTGCTTGTCCTTGGGAAGGATATATCCCTGAAATATGTGTTTAAACACATTTTCCTTTCCATTGTTCTGTGTACTCTGATAATCATATTTTCCTTTCCATTGTTTTGTTTAACCTTTCTTGTAATCTGACTTAGCTGAGAAGAGATAATTCCCTGCTTAGTTGAGCACCTCGTTGTACCACTCTGTCAGTAGACCATGTTACTTTTGTTGATGACATTTCAGTAGCCACCGATGGATAAGAACTTTGCCTATTGGTCCGCCTCGTTTCAACGAGTAGGAAAATGGTTCTCTTCGTCCCTCGCCCTTGGTACAACGATGCAGTCAACATAACTGACCGGCTACCCTCTGACATGCCTTGCTATCATGACCGTGCAAGATGCCACCGCCGTTCCTACTTTAACCCACATGGTGGGCCCATAACCCACAAGTTCCACAAGATCGAAACTTGACTCTCCTATACACACCCTGTTGTCAAAGTTATTCCTCGAGCTTGACTTCGTATGTAATTCACGGGCCACATGCCTAGTAATCTGTTCTGGTATCAGACTCAATACTTACTCTTGCCGCTTTGAACCCCTTTCTCACTCTGGTTCAGACTTCGAGCAACTATCTATCTGCTGGGAACCTCTTACTGCACCTTCGTACCTTACTCTCGTTGTATTTTTATATGTTTGACTCGAGAGATAATCTTGTGCTCATTCATGGGTTAACCCCAGATTGTTTTCCCTCATAGGCATTCTGTCGTAGCCGAGCTGCCCCTTACCTATTCGTAAGTATGTTGGAGATTCCGAAGAAAGGATGACGACTTGATCATGGTGACTTGAAGCAAAGAAATGAAGACAACAACAAAAGGGATCAACCTCTTCGAAAGGGCAGCCAAGACCGAGAAGACTCGTTAGGTTTTCGGTACCAACACTTTCCCCCCTTACTCCACCGCTTAAATCTCGGGACGAGATTTCTTGTAGTGGAGGAGAATTGTGACGCCCGGATAATTAAGCTACAGTAACCATCTACTAATGATGCCACGTCACCTCGATTACTGTTGCTAATCTCGCGTTAGTTCGAAACCGATTCAAATTCAAATTCAAAATCAAGCAAACGATAAAAGTTTTCAAATATTAAAACTAAAATGTTCGGGGTGAGCCAAATAATGCATAGGTAAGTATGGTGGAGAAACCACACTTTCAGAAAAGGTTTAATACTCTAAAAATATTTTAACAGTAGCAAAACCCATTAGTTGAATTCCTTTTACAAAAATAAAATATTAAACTATTTTATTTAGTTGCCCAAACTTATGTGGCAGTAGCCTATTTACTAACACTAAATTAGGGACTACTTTTATAGCTTGGAAAACTAAAATAAAAGAGGAACTAAAGTAAGACAGAAAATAGAAAAGAAATAAAATAACTACAGAAAAAGGTGCACCCCCCCGGCCCAACTGGGCCACGGCCCGACTGGTCGCGCACCCAGCCAGCCCAGCTCCCTCCCCCGGCCCACCGAACCCCTACAACCTCCTGGGGCGACCGAACCCTAACCCCCCATGCGCCCCACTCCCCCACTCCCTCATCTCTCCGTCTCCCCCCCGATCCAGATCGGATCGGGGCTCACTGGCCACCGCCGGGTGCCGCCTCGCCAGCCCCCGCCCACATCCTCGCGCATCGTTCCCGCTCCCTCGACGGTGCCCCTCGCCGCGCCGACCGCGACTGCTCCCCATCTGCTGCCGCTCGAAGGCCCCCCCGACTCGCCGGAGCCGCTCCTCGTCTACCTCCACCTCGTCGGACGCCTTCCCCGACCTCCTCCCCGCCGGCGCCATCGCGCCTCACCGCCGAACTCCCCTACAACAGGGGTGAGAACTCCATCCCCTTGCTTCCCTCTCCCCATCACCCCGCACGTCCATCGCCACGCTCAGCGCGCTGGCCGCCCCTGTTCCCCTGTCTCGCCCGTCGTTTCGTGCCTCCGCTGCCGCTGCTCGCCCATCCACAGGGCTGCTGCTGTGCCTGGACGATGCGCTTCGCTGCACGCCTCCCTGTGCACTCCGCCGGTGCCGCCGCGCCCCTTCCCCCGCTTGCTCCATGCCCCGTGTCCGCCCCGCCCAGCACCCGCTGGCCACGGGCCACCCGCCGACCAGGCTCCGGCCACGGCCTCGCCCACAGTCGTGGGTGCGTGTGCGTGTGTGTGGCCGGTTGTGCCCCTGACCACCAGGGCCGAGCCTCTGGATAAGAACGAAAAACAAATGAACAAAAATAAGTGTTAATTAAAATATTTAGTATGTTAATTAATTAGTTAATTAAGTAATTAGCATAATATAACCCAGTGACAGATGGGCCTCATGGTTAATTAAGCAAGTTTTCCTAAACTAATAGAGTTATGAGTCAATGACAGTGGAACCCACTTGTCAGGTTGACCAGGTCAACGGTCAATGCTGACTGGGCTGTTGACCTTGACTGGCCCCACCAGTCAGTCTCTGCTGACTGTGCAGTTGACCAAGTCAACGGGGCCTATTGGTCAGCCACACAAGTCCATCTCTGGGTACACTTCTGTGTACCCATAGCAATTTAACATTTAAATTTTGAATTAAAATAATTTAGGAAATGATTAAAACCTTAGAAAAATCATATAGAATAAACCGTAGCTCGGATGGAAAAACTTTGTACATGAAAGTTGCTCAGAACGACAAGACGAATTCAGATACGCAGTCCGTTCGTCCGCCACGCGTCCCTAGCAGAGTGAACCTGCAACATTTCACCTCCGGTCCATCCGTCTGAAAACGCGAAACACCGGGGATACTTTCCTGGATGTTTCCCCCCTTCACCGGTATCACCTCATACCGCGTTAGGGCACCCATAGCACCGCTCATTGTCATGTCATACATCGTCACGCTTATGTTTGCATTATATTTACTGTTTCTTCCCCCTCTTCTCTCGGTAGACTACGAGACTGACGCCGCTGCTACCCAGTACGACTACGGAGTTGACGACCCCTCTCTCTTGCCAGAGCAACCAGGCAAGCCCCCCCTTGATCACCAGATATCTCCTATTCTCCTCTATACTGCTTGCATTAGAGTAGTGTAGCATGTTACTGCTTTCCGTTAATCCTATTCTGATGCATAGCCTGACATTGTTGCTACATTTGTTGATACCTTACCTGCAATCCTAAATACTTAGTATAGGGTGCTAGTTTATCATCATTGGCCCTACATTCTTGTCAGTCAGCCTTGCTATACTATCGGGCCGTGATCACTTGGGAGGTGATCACGGGTATATACTATACATACATACATGCTTTACAGATGGTGACTAAAGTCGGGTCAGCTCGTTGAGTACCCGCAGGTGATTCCGATGTGGGGGCTGGAAGGACAGGTGGCTCCATCCCGGTAGAGGTGGGCCTGGGTTCCCGACGACCCCCGATTGTTACTTTGAGGTGGAGCGACAGGGCATGTTGAGACCGCCTAGGAGAGAGGTGGGCCTGGCCCTGTTCGGCGTTCGCGGATACTTAACACGCTTAACGAGATCTTGGTATTTTATCTGAGTCTGGCAACTGGCCTATACGCACTAACCAACTACGCGGGAACAGTTATGGGCACTCGGCGTCGTGGTATCAGCCGAAGCCTTCGTGACGTTAGCGGCTGAGCGGCGCGCGCCGGATTGGAACGTAAGCCTGCTCTTGTATTAAGGGGGCTAGTTCTGCTTCTGGCCGCGTACACAACGTGTAGGTGTGCTAAGGGCGATGGGCCCAGACCCCTGTGCATTTAGGTTTAGACCGGCGTGCTGACCTCTCTATTGTGCCTAGGTGGGGCTGCGACGTGTTGATCTTCCGAGGCCGGGCATGACCCAGGAAAGTGTGTCCGGCCAAATGGGATCGAGCGTGTTGGGTTATGTGGTGCACCCCTGCAGGGAAGTTAATCTATTCGAATAGCCGTGATATTCGGTAACAGGACGACTTGGAGTTGTACCTTGACCTTATGACAACTAGAACCGGATACTTAATAAAACACACCCAGACAAGTTCCACAGACAACCCGGTGATCGCTTTTCCACAGGGCGACGAGGGGAGGATCACCGGGTAGGATTATGCTATGCGATGCTACTTGGAGGACTTCAATCTACTCTCTTCTACATGCTGCAAGATGGAGGTGGCCAGAAGCGTAGTCTTCGACAGGATTAGCTATCCCCCTCTTATTCTGGCATTCTGCAGTTCAGTCCACCGATATGGCCCTTTACACATATACCCATGCATATGTAGTGTAGCTCCTTGCTTGCGAGTACTTTGGATGAGTACTCACGGTTGCTTTTCTCCCTCTTTTCCCCTTTCCGTTCTACCTGGTTGTCGCAACCAGATGCTGGAGCCCTGGAGCCAGACGCCATCGTCGACGATGATTCCTACTACACTGGAGGTGCCTACTACTATGTGCAGGCCGCTGACGACGACCAAGAGTAGTTAGGAGGATCCCAGGCAGGAGGCCTGCGCCTCTTTCGATCTGTATCCCAGTTTGTGCTAGCCATCTTATGGAAACTTGTTTAACTTATGTCTGTACTCAGATATTGTTGGTTCCGCTGACTCGTCTATGATCGAGCACTTGTATTCGAGCCCTCGAGGCCCCTGGCTTGTATTATGATGCTTGTATGACTTATTTATGTTTTAGAGTTGTGTTGTGATATCTTCTCGTGAGTCCCTGATCTTGATCGTACACGTTTGCGTGCATGATTAGTGTACGATTGAATCGGGGGCGTCACATGTATCAAGAGTTCGAGGGACGTCATCGAGCTGAACGTGTGCAGAACTCAGAGGTACCATATGCTCGATGCTTGATCAGTTGAACCAAGAAAACGTTCGACTACATCAACCGCGTTAAGGTAACACTTCCGCTTTCGGTCTACGAGGGTACGTGGACACACTCTCCCCCTCTCATTGCTATGCATCTCCTAGATAGATCTTGTGTGAGCGTAGGATTTTTTTTTGAAAATGAATGCTACGTTTCCCAACAGTGGTGTCAGAGCCAGGTCTATGCATAGATGATATGCATGAGTAGAACCCAAAGAGTTGTGGGAGGTGATCGTCATACTTCTTACCACCAATGTCTTATTTTGATTCGGCAGTATTGTTGGATGAAGCGGCCTGGACCAACCTTACATGACCGCGTTCATGAGACCGGTTCCACCGACAGACATGCAACTGGTTTTACATAAAGGTGGCTACGGGTGTCTGTTTCTCCAACTTTAGTTGAATCGAACTTGACTACGACCGGTCCTTGTGAAGGATAAAATAGCAAACTTGATAAATCACTGTTGTGGTTTTTGTGCCGTAGGTAAGTACGGTTCATGCTAGAAGCCCGTAGTAGACACGTAAAACTTGCAACAACAAAGTAGAGGACGTCTAATTTGTTTTTGCAGGGCATGTTGTGATGTGATATGGTCAAGACATGATGTGATATAAGTTGTTGTATGAGATGATCATGTTTTGTAGAAGTTATTGGCAACTGGCAGGAGCCATATGGTTGTCGCTCTATTATATGAAATACAAATGCCATGTAATTGCTTTACTTTATCATGAAGCGTAGCGATTGTCGTAGAAGCAATAGTTGGCGAGACGACCACGATGCTATGATGGAGATAAAGGTGTCAAGCCGGTCATGGTGGAGATCATGATGTTGCTTTGGTGATGGAGATCAAAAGCACAAGATGATGATGGACATATCATGTCACATATTTTGATTGCATGTGATGTTTATCTTTTATGCATCTTATTTTGCTTAGTACGGTGGTAGCATTATAAGATGATCCCTTACTGAAAATGTCAAGGTATAAGTGTGATGACCCACAAGTATAGGGGATCTATCATAGTCCTTTCGATAAGTAAGAGTGTCGAACCCAACGAGGAGCAGAAGGAAATGATAAGCGGTTTTCAGCAAGGTATTCTCTGCAAGTACTGAAATAAATGGTAACATATAGTTTTGTGATAAGATAAATTGTAACGAGCAACAAGTAATAAAAGTAAATAAGGTGCAGCAAGGTGGCCCAATCCTTTTTGTAGCAAAGGACAAGCCTGGACAAACTCTTATAATAGGAAAAGCGCTCCCGAGGACACATGGGAATATCGTCAAGCTAGTTTTCATCACGCTCATATGATTTGCGTTCGGTACTTTGATAATTTGATATGTTGGTGGACCAGTGCTTGGGTACAGCCCTTACTTGGACAAGCATCCCACTTATGATTAACCTCTATTGCAAGCATCCGCAACTACAACAAAAGTATTAAGGTAAACCTAACCATAGCATGAAACATGTGGATCCAAATCAGCCCCTTACGAAGCAAGGCATAAACTAGGGTTTAAGCTTCTGTCACTCTAGCAACCCATCATCTACTTATTACTTCCCAATGCCTTCCTCTAGGCCCAAATAATGGTGAAGTGTTATGTAGTCGACGTTCACATAACACCACTAGAGGTTAGACAACATACATCTCATCAAAATATCGAACGAATACCAAATTCACATGACTACTAATAGCAAGACTTGTCCCTTGTCCTCAGGAACAAACGTAATTACTCACCAAGCATATTCATGTTCATAATCAGAGGGGTAATAATATGCATAAAGGATCTGAACATATGATCTTCCACCAAATAAACCAACTAGCATCAACTACAAGGAGTAATCAACACTACTAGCAACCTACTAGCACCAATCCCGGACTTGGAGACAAGAATTGGATACAAGAGATGAACTAGGGTTTGGAGATGAGATGGTGCTGGTGTAGATGCTGATGGAGATTGCCCCCTCCCAATGAGAGGAGCGTTGGTGATGACGATGGTGATGATTTCCCCCTCCCGGAGGGAAGTGTCCCCGGCAGAAGAGCTCTGCCAGAGCCCTAGATTGGTTCCGCCAAGGTTCCGCCTCGTGGTGGTGGAGTTTCGTCCCGAAAGGTTCTCTTCTATTTTTTTTCTCATTGAAAGACTTCATATAGGAGAAGATGGGCGTCGGAGAGCCACCAGGGGGCCCACGAGGTAGGGGGGCGCGCCCAGGGGGGGGGCTACCCTCATGAGCAGGGTGTGGGCCCCTTGGCCTTTATCTTTGGCGATGATTTTTCTTTATTTATTTCAAGGTATTCCGTGGAGTTTCAGGAGTTTTGGAGTTGCGTAGAATAGGCCTCCAATATTTGCTCCTTTTCCAGCCCAGAATTCCAGCTGCCAGCATTCTCCCTCTTCATATAAACCTTGTAAAATAAGAGAGAATAGCCATAAGTATCGTGACATAACGTGAAATAACAACCCATAATGCAATAGTATTATCACAAAAGCATGATGCAAAATGGACGTATCAACTCCCCCAAGCTTAGACCTCGCTTGTCCTCAAGTGAAAAGCCGATAAAAATAAATATATCCTCATGTTTAGAGGTAGAGGCGTCGATAAAAACAAGATACGGACATGAAGGCATCATGATTATTTCATAACAGCAACATAAATAGATTTTGTCATATGATTACTCATGTTCAAGTAATGACCTATTCACAAAGCCAAAGCATGAATCAGAAACATTATTGGGCACCAACAATTGTAATCTCAGTCATTGAAGCAATTGCAATTTATCATAACATCGGAAAGAGTCTATGTCAGAGCTTAAAAGCAAGTCCAGATACTCAACTACCATTTAGTCCTTCATAATTGCTAGCACTCACAAGATACTTGTGGTTACGGAGTTTTAATTGGACACAGAGAAAGATAGGGGCTTATAGTTTTGCCCCACAACCTTTTACCTCAAGGGTAATGTCAACAATAATAATTCATGCTCCCCCACATCCAATTAGATATGTATATCATACTCTTTCCAACATGCTGAGCTTGCCAAAGGATAAAATGAAAAAGGAAAGGTGAGGATCACCGTGACTCTTGTAAGGTAGAGGATAATAATAAAAGATAGGACCTTCGCAGAGGGAAGCAGAGGTTGTCATGCGCATTTAGGGTTGATGCACAAAATCTTAATGCAAAAGAACGCCACTTTATATTGCCCCTTGCATGTGAACCTTTATTATGCAGTCCGTCGCTTCTATTGCGTCCACAACAAGTTCGTACAAAGCTTATTTCTCTACATTAATAAGTCATGCATATTTAGAGAGCAATTTTTATTGCTTGCACCGATGACAACTTACTTGAAGGATCTTACTCAATCCATAGGTAGATATGGTGGACTCTCATGGCAAAACTGGTTTAAGGGTGTCTGGAAGCACAAGTAGTATTTCTACTTGGTGCTAAGAATTTGGCTAGCATGAGGGGGAAAGGCAAGCTCAACACGGTAGAGGATCCATGACAACATACTTTATCTTGAATGTAAGAAAATATAACTCATTATGTTGTCTTCCTTGTCCAACCTCAACTCTTTAGCATGTCATATTTTAATGAGTGCTCCCAAACATAAAAGATGTCAATGATAATATATCTATATGTGAAACCTCTCTTTCCTTATTACTTCCTATTAATTGCAACTATGACCAGAGCTATATTTGCCAACTCCCAACAACTTTTAATCATCATACTCTTTATATGTGAAGTCATTACTTTCATTAAGATCAATATGGGCTCCTTGATTCTTTTTATTCTTTTCTTCTACTCACCCAAGATCATGGCAAAACAATCAAGCCCTTGACTCAACACTAATCTTTATTATATAGCCCACGGACTCGATTACAAAGAAGGATCATAAAGAAAAACTCAAAAATAGATCATGCCGCGACTTTATTCTACTAAATCAAGATACCACTAATAGGATCGAACTAAGAAAAACTGTAAAGATAGGAGTTGTGATGGTGATACGATACCAGGGCACCTCCCCCAAGCTTGGCAGTTGCCAAGGGGAGTGCCCATGCCCATGTGATTATTTCTCATTCTTTGTTGTTGGCGGTGGAGGTATTGTCGATGATGCAGGCTTGTCGTCCAACTTCCACGACATAGGCTCTCCATCATAGAAGGATGATCTAGTCTCCGGAATCCTCAAATCTGCAGCCAAACTCATCCTTTTGAATCTATATTCATACTCACAGTTTTGATTTTGCAGATCATAAATTTGGGATTGGAGGTGCTCGATCTTCTCTTGTAGCTTAAAGATGGCCTCCTCGGTGTTCTTGGTATCCGGCTCGTAGTTGTTGGTGAACTCCGTGAGCATCTTGTGGCTAACGTTGATTCCACGCTCCACCATCCCCTGACACTTGAAAACTCGTTGCTCCATTGCCTCGAGCCTCGACTCCACACTTCCGGTTCCCTTTGGTCCCTCAACATCGCGGATGTGCAGCAACCCATCACACATCTCAATGGTTTGAGGGTGCCGCAGCACCTCCGCGAGGTAAGGGTTAATCACCTTCTCGAAGAACTTGTCCTTAGAAGCACTTGGGGTCGTCATGATGATCTAGACCTGTCAGAAAAATAGCTCGAAACAAGAACAGGGAAGATCTGCGTGATACGAGAGTCAAAACCTTCGGGAGTATATATAATGAATTTTTACCGACCAAAATACGTGTCATGCAAGGAAATGAAGTCCGGAGGGCACAAGAGGTGCTCACAAGGTAGGGGGGCGCGCCCAGGGGGGTAGGGCGCGCCCTCCACCCTCGTGGAGGCCTCGTGTCCTCCCCGGTCTGCTGCTTATTTTTCTATTTTTCTAAATATTCCAAAATGGAGAAATATTGCCTTAAAAATTGTTTTGGAGTCGGTTTACTTACCGTACCACATACCTATTCCTTTTCGGAGTCTGGAACATTCTGGAAAGTGTCCTTTATGTACTCCTTCGGGGTCACGGTTTCAATAGTATTAGTTTCAACATTTATAGGATTACCTGAGATATAGTGTTTGATCCTTTGACCATTTACCACCTTTGGATTTGTGCCTTCAAAGTTGTTGTTTTTTATGGCACCGGAACAATAGACCTCCTCGATAACGTAGGGACCTTCCCACTTAGAGAGAAGCTTTCCTGCAAAAAATCTTAATCGAGAGTTGTATAGCAATACATAATCACCTACATTAAATTCACGCTTTTGTATCCTTTTGTCATGCCATCTTTTAACCTTTTCTTTAAACAACTTGGCATTTTCATATGCTTGGGCTCTCCATTCATCAAGTGAGCTAATATCAAATAACCTCTTCTCACCGGCAAGTTTGAAATCATAGTTGAGCTCTTTAATAGCCCAATATGCCTTATGTTCTAGTTCGAGAGGTAAGTGACAAGCCTTTCCATAGACCATTTTGTACGGAGACATACCCATAGGATTTTTATATGCAGTTCTATAGGCACATAATGCATCATCAAGTTTCTTGGACCAATTCTTTCTAGACCTATTAACAAGCTTTTGCAAAATTAATTTGAGCTCCCTATTTCTCAATTCTACTTGACCACTAGACTGCGGGTGATAAGGAGATGCAATCCTATGATTAACGTCATATTTAGCAAGCATCTTACGGTAAGCACCATGAATAAAGTGTGAACCACCATCAGTCATTAAATATCTAGGGTCTCCAAACCTCGGAAAAATAACTTCCTTAAGCATTTTAATAGATGTGTTATGATCAGCACTACTAGTTGGAATAACTTCCACCCACTTAGTAACGTAATCAACAGCAACTAAAATATGTGTGTATCCATTAGAGGCAGGAAAAGGTCCCATATAATCAAAGCCCCAAACATCAAATGGCTCAATAACAAGCGAATAATTCATAGGCATTTCTTGACATCTAGTAATATTACCAATTCTTTGACATTCATCGCAAGACAAAACAAACTTACGGGCATCTTTGAAGAGAGTAGGCCAATAAAAACCGGATTGCAATACCTTATGTGCAGTTCTATCTCCAGCATGGTGTCCTCCATAAGCTTCGGAGTGACACTTGCGTAGGATCTGTTCCTGTTCATGCTCAGGTACACAACGTCTAATGACACCATCTACTCCTTCTTTATAAAGATGTGGATCATCCCAAAAGTAATGTCGCAAGTCATAGAAAAACTTTTTCTTTTGCTGGTATGTGAAGCTAGGTGGTATAAATTTAGCAACAATATAATTAGCATAATCAGCATACCAAGGAGTGCTACGAGAAGTGCTTATGACATTTAATTGTTCATTAGGAAAGCTATCATCAATAGGTAGTGGGCCATTAAGAACATTCTCTAACCTAGATAAGTTATCTGCAACGGGGTTCTCAGCTCCTTTTCTATCAACAATATGCAAATCAAATTCTTGGAGCAGGAGAACCCATCTAATAAGCCTAGGTTTTGCATCCTTCTTTTCCATAAGATATTTAATAGCAGCATGATCAGTGTGAATAGTAACTTTGGAATCAACAATATAAGGTCTAAACTTATCACAAGCAAACACTACTGCTAAAAGTTCCTTTTCGCTAGTAGCATAATTTCTTTGAGCACTGTCTAGAGTCTTACTAGCATAATGATAACATTTAATTTCTTATCAACTCTCTGCCCTAGAACAGCACCTATAGCATAATCACTAGCATCACACATATTTCAAAGGGTAAATTCCAATCAGGTGGCTGAACAACAGGTGCAGAGACTAGTGCTTTCTTAAGTATTTCAAATGCTTCTACACAATCATCATCAAAGATAAATGGTACATCTTTTTGTAATAAATTAGTCAGAGGCCGAGAATTTTTTGAGAAGTCCTTAATGAACCTCCTATAAAATCCGGCATGACCAAGGAAACTTCTTATACCTTTGATGTCCTTGGGACATGGCATCTTTTCAATAGCATCAACCTTGGCTTTATCAACTTCAATACCTCTTTCAGAAACTTTGTGCCCCAAGACAATACCTTCATTAACCATAAAGTGGCACTTTTTCCAATTCAAGACATGATTAGTTTCTTCACATCTCTGCAAAACTCGATCAAGATTGCTTAAGCAATCATCAAAAGAGGAACCATAGACGGAAAAGTCATCCATGAAAACCTCACAAATCTTTTCGCAGAAGTCAGAGAATATAGCCATCATGCATCTTTGAAAGGTAGCAGGTGCATTACATAAACCAAAAGGCATACGTCTATAATCTTTCCTCTTCATGCTCTAAAAGGTTAGCGCTAATAATGACATGATATATTTTCTTTTCATCAAGATAAGCATATTTAAGATTATCAGGCAACGGTTTAAGCTCAAATACGGGATCACCCTTGGGTGGAGGGGGATCCCCTAGGATTTCAACAGGCAAATTGTGTTGCAGAATAGGTTCCTTTTTAAAGAATACTTCATCTATTTCCCTTCTTTCATGCATGAACATATCATTTTCATGGTCAAGCAAATAATGTTCTAAAGGATCACTAGGAGGTACAACAATAGAGGCAAGACCAATAATTTCATCCTTACTAGGCAATTCTTCCTCATGATGTTGTTTACTAAATTTAGAGAAATTAAACTCATGAACCATATTATCCAAGCCAATAGTAACGGCATTCTTTTCGCAGTCTATTTTAGCATTAACAGTACTCAAGAAGGGTCTACCAAATATAATGGGACAAAAGCTATCTTGCGGGGAACTGAGAACAAGAAAATCAACAGGATATTTAGTTTTCCCACACAAGACTTCAACATCTCTAACAATTCCCACTGGTGAAATAGTATCTCTATTGGCGAGTTTAATTGTGACATCAATTTCTACTAACTCAGCAGGTGCAATTTCATGCTTAATTTCTTCATATAATTTATAAGGTATAACACTAGCACTAGCACCCATATCACATAGGCCATGATAACAATGATCTCCTATTTTAATAGAAATAACAGGCACGCCCACCACATGTCTATGTTTATCTTTATCATAAGGTTTAGCAATTCTAGCAGTCTCACCCTGGAATTGAATAACATGCCCATCGATATTATCAGACAAGAGATCTTTAACAATAGCAATATTAGGTTCTACTTTGACTTGTTCAGGAGGTGTATAAGTTCTAATATTGCTTTTACGAACAACAGTTGAAGCTTTAGCATGATCCTTCACTCTAACAGGGAAAGGTGGTTTCTCAACATAAGAAGTAGGAACAATAGGATCAATATAAGTGACAATCTTTTCTTCAACTTTAATAGGTGCAGCTACTTTCACTTCTATGGGGGGATGATATTTAAACCACTTCTCCTTGGGGAGATCAATATAAGTAGCAAAAGATTCACAGAAAGAAGCTACTATCTCAGAGTCAAGTCCATACTTGGTGCTAAACTTACGGAAAATATCGGTATCCATAAAAGATTTAACACAATCAAACTTGGGTGTCATACTCGACTCCTTACCTTCGTCGAGGTCCCAATCTTTAGAGTTGCGTTTAATTCTATCCAGTAAATTCCATCTGAATTCAATATTCTTCATCATGAAAGAGCCAGCACAGGAAGTATCGAGCATGGAGCGATTGTTATCAGAAAGCCGAGCATAAAAACTTTGCATAATTACTTCTCTTGCAAGCTCATGATTGGGGCATGAATATAACATTGATTTAAGCCTCCCCCAAGCTTGAGCGATGCTTTCTCCTTCGCGAGGCCAAAAATTATATATATAATTGCGATCACGATGAACAAGATGCATAGGGTAATACTTTTGATGAAATTCCAATTTCAATCTTTTATAATTCCATGATCTCATATCATCACATAGCCTGTACCATGTCAATGCGTCTCCCTTCAAAGATAAAGGGAAAGCCCTCTTCTTAACAGCATCATCGGGTATACCTGCAAGCTTAAATAATCCACAAACATCATCCACATAACGCAGATGTTCATCAGGATGCTTTGTTCCATCTCCTGTAAAAGTGTTAGCTAGCAGTTTTTCCATCAAACCCGAAGGAATCTCAAAAGGAGTTTCATTTTCAATAGGTTCAGTAGGTTGAGTAGGTTGAGGAGCAACTCTTTGCTCTGCTGGACAGGGTGAAGATACCCCGAACAAGCCCCTCAGACAATTACTTTACATAGTAACAAGTAACAGAAAATTTCAGCACACTAAATAAATTTTTCCTTACCAAATTCCACCTACCAAAGGCGCTTCACTCCCCGGCAACAGCGCCAGAAAAGAGTCTTGATGACCCACAAGTATAGGGGATCTATCGTAGTCCTTTCAATAAGTAAGAGTGTCAAACCCAACGAGGAGCAGAAGGAAATGATAAGCGGTTTTCAGCAAGGTATTCTCTGCAAGTACTGAAATAAATGGTAACAGATAGTTTTGTGATAAGATAAATTGTAACGAGCAACAAGTAATAAAAGTAAATAAGGTGCAGCAAGGTGGCCCAATCCTTTTTGTAGCAAAGGACAAGCCCGGACAAACTCTTATAATAGGAAAAGCGCTCCCGAGGACACATGTGAATATCGTCAAGCTAGTTTTCATCACGCTCATATGATTCGCGTTTGGTACTTTGATAATTTGATATGTGGGTGGACCAATGCTTGGGTACTGCCCTTACTTGGACAAGCATCCCACTTATGATTAACCTCTATTGCAAGCATCCACAACTACAACAAAAGTATTAAGGTAAACCTAACCATAGCATGAATCATGTGGATCCAAATCAGCCGCTTACGAAGCAACGCATAAACTAGGGTTTAAGCTTCTGTCACTCTAGCAACCCATCATCTACTTATTACTTCCCAATGCCTTCCTCTAGGACCAAATAATGGTGAAGTGTTATGTAGTAGACGTTCAGATAACACCACTAGAGGTTAGACAACATACATCTCATCAAAATATCGAACGAATACCAAATTCACATGACTGCTAATAGCAAGACTTCTCCCTTGTCCTCAGGAACAAACGTAATTAGTCACAAAGCATATTCATGTTCATAATCAGAGGGGTAATAATATGCATAAAGGATCTGAACATATGATCTTCCACCAAATAAACCAACTAGCATCAACTACAAGGAGTAATCAACACTACTAACAACCTACTAGCACCAATCCCGAACTTGGAGACAAGAATTGGATACAAGAGATGAACTAGGGTTTGGAGATGAGATGGTGCTGGTGAAGATGTTGATGGAGATTTCCCTCTCCCGATGAGAGGAGCGTTGGTGATGACGATGGTGATGATTTCCCCCTCCCGGAGGGAAGTGTCCCTGGTAGAAGAGCTCTGCCAGAGCCCTAGATTGGTTCCGCCAAGGTTCCGCCTCGTGGCGGCGGAGTCTCGTCCCGAAAGGTTCTCTTCTATTTTTTTCTCATCGAAAGACTTCATATAGGAGAAGATGGGCGTCGGAGAGCCACCAGGGGGCCCACGAGGTAGGGGGGCTTGCCCAGGGGGGGGGGCGCCCCCCACCCTCATGAGCAGGGTGTGGCCCCCCTGGCCTTCATCTTTGACGATGATTTTTCTTTATTTATTTCAAGGTATTCCGTGGAGTTTCAGGACTTTTGGAGTTGCGTAGAATAGGCCTCCAATATTTGCTCCTTTTCCAGCCTAGTATTCCAGCTGCCGGCATTCTCCCTCTTCATATAAACCTTGTAAAATAAGAGAGAATAGCCATAAGTATCGTGACATAACGTGAAATAACAGCCCATAATGCAATAAATATTATCACAAAAGCATGATGCAAAATGGACGTATCAAAGTGTTCTTCCCGAGTATGCACTGTTGCGAAAGTTCTTCGTGCTGAGACACCACGTGATGATCAGGTGTGATAAGATCTACGTTCAAATACAACGGGTGCAAGCCAGTTTTGCACATGTGGAATACTCAGGTTAAACTTGACGAGCCTAGCATTACAGATATGGCCTCGGAACACTGGAGACTGAAAGGTCGAACATGAATCATATAGTGGATATGATCAACATAGAAGATGTTCACCATTGAAGACTACTCCATCTCACGTGATGATCGGACATGGTTTAGTTGATTTGGATCACGTGTCATTTAGATGACTTGAGGGATGTCTATCTAAGTGGGAGTTCTTAAGTAATATGATTAATTGAACTTTAATTTATCATGAACTTAGTCCTGATAGTATTTTGCAAATTATGTTGTACATCAATGGCCTGTGCTACCGTTCCCTTGAACTTTAATGCATTCCTAGAGAAAGCTTAGTTGAAAGATGATGGTAGTAACTACACAGACTGGGTCCGTAACTGGAGGATTATCCTCATTGCCGCACAGAAGAATTATGTCCTTGATGCACCACTGGGTGAAAGGCCTGCTGCAGGAGCAGAAGCTGACGTTGTGAATGTCTGGCTAGCTCGATCTGATGGATACTTGTTAGTTCAGTGTGCCATGCTTTATGGCTTAGAATTAGGACTTCAAAGACGTTTTGAATGTCATGGACCATATGAGATGTTCCAGGAGTTGAAGTTAATATTTCAAGCAAATTCCCAAGTTGAGAGATACGAAGTCTCCTACAAGTTCTATAGCTGCAAGATGGAGGAGAACAGTTCTGTTAGTGAGCACATACTCAGAATGTCTGGGTACCATAATCACTTGACTCAGCTAGGAGTTAATCTTTCAGATGATTGTGTCATTGACATAGTTCTTCAATCACTGCCACCAAGCTACAAAGGCTTCGTGATGAACTACAATATGAAAGGGATGGAAAAGACTATTCCCGAGCTCTTCGCAATGCTAAAGGCTGCGGAGTAGAAATCAAAAAGGAGCATGAAGTGTTGATGGTTAACAAGACCACTAGTTTCAAGAAGAAGGGCAAGGGTAAAAAGAAGGGGAACTTCAAGAAGAATGCCAAGAAAGTTGTCACTCCCGGGAACAAACCCAAAGCTGGACCCAAGCTTGAAACTGAGTGCTTCTATGGCAAAGGTACTGGTCACTGGAAGCAGAACTACCCCAAGTATTTGGCGGTTAAGAAGGATGGCAAAGTGAACAAAGGTATATTTGATATACATGTTACTGATGTGTACCTTACTAATTCTCATAGTAGTGCCTGGGTATTTGATATCAGTTCGGTTGCTCATATTTGTAACTCGAAGCAGGGACTATAGATTCAAACGAAGATTGGCTAAGGATGAGGTGACGATGCGCGTCGGGAATGGTTCCAAGTTTGATGTGATTGCCGTCAGCACGCTACCTCTACATCTATCTCCGGGATTAGTTTTAGACCTGAATAATAGTTATTTGGTGCCATCTTTGAGCATGAACATTATATCTGGAACTTGTTTAGTGCGAGACGGTTATTCATTTAAATCAGATAATAATGGTTGTTCTATTTATATGAGTAATATCTTTTATGGTCATGCACCCTTGAAGAGTGGTCTATTTCTGTTGAATCTTGATCGTGGTGATACACATATTCATAATATTGATGCCAAAAGATGCAAAGTTGATAATGATAGTGCAACTTATTTGTCGCACTGCCGTTTGGGTCATATCGGTGCAAAGCGCATGAAGAAACTCCATAAAGATGAACTTTTGGAATCACTTGATTATGAATCATTTGATACTTGCAAACTGTGCCTTATGGGCAAGATGACTAAAACTCCATTCTCGGGAGCAATGGAACGAGCTAATGACTTATTGGAAATAATACATACCGATGTATGCGGTTCGATGAGTATTGAGGGTCATGGTGGGTGTCATTATTTTTTAACCTTCATAGATGATTTGATCAGATATGTGTATATCTACTTAATGAAACACAAGTCTAAAACATTTGAAATGTTCAAAGAATTTCAGAGTGAAGTGGAGAATCATCTTAACAAGAAAATAAAGTTTCTATGATCTGATCGTGGAGGAGAATATTTGAGTTACGAGTGTGGCCTTCATTTAAAACAATGTGGAATAGTTTCACATCTCACGCCACCTGGAACACCACAGCGTAATGGTGTGTCCGAACGTCGTAACCGCACTTTATTAGATATGTTGTGATATATGATGTCTCTTACCAATTTACCATTGTTTTGGGGTTATGCATTAGAGACAGCTGCATTTATTTTAAACAGGGCACCGTCAAAATCTGTTGAGACGACACCGTATAAACTTTGGTTTGGCAACAAACCTAAGCTGTTGTTTCTTAAAGTTTGGGGATGCGATGCTTATTTCAAAAGGCTTCAGCCTGATAAGATCGAACCCAAATCGGAGAAGTGCGTCTTCATAGGATACCTTAAGGAAAAAATTGGGTACACCTTCTACCACAAGTCTGAAGGCAAGATTTTTGTTGCTAAGAACGGAACCTTTCTAGAGAAGGAGTTTCTCTCGAAAGAAGTGAGTGGGAGGAAAGTAGAACTTGATGAGGTAATTGTACCTACTCTCAATTTGGAATGTAGCTCATCCGAGAAATCTATTCCCGTGATGCCTACACCAACAGGAGAGGAAGCTAATGATAAAGATCATGAAATTTCAGATCAAGTTGCTACAGAACCTCGTAAGTCAAACAGAGCACAATCCGCACCAGAGTGGCACGATAATCCTGTTCTAGAGGTCATGTTACTTGACCATGACAAACGTACAAACTACAAAGAAGCTATGATGTGCCCAGATTCCGATAAATGGCTTGAGGCCATGAAAGATAGGATCCATGTATGAGAACAAAGTGTGGACTTTGGTGGATCTATCCAATGATAGGCGACCCATGGAGAATAAATGGATCTTCAAGAAGAAGACTGGCGCTGATGGTAATGTTACTGTCTATAAAGCTTGACTTGCCGCAAAAGGTTTTCGACAAGTTCAAGGAGTTGACTACAATGAGACTTTCTCACCCGTAGCAATGCTTAAGTCTATCCGAATCATGTTAGCA
Source organism: Triticum dicoccoides (assembly GCF_002162155.2). Classification (NCBI taxonomy): domain Eukaryota; kingdom Viridiplantae; phylum Streptophyta; class Magnoliopsida; order Poales; family Poaceae; genus Triticum; species Triticum dicoccoides. Next base: position 64,920,902 of record NC_041393.1, read on the forward strand.
ATTGCCGCATTTTATGATTATGAAATCCGGCAAATGGATGTCAAAATGACATTCCTTAATGGATTTCTTAAATAAGAGTTGTATATGATGCAACTAGAAGGTTTTGTCGATCCTAAAGGTGCTAACAAAGTGTGCAAGCTCCAGCGATCCATTTATGGACTGGTGCAAGCATCTCGGGGTTGGAATATACGCTTTGATGAGGTGATCAAAGCATATGGTTTTATACAGACTTTTGGAGAAGCCTGTATTTACAAGAAAGTGAGTGGGAGCTCTATAGCATTTCTAATATTATATGTGTATGACATATTGTTGATTGGAAATGATGTAGAATTTCTGGATAGCATAAAAGGATACTCGAACAAGAGTTTTTCAATGAAAGACCTTGGTGAAGCTGCTTATTTATTAGGCATCAAGATCTATAGAGATAGATCAAGACGCTTGATAGTACCTTCACAAAGCACATACCTTGATAAAGTTGTGAAGAAGTTCAAAATGGATCAGTCAAAGAAAGGGTTCTTGCCTGTGTTACAAGGTGCAAAGTTGAGTCAGACTCAATGCCCGACCACTGCATAAGATAGAGAGAAAATGAAAGTCATTCCCTATGCCTCATCCATCGGTTCTATCATGTATGCTATGCTGTGTACCAGACCTGATATGTGCCTTGCTATAAGATTAGCAGGGCGGTACCAAAGTAATCCAGGTGTGGATCACTGGATAGCGGTCAAGAACATCCTGAAGTACCTGAAAAGGACTAGGGATATGTTTCTCGTTTATGGAGGTGACAAAGAGCTTGTCGTAAATGGTTACGTCAACGCTAGCTTTGACACTGATCCAGATGACTCTAAGTCGCAAACGAGTACATATTTTTATTGAATGGTGGACCTGTCAGTTGGTGTAGTTCCAAGAGCGTCATGGCGGGATCTACGTGTGAAGCGGAGTACATAGCTGCTACGGAAGCAGCAAATGAAGGAGTCTGGATGAAGGAGTTCATATCCGATCTTGGTGTAATACCTAGTGCATCGGGTCCAATGAATTTTTTTGTGACAATACTGGAGCATTTGCCTTGGCGAAGGAATCCAGATTTCCAAAAAGACCAAACACATCAAGAGACGCTTCAACTCCATCCGAGATTTGGTCAAGGAGGGACACATAGAGATTTTCAAGATAAACCTGAATCTGAATGTGGCAGACCCATTAACTAAGCCTCTTCCACGAGCAAAACATGATCAACACCAAGACTGCATGGGTGTCCAGATTATTGACTCTAGTGCAAGAGGGAGACTAAAGGAAATATGCCCTAGAGGCAATAATAAGGTTGTTATTTTATATTTCCTTATATCATGATAAATGTTTATTATTCATGCTAGAATTGTATTAACTGGAAACTTGATACATGTGTGAATACATAGACAAAACACCGTGTCCCTAGTATGCCTCTACTAGACTAGCTCATTGATAAAAGACGGTCAAGTTTCCTTGCCATGGACATGAGTTGTCATTTGATGAACATGATCACATCATTAGTGGAATGATGTGATGGACAAGACCCATCCGTTGGCTTAGCATAATGGTCGTTCAGTTTTATTGCTACTGCTTTCTTCATGTCAAATACATATTCCTCCGACTATGAGATTATGAATCTCCCGGACACCGGAGGAATGCCCTGTGTGCTATCAAATGTCACAAAGTAACTGGGTGATTATAAAGATGCTCCACAGGTATCTCCGAAGGTGTTTGTTGGGTTGGCATAGATCGAGATTAGGATTTGTCACTTCGAGTATCGGAGAGGTATCTCTGGGCCCTCTCGGTAATGCACATCATATGAAGCCTTGCAAGCAATGTGACTAATGAGTTAGTTGCAGGACGATGCATTACAGATGAGTAAAGAGACTTGCTGGTAACGAGATTGAACTAGGTATGAAGATATCGACGATCGAATCTCGGGCAAGTAACATACCGATGACATAGGGAATATTGCATGTTAAAAATGCGGTTCGACCGATATAGATCATTGTAGAATATGAGGGAACCAATATAAGCATCCAGGTTTCGCTATTGGTTATTGACCGGAGAGGTGTCTCAGTCATGTCTACATAGTTCTCGAACCCGTAGAGTCTGCATGCTTAATGTTCGATGACGATATGTATTATATGAGTTATGTGCTTTGGTGACCGAAAGTTGTTTGGAGTCCCAGATGAGATCATGGACATGACGAGGAGTCTCGAAATGGTCGAGAGGTAAAGATTGATATATTGGTAGGTGGTATTCGGACACCGGAATGGTTCCGGAGTGTTTCAGGAATTTATGGGAGTACCGAGGGCACTACAAAAAAAATACACTTCCGTGATGATACGTGTTTGTCACAGTAGCTCGCGTTTTTTGTCATGCATGTACATCCATGACGATTTTATGACATAATCAAGATAGTCATACCTGTGCTATCGTAGAAGTGTTCCATGACATTACCAAAATTATCACCACGGAAGTGTCCACTTCCATGACGATAAATCGCGCGTCACAGAAGTGCTTTCGTCAAGGGTGACTGACACGTGGCATCCACCGTAACGGAATGCCGTTAAGCTATCGGGTCCGGTTTTGGATCCGATAACCCGTTAACAGCCCCGACCAATGGGGATTTTCCACGTGTAAAATCATCATTGGCTGGAGGAAACACGTGTCGGCTCACGGTTGGGACAGATGTCATCCACTCATTGGACCGAAGGCGCCTATGATACGTTGACACGTGGCACGGCCCAACAAAGGCCCATTCCTGTGAAAAGGCTAGACCGTTTGACCTAGTCAAAAGGTGGCGGGCTGGCCCACGGAAAGCCTATTAACGGCCTGTTCGCATATAGCCCATTTACAACTCGCTAACCCAGGGCCCGTTACGACCTCTCCGAATTAGGCCCAGTAGCGTCATCTGGGCCGTCCAATATGATTCCAGCCCATTTTAACTTCCGGCCCATGTGTGGCCCATGACTTCTTTCGGCCCATATGAGGCCCTCTGTAACTCTTGGCCCATTAACGACCCGTTGTGAAACTGGCCCATAATGAACAGTGTATCACTTTATACCCATTAACGACACGTTATTCCATTGGGCCGTTTCCAGCCCAAGTTATCTTTCGGCCTTCTCAGGGCCCATTGTTTCTTGGGCTCATTTGTAGCATTTGGTTACATATGGCCCGTTACTATCATTTTCTGCTTGTGGGCCAAATTCAGCCCGTCGTTGCAGTCAGCCCGTTTGTGGACCGTAATACGTTGGGCCATTTTCATGTCAAAAAAACCCGTTGGGCTGTTTTCATAGAGTTACCAAATACGGCATATTAACGACCCGTTATGGTCCACAAACAGTACGACCCATGATTGGCGAAATGACGATACGCCCCATAGAAGGCCCATGGATCCTACGGCCCGTATGAGGCCCATGGATCATACAGCCCGTAGAAGGCCACGTGATCGCACGACCCATAGAAGGCCCATGGACCCTATGGCCCGTAGAAGGCCCATGGACCCTACGGCCTGTAGAAAGCCCATGAATCCTAAGGCCCGTAGAAGGCCCATGAATCATAAGGCCCGTATAGAAGGCCAATGGATCCTACGGCCGGAAGAAGGCCCATGAAACATACGGCCTGCAGGAGGCCCATGGTTACAACAGTCCATGTGTGCCATGATTATTTTGGCCTAGTTACCAAAAATAGGCTATTGTGGCCACTAGAAAAACACAGAAAAAGAACTGCAGTGACTACAAGCAAACAACTAAACAAGACAATAAGGAAATAAATAAGCAAGCAATTAACGCTAGCCTATTACCGCTATTACACATATTAGATCCACTGGGCATCAAAGTTCGCCACCAGTGCAAATATAGGGAACAAAGCAGCATATTACATACACCGGCCGTCAAAATTGGCCATGATGACCCACAAGTGTAGGGGATCTATCATAGTCCTTTTGATAAGTAAGAGTGTCGAACCCAACGAGGAGCAGAAGGAAATGATAAGCGGTTTTCAGTAAGGTTTTCTGCAAGCACTGAAATTGTAGGTGATAGATAGTTTTGTGGTAAGATAAATAGTAACAAGTAACAAGTAAAACAAAGTAAATAAGGTGTATCAAGCTGGCCCAATCCTTTATGTAGCAAAGGATAAGCCTGGAAAATTTCTAATAATGATAAAGGAGCTCCCGAGGACACATGGGAATTATCGTCAAGCTAGTTTTCATCACGCTCATATGATTCGCGTTCGGTACTTTGATAATTTGATATGTGGGTGGACCGGTGCTTGGGTACTGCCCTTACTTGGACAATCATACCACTTATGATTAACCCCTATTGCAAGCATCCGCAACTACAACAAAAGTATTAAGGTAAACCTAACTATAGCATGAAACATGTGGATCCAAATCAGCCCCTAACGAAGCAACGCTTAAACTAGGGTTTAAGCTTCTGTCACTCTAGCAACCCATCATCTACTTATTACTTCCCTATGCCCTCCTCTAGGCCCAATAATGGTGAAGTGTCATGTAGTCGACGTTCACAAGACACCACTAGAGGAGAAGACAACATACATCTCATCAAAATATCGAGCGAATACCAAATTCACGTGACTACTAATAGCAAGACTTCACCCATGTCCTCAGGAACAAACATAACTACTCACAAAGCATATTCATGTTCATAATCATAGGTGTAATAATATGCATTAAGGATCTGAACATATGATCTTCCACCAAGTAAACCAATAAGTATCAACTACAAGGAGTAATCAACACTACTAGCAACACACAGGTACCAATTTGTGGTTTTGGATACAAGATTGGATACAAGAGATGAACTAGGGTTTGAGAGGTGATGGTGCTGGTGAAGATGTTGATGGAGATTGACCCCCTCCAGATGAGAGGATCGTTGGTGATGATTTCCCCCTCCCGGAGGGAAGTGTCCCCGGCAGAACAGCTCCGCCAGAGCCTTAGATTGATTCCGCCAAGGTTCCACCTCGTGGCGGCGGAGTTTCGTCCCGTAAGCTTGCCCATGATTTTTTCCAGGGTAAAAGTGATGATATAGGAGAAGATGGACGCCGGAGGCCCACCAGGGGGCCCAGGAGATAGGGGGGCGCGCCCTATAGGGGGGCGCCCCCTGTCTCCTGGACAGGGTGTGGGTCCCCTGGCCTATTTCTTTCGCTCAGAAATTCTTATTAATTCCAAAAAGTTGTTTCGTGGAGTTTCAGGACTTTTGGAGCTGTGCAGAATAGGTTTCCAACCTTTGCTCCTTTTCCAGCCAGAATTCCAGCTGCCGGCATCCCCCCTCTTCATGGTAAACCTTGTAAAATAAGAGAGAATAGCCATAAGTACTGAGATATAATATGTAGTAACAGCCCATAATTTAATAAATATTGATATAAAAGCATGATGCAAAATGGACGTATCAACTCCCCCAAGCTTAGACCTCGCTTGTCCTCAAGCGGATGCCAAAATCGAAAAATATGTCCACATGTTTAGAGATAGAGGTGTCGATAAAAATAAAATACGTACATGAGGGCATCATGATCATTCTAATAACAGCAACATATTATAGATTCTGTCATATGATTTCCTATGCTCAAGTAACAAGTAATTCAAAATGTCAAGTATGGTTCAAAAACTTCATTGGGAACTAACAAACTATAATCTCAATTATTGAAGCAATTGCAATTTATAGCAACATCAGAAAGTGTCAATAAAAGAGCTTTTCAGCAAGCTCACATACTCAACTATCTCGTAGTCTTTTACAATTGCTAACACTCACACAATACTTGTGGTTATAGAGTTTCAGCCGGACACTGAGAAAGATATGTGCTTATTGTGTTGCCTCCCAACGTATTCACCTTTAGGTGATGTCAACAATAATAGCCCATGCTAACTTACATCCAATTGGATATATATATCATGATCTTTCAAACACGAGGAGCTTGCCAAAGGATAAAATGAAAATGGGAAAGGTGAGGATCACCTTGACTCAGGCATAAAGTAAAAACATAAGGTAAAAGATAGGCCCTTCGTAGAGGGAAGTGGAGGTTGTCATGCGCGTTTAGGGTTGATGCATAAAATCTTAATGCAAAAGAACGTCACTTTATATTTCCCCTTGTATGTGGACCTTTATTATGTAGTCCGTCGCTTTTATTACTTCCACAACAAGTTCGTACAAAGCTTATTTTCTCCGCACTAATAAGTCATACATAATTAGAGAGTAATTTTTATTGCTTGCACCGATGACAACTTACTTGAAGGATCTTACTTAATCCATATGTAGGTATGGTGGACTCTCATGGAAAAACTGGGTTTAAGGGTAATTGGAAGCACAAGTAGTATCTCTACTTGGTGCAAGGAATTTGGCTAGCATGAGGGGAAAGGCAAGCTCAACATGTTTGGAAGGTCAATGACAATATACTTTAACTGAGATGTCGGAAAACATAAACCATTATGTTGTCTTCCTTGTCCAACATCAACTCTTTTAGCATGTCATACTTAATGAGTGCTTCACAATCATAAAAGATGTCCAAGATAATATATTTATATGTGAACCCCTCTTTCCTTATCACTTCCTATTAATTGCAACGATGACCAAGGCTACGTTCATCAACTCCTGACAATTTTTATGCCTCATACTTTCTATGTGTGAAGTTATCACTATCCATAAGATCAATATGAACTCTTTTATTCTTTCTACTTTCTCAAGATCATAGCACATAGCAAAGCCCTTGACTCAACACTAATCTTTATTATAAATAGCTAACGGACTCGATTACATAAAGATATCACAAAGCAAAACTCAAATTACTTGAAATCAAAACTTCTAGATCAAGATACTACTAAAAGGATTGAACTAAATAAAGCGGTAAAGATAGGAGTGTGATGGTGATACGATACCGGGGCACCTCCCCCAAGCTTGGCAGTTGCCAAGGGGGTGCCCATACCCATGTGATTATTTCTCCTTCTTCACGGTTGGTGTTATGATCTTCTTGGCGATGATGCCCTTCAGAATACGGTTCTCCTCCTCGAGCTTATTGACGTGTTGTTTGAGAACCATAATTTCTCTACGGAGCTTGCCCGTAACGGCCAAAGCCCCTTTTACCTAAGGATGCTGCATAGCTGCTGGAGAACAAGTGAAACTCTTTTTCATATTTTCATCAGAAAGAAATCTAGAGTTGGAAGGGATGACCGAAGTTGGAATAGCCACGCTCGGTAGTTCCCCTATCGTGAATTCTACTCAGAGACGAGAGGTGACTTCTTGATCTTCTTCCATGGCATCTATCCTTTTCAAATCAGCCTCCATCTCATCCTCCGTTGATGGTCCAAAGTGGTAGGCATCGCTATTCGCTCCTGGACCTGGCATTGGGTGAGACACCCGCCTCTCCCCAACTGACTCCTGAAAAGACATCCTACTTAATTCTGCAATAGGAACAACTCGAGACGAAAACAGAGGATATTTGCGTGATACGGTGGTCAAAACCTTTGGGAATATATATAATGAATTTTTACCGACCAAAATATGTAACGTGCAAGAAAAACGGAGTCCGGGAGGCACACGAGGTGCCCACGAGACAGGGGGCGCGCCCTACAGGGGGGCGCCCTCCACTCTCATGGGAGCCTCGTGTCCCTTTCAGACTACTTCTTTCTTCCTAAAATTCTTAAATATACCAAAACTGATAAAAATTGCCATTGGAGTTGTTTTGGAGTCGGTTTACTTACCATACCACATACCTATGCCTTTTCGGAGTCTGGAACATTCTGGAAAGTGTCCCTTATGTATTCCTCAGGGGTTATAGTTTCAATAATATTAGTTTCAACATTGATAGGATTACCTAAAACATAGTGTTTAATTCTTTGACCGTTTACCACCCTCAGATTTGTGCCTTCGAAGTTGTTGATTTTTATGGCACCAGAACGATAGACCTCCTCGATAACGTAGGGACCTTTGCATTTTGAGAGAAGAGTTCCTACAAAAAATCTTAAACGAGAGTTGAATAATAACACATAATCTCCTACATTAAACTAATGCTTTGTATCCTCTTATCATGCGAGCGTTTGACCTTTGCTTTGAAAAGCTTGGCATTCTCATAGGCTTGGGTTCTCCATTCATCAAGTGAGCTAATATCAAATAACCTCTTCTCACCGGCAAGCTTGAAGTCATAATTGAGCTCTTTAATATCCCAATATGCTTTATGTTCAACTTCAAGGGGTAAATGACACGCTTTTCCATAAACCATCTTATAGGGAGACATACCCATAGGATTTTTGTATGCAGTTCTATAGGCCCATAATGCATCATAAAGTTTTTTGGACCAATTCTTTCTAGATCTATTCACAGTATTTTGCAAAATTAATTTGAGCTCTCTATTGCTCAACTCTACTTGACCACTAGACTGCGGATGATAAGGAGATGCTATTCTATGATTGACATCATACTTAGCAAGCATCTTACGTAAAGCACCATGAATGAAATGTGAACCACCATCATTCATAAGATATCTAGGGACTCCAAACCTCGGAAAAAGAACTTCTTTAAGCATTTTAATAGAAGTGTTATGATCAACACTACTAGTTGGAATAGCTTCTACCCACTTAGTAACGTAATCAACAACAACTAAAATATGTGTATAACCATTAGAGGTAGGAAAAGGTCCCATATAATCAAAGCCCCAAACATCAAACGGTTCAATAACAAGAGAATAATTCATAGGCATTTCTTGACGTCTACTAATGTTACCTATTGTTTGACATTCATCACAAGATAAGACAAACTTACGAGCATCTTTGAAGAGAGTAGGCCAATAAAAACCAGATTGTAATACCTTGTGTGCAGTTCTATCTCCAGCGTGGTGTCCTCCATAGGATTCAGAGTGACACTTACGTAGAATCTGTTCCTGTTCATGCTCATGCACAAAACGTCTAATAACACCATCTACTCCTTTATAAAGGCATGGATCATTCCAGAAGTAATGTCTTAAATCATAAAAGAACTTTTTCTTTTGCTGGTATGTGAAACTAGGCGGTAAATATTTAGCAACAATGTAATTAGCATAATCAGCATACCAAGGAGCAGTACGAGAAGCATTGACGAACGCTAATTGTTCATCAGGAAAGCTATCATTAATAGGCAGCAGGTCATGAAGAACATTCTCTAACCTAGACAAGTTATCTACAATGGAGTTCTCAGCTCCCTTTCTATCAATAATATGCAAGTCAAATTCTTGGAGCAAGAGAACCCATCTAATGAGTCTAGGCTTAGCATCTTTCTTTTCCATAAGATATTTAATAGAAGCATGATTAGTGTGAATAGTAACTTTGGAATCAACAATATAAGGTCTGAACTTATCACATGCAAACACAACTGCTAAGAACTCTTTTTCAGTAGTAGCATAATTTCTTTGGGCAGTATCAAGAGTCTTACTAGCATACTGGATAACATTCAATTTCTTATCAACTCTTTGCCCTAAAACAACACCTACAACATAATCACTAGCATCGCACATAATTTCAAAAGGTAAATTCCAATCAGGTGGCTGAACAATAGGTGCAGTGATCAAAGCTTTCTTAAGCACTTCAAACGCTTCTACACAATCATCATCAAAGACAAAAGGAATATATTTTTGCAATAAATTAGTCAGAGGCCTAGATATTTTAGAAAAGTCCTTAATGAACCTCCTATAAAAACCGGCATGACCAAGGAAACTTCTTATACCTTTTATGTCCTTGGGACAGTGCATCTTTTCAATAGCATCAACTTTGGCTTTATCAACTTCAATACCTCTCTCGGAGATCTTATGCCCCAAGACAATGCCTTCATTAACCATAAAGTGACACTTTTCCCAATTCAGAATGAGACTAGTGTCTTCGCATCTCTGCAAAACTCGATCAAGGTTGCTCAAACAATCATCAAAAGAGGATCCATAGACGGAGAAGTCATCCATGAATACCTCACAAATCTTTTCACAAAAAATCATAGAATATAGCCATCATGCATCTTTGAAAGGTAGCAGGTGCATTACATAAACCAAAAGGCATACGCCTATAAGCAAAAGTACCAAAAGGGCAAGTAAAAGTAGTTTTAGATTGATCTTTCGCTGACACAGGTATCTGAGAGAAACCAGAATAACCATCTAGAAAGCAAAAATGTGTGTGTTTGGATAGCCTTTCTAGCATTTGATCAATAAAAGGTAAAGGGTAATGATCTTTCTTGGTAGCTTTGTTTAACTTACGGAAATCAATTACCATCCTATAACCTGTAATAATTCTTTGCGGGATCAAGTCATCTTTATCATTAGGAACAACGGTAATACCTCCCTTTTTAGGGACACAATGGAGAGGGCTTACCCATTCACTATCAGCAATGGGATAAATTATACCTGCCTCAAGGAGCTTTAGTATCTCCTTTCTTACCACTTCTTTCATTTTGGGATTTAATCGTCTTTGAGGATCTCTAACTGGTTTGGCATCTTTCTCCACTGAAATCTTGTGCTGACATAATGTGGGACTAATGCCCTTAAGATCATCCAGAGTATATCCAATAGCTGCTCGGTGCTTGTTCAGAGTTTTCAATAATCTTTCTTCTTCTTTCTCTGAAAGGTTAGCACTAATAATAACAGGATATATTTCTTTTTCATCAAGATAAGCATACTTAAGATTATCAGGTAATGGTTTGAGTTCAAACACGGGATCACCCTTGGGTGGAGGGGGATCCCCAAGAATTTCAATGGGAAGGTTATGTTTTAGCATAGGTTCCTGTTTAAGGAACACTTCATCTATTTCTTCCCTTTCCTTCATAAACATATCGTTTTCATGGTCTATCAAATATTGTTCTAACGGATCAGTTGGAGGAACAACAATGGAAGCAAGACCAATAATCTCATCCTTGCTAGGTGGTTCCCTTTCATGAGACATACCATCTATGCCAATAGTGACAATATTCTTTTCACAATTAATCTTAGCACTAGCAGTATTCAAGAAGGGTCTACCAAAAATAATGGGACAAAAATCATCTTGTGGGGAACCAAGAACAAGGAAATCAGCAGGGTAAAACCTTCCCAAATAAAACTTCAACATCTCTAACAATCCCAATAGGTTTAATGGTATCCCTATTAGCAAGCTTAATAGTAACATCAATGTCTTCTAATTAAACGGGTGCAATGTCGTGCATAATTTCTTTATAAAGATCATAAGGTATCGCACTAGCACTAGCACCCATATCACATAAGCCATGATAACAATGATCTCCTATTTTAACAGAAATAACAGGCATGCCGACGACAGGTCTACGTGTCTTAGTATCAGGTCTAGCAATATTAGCAGTCTTGCCCAAGAAAGAAATAAGATGCCCATATAAGTCCTCATCCAAGAGATCTTTAACCATAGCAATACTAGGTTCAACATTAATTTGCTCAGGAGGTGTATAAGTCCTAGTATTACTCTTATGAACAACAGTCGAAGCTTTAGCATGATCCTTTATCCTAACAGGAAAAGGAGGTTTTTCAACATAAGCAGTAGGAACAATAGGATCACTATAGGTAATAGTCTTTTCTTCGACTGTAATAGGTGCAACTACTTTCACTTCTACAGGAGGATTATAATTAAACCACTTCTCTTTAGGGAGATCAACGTGAGTAGCAAAAGATTCACAGAAAGAAGCTACTATCTCAGAGTCAAGTCCATACTTAGCGCTAAATCCACGAAAAACATCGGTATCCATAAAAGATTTAACACAATCGAACTTAGGTGTCATACCTGACTCCTTACCATCGTCGGAACCCCAATCTTCAGAGTTGCGTTTAATTCTTTCCAATAAGTCCCATTCGAAATCAATAGTCTTTAGCATATAAGAACCAGCATAGGAAGTATCAAGCATGTTGCGATTATCAAGAGAAAGCCGAGCATAAAAATTCTGAATAATCATCTCCCAAGAGAGCTCATGATTGGGGCATGAATATAACATTGACTTAAGCCTCCCCCAAGCTTGAGCGATGCTTTCTCCTTCGCGAGGCCAGAACTTATATATGTAATTACGATCACGATGAACAAGATGCATAGGATAGAACTTCTGGTGAAATTCCAACTTCAGTCGCTTATAATTCCAAGATCTCGTATCATCACATAGCCTATACCATGTCAATGCATCTCCCTTCAAAGATAAAGGGAAGACCTTCCTTTTGACAACATCATCGGGAATACCTGCAAGCTTAAATAATCCACAAACTTCATCCACAAAGATAAGGTGTAAATCGGGATGCAATGTTCCATCTCCTGCAAATGGATTAGCTAGCAGTTTCTCTATCATACCTGAAGGAATCTCAAAGTGAATATTTTCATAAAGTTCAGTAGGTTGAGGAGCAACTCTTTTCTCTTCTGGTTGGGGTGAAGATACCCCAAAAAAGCCCCTCAAAGGATTAGTTTCCATAGTGACAAGTAACAGAAAATTTCAGCACACTATATAAATGTTTCCTTACCAAGTTCCACTCACCAAAAGCGCTACACTCCCTGGCAACGGCACCAGAAAAGAGTCTTGATGACCCACAAGTGTAGGGGATCTATTGTAGTCCTTTCTATAAGTAAGAGTGTCGAACCCAACGAGGAGCAGAAGGAAATGATAAGCGATTTTCAGTAAGGTTTTCTGCAAGCACTGAAATTGTAGGTGATAGATAGTTTTGTGATAAGATAAATAGTAACGAGTAACAAGTAAACAAAGTAAATAAGGTACAACAAGGTGGCCCAATCCTTTATGTAGCAAAGTATAAGCCTGGACAACTTCTAATAATGATAAAGGAGCTCCCGAGGACACATGGGAATTATCGTCAAGCTAGTTTTCATCACGCTCATATGATTCGCGTTTGGTACTTTGATAATTTGATATGTGGGTGGACCGGTGCTTGGGTACTGCCCTTACTTGGACAAGCATCCCACTTATGATTAACCCCTATTGCAAGCATCCGCAACTACAACAAAAGTATTAAGGTAAACCTACCCATAGCATGAAACATGTGGATCCAAATCAGCCCTAACGAAGCAACGGATAAACTAGGGTTTAAGCTTCTGTCACTCTAGCAACCCATCATGTACTTATTACTTCCCTATGCCCTCCTCTAGGCCCAATAATGGTGAAGTGTCATGTAGTCGACGTTCACATGACACCACTAGAGGAGAAGACAACATACATCTCATCAAAATATCGAACGAATACCAAATTCACATGACTACTAATAGCAAGACTTCACCCATGTCCTCAGGAACAAACGTAACTACTCACAAAGCATATTCATGTTCATAATCAGAGGTGTAATAATATGCATTAAGGATCTGAACATATGATATTCCACCAAGTAAACCAATAAGTATCAACTACAAGGAGTAATCAACACTACTAGCAACCCACAGGTACCAATTTGTGGTTTTTTATACAAGATTGGATACAAGAGATGAACCAGGGTTTGAGAGGTGATGGTGCTGGTGAAGATGTTGATGGAGATTGACCCCCTCCCGATGAGAGGATCGTTGGTGATGATTTCTCCCTCCCGGAGGGAAGTGTCCTCGGTAGAACAGCTCCGCCAGAGCCCTATATTGATTCCGCCAAGGTTCCGCCTCGTGGCGGCGGAGTTTCGTCCCGTAAGCTTGCCCACAATTTTTTCCAGGGTAAAAGTGATGATATAGTAGAAGATGGACGCCGGAGGCCCACCAGGGGGCCCAGGAGATAGGGGGGCTCCCTATAGGGGGGGGGGGGCGCCCCCTGTCTCCTGGACAGGGTGTGGGCCCCCTGGCCTATTTCTTTCACTCAAAAATTCTTATTAATTCCAAAAAGTTGTTTCGTTGAGTTTCAGGACTTTTGGAGCTGTGCAGAATAGGTTTCCAACGTTTGCTCCTTTTCTAGCCATAATTCCAGCTACCGGCATCCCCCCTCTTCATGGTAAACCTTTTAAAATAAGAGAGAATAGCCATAAGTATTGAGATATAATGTGTAGTAACAACCCATAATGCAATAAATATTGATATAAAAGCATGATGCAAAATGGACGTATCAGGCCACCAGTGCAAATAAACGCGGCAGCAAAACAAGAGGATAACTGAAACAACTTTAGAAGAGCTCAAGAAATGTTATCCTGGGTATCTACCATGCTGGCAATAAGCTTAGCAAGCTTATTAGCTTTGTCCTGTTTGGCGCTAAAATCCTCCAACGCTTGCTGTTACACCAGAAAGTATGCATCTAAATGCTCCAGGGACTTCCGCAGTCCTTTCGCTTCTTGTCGCAGCACACCTGATCGATGTCTTTCAATTTGTAGTTGAGACTCAAGAAACCGAACTGATTCAGACAGTGAGTTTGAATAGCTTGTGCAAGCGGTAGTGGCCAGTAACTCGAACACTAAACCAAGACAGGACTTTGGGGTTGTCTCACTGTCTTCAAGATAGTCTTCCTTAGCTGTTTTATCAGCTTTGTTGGAGACCAACAAGGATGTGTCACTATCCTGAACCTTATCTGCATTACTTCCTTTACCATTTCTTAATAAGGCACTCTTCCCCAATATTCTGTCAGCATTCTAAAAGAAGAAACAAGCAGACACATAACAAGTTTAGCATGTACTAGTATATGAAACTCATTTCGGTGAACCAGTTCATTAGTAAGGTGGACATGATTAAACTACCAAGGCTTCTATTGCCAAGTACCAGTACATAATAAAAGCATCAAACAAACATATATCTATGTCCTATGGTCACTTCATTGTCTTGCCAAATCAAAATAGAGACACGGTTCAAATCATATCAGTTCAAGACAAACCAGAAGTGAAAGAATACAAAGCGTGGGAAACTACACGGCACAATAAGATTTCAGATGGGTACCACGGGTCTACATGTACAAGAACACTATTGGCTCTGTTGTGATGCTAGTAATGTGCATGATATGAAAGTCAACTGTATACACAATTGAAATTGAAATCAACAGAGCTATTGATAAGAGCAAACCTGTTAAAGAAACATGCGTGAACATACCTGCTGTGCCATTGGAGTTTCGATTGGATCCTTCAATTTAAAAATAATTTTGTATGAGTAAATACAGTGATACAAGAGCAAAGCAATCATAGATAAAAAAGGCGCGCCTAAGCGAGCGCTTAAGCGTGCCTAGGCTCTAGGCGTTGGCAAAACGCATTGCGCATAAGTATGCTTAATCTGTGCATAACTATGCATAAGCATGTGCTTTGGTCAGTAAAGCACAAGCCAGTGGCAAAACGTACAATTAACGCCTAGCGCTTTTTTGAACTATGATATCAATGTAATCTTAAATTAGAACAATTGTTCTTCAGGTTTAGGCACTTGTTCTACATGAACAGAGTACAGTAAGACGCAATAATATAATACTTAAAAATAGAAAATGAGCTCATAGACCTTACCACATTCTTGGTTCAGGACCAGTACAGAACAAGGCGTTCCAGTCATCATCCAGTAAATGTGTCTCAGGAGAACGTAAGGGAATTTGATGAGTTTCTTTGCCGGTGAAGTACATTTTCTTCAGGTAATTCTGATACTGCCACCAAGGATTCTTGAAGATAGCAGAGGTATTAGCACAGGTTACCTCATCCTGAGTTTCCAAATCGGTCCTTCTCTATAGAGAAAAATGGGAAAATTTGCTGTATTATAACCATCATGGAGGTAGGTTGTATGGGACGAAGCAAAGTAATTGCCATGAATAACATTACTTACACATAACTCCTGGAAAAACACCTGCAACTGGCATTTTCCTTCATCTTCAGTATAATATTTCCAAGATGGGAAGATACGCACATACGATTTAACAGCATCAAATGCGATAGATGCTAAACTACGACTAGATGGTTGTGCTTCCTCCACAGGAATAGGCGTACTAACTGGTGGAGTTGGTGTTCGCCGTGATAGTACTAGCCCTTTGGGCACTAGAGCTGCCTTACTAACTGCTCTTGTTTGGGAGCTCTGTGGTGGAGATGGTGCTGTATCAACAGGAACTAGGTTACTATCGGCTGGGGTTGGGGTTAGATTGGGTGAAGCTGGTTCTCTGTCCCTCGCAGTAGGGGTACAATCTGCAAGAGTTTGGGTTATGTGCGGTAGGGCTGGTTCTTGTGCATGTACAACCGGGGTGCTATCTCCACCAAGAGGTAGCACTGTTTTATTTGAAGACCGTGTTTTTAGTCCGCTAGATACTGGCATCACCCGCTCCAATTCAAATGGCTGATAAACAGGAAACATAGTTGAATGTACATACATTTTATGAGAGACAGATGCAATAGATAGTGTGGAAAAAAGAGGGCATGAAATAGTTGACATGTATATTGTTTAACTAAAATAGATAGCATGACATAATTTCACATATATGATGTCTATCTAAACTAGATAGCATAGCATAACATAATTCAAAGATATGATGAATAACTAAACAGGATCGCATGACATAATTCACCTACATGTTATCTAAGTAATCAGGATCACATCATTTAATTCACATATGTGATTTATATGCTAAACTGAGGGCATTCGATATGATGTCTGAACTAAGAACATGGTGTTGAATATTGTGTATATGATGTCTAAACTATGCAATGCAAGACACCATATGCATGATATGAGCAGTATAACCATGCCAAGTTAGAGCATACACCTCGGTTTGGGAATAGGACTGGTCATCTGTCTCTGAATCCATCTCTGAGGAGCTATCGGGACCCAACAAGAGATCTTCTTCGACAGGTAGCACTGTTTGCTCTGAATGCCTTGTTTTCACTCCAGATTTATCCATCTCCCACCCAAATGGCTGATTCACAGGAAGAGTAGTTTAATGTACAAACATTGTCGACAAATGGAAATGTAATGAAGAAAAGGATGGGCAAGATATCATTCAAATATATGATGCCTGGTTAAACAGGATGGCATTGCACATTTCGCATATATTATGGCTGGCTAAAAGACATGAGACTGCATAATTCCCACATATGATATAGAAACTAAACAGGTGGCATTACAGAACATGTCTAAACTAAGCAGATGACATATATGATGTCAAAAGTAGGCACTGCAAGGCAACATATGCATGATATGACTAACATCATCATGCCAAGGTAGAGCAAACACCTTGGGGGGGGGGGGTAAATAGGAGTGGTCAGCGGCGCCTGAATCCGCCTCAGAACATATACCTTCCTCTGGATTACAATCTGGAGAAGGGTGGGGAGGGTTTGCCATTGAACCCACCATGGAGCGATGTCTGCATGACATTGTATTGCCGCGCAAAACTCTTCTCTTTTTCTCTACATGTTCAGCATGACTATGTACAATATCTGACATGCATACGAAAAAAATATTGTGAGATTATGTAAGGAGAGCATGCAGAAATTTAGAGTGATGGTAACAACTAGTGGATGGATCCAAAAATAATGATAGCAGGCTGATGATTGCTTTAATTTAATAAAAAGACAGATGATGATTGCTTTACTATTTGTTTCCCACCCAAGATGAACAACATAGGCATACCCTAGGTGAACCAGATATTATACATACATACTATTCATTGCTGCCTCGATATGTGCCCCACAACTAACTTAGAACTCAAGTTCGAACATTAATTTGGACCTGACTTGGGAGTCCAAGAGCTGAAGAGGATGATAAAGTTGCAGGTAATTTTAAGCAATGCATAACATAAGCAGAAACAAAAGAGTGCGACCTCTCTTGTGGACCCGTATACTCCTCAGGTTCATCTGCCGAGTCGATGATGGTGATGCCGTTGTGGTGGGTGCCGGCAACAGGGAAGGAGATCTGAGGCGGCGAAAGACGGCCAGGAGTCGTGATGTCTGTTTTGGTGGATGCTTCTGTCGATGGAGCAGCTCAGGTGAGGTGGACAACATCGCGGCAGGAGCAGGACAAACCACACAAAGTTCCCTTCGACACCTACCTGTCACTGAAGTAATTCTGTAAGGGCTCATTTGGCTTGCATGATTCTAAAAACGCAGGGATAGTAAAAACACCAGAATAGGATAGGAATGCATGTGGTAAACAGAGCATTTGTACACATGATTTCTGTCAACTTGGGTGTTTGGTTTACAGGAATTGGAAGTGCAGAGGAATGCAAAGAAACATGGCCAAAATAAAGTGAAACCATATGAAAGCGTGTATAGTTAGAATGTTATTCTGCCACTAATGCACTTGGTCTTGTTTTCATGCATAGGATTTTGAAAATAGGTCCAGGTGGATGTTTTGCTTCATTCCTTTCAACAAAATGCATGAATAATTGAATAGTAGAGTGCAATTGGAAAATTCCCTATTGCTATGTTTTTCCGTTGAACCAAAATAGCTCTAATGGATCGACGTGAATGTATAGTAATAAGTGATGCAACAAGTGTATAACCTCTTTGCTGTAGCCGTGTAGACCTCAGCATCATTGGTTTGGTCGCTGAAGCAGTTGAGGCAGAGGTGGCTGTCAGAGGTGTGGAGGAAGAACTAAGGAATCTGTAGACAGCGTCCAGGGCACTGCTCTGTTGTGATGGATCGTTCTGTTGTTGGAGCAGCTCCGGTGAGCCATAAGACGTCAAGGCTGAAGTAGCACAAGACAGGCATCGTCAATCTCAAGTGGGATTCTAATAGCATCTCCAATAGATGATGTAAAATAGATGTAAAATTTACATCACCAAAAACCACCTGACTACAACAAATGAGGTAAAAACTGTTCACTCTGAACTTAACTGTCGAAGCTGAAATTTACTGTGGAATCCGAATGCTACTATCGAAACTTAACACAATGGTAGCAGAGAGGCACTTGACATGTAGTTTAGGGAGGGCCTGCAGTTCATCTTCAACCTACACCCCCCTGAGCCGCCAGCCACCACCGGCCGAACCACCGGCCCTAGCGCCGCCTCGCCGCCCCGGCCAGCCCTCTAGGCCCCCCGCCCCCACCTTGAACCCTAAGATAAATAGTGGGGTACCTCTCTGGCGAGCCCCCGTCCCCGCTGCGGGTGGTTCTTCCTTAACTCCGGCGAGCCCCCCCAACCCCTGAAAATCAACTGACCCAAAAGTAGATTCAGTTGACTGAAGTGCTGCTAAATCGGAGCAGAGCAGCAGCATGAGCAAGGGGGAGAGCAGCAGCAGCAGCTGGGCGAGCGAGCGATCGAGCGAGAGCCGGAGCAGCCGCAGCAGCACGAGCGAGCGAGCGAGAGCTGGAGTAGTAGCAGCAGATCCGGCTGGTATGGACGCCGCCGCCGAAGGGGACTCGCACTGGGGGAGAGCCGCCATGGAGATGTCGCCCGCGGCGCCGGCTTCAAGGTAGACGCTCCATGGGGGTGTAGGATGGAGCACCGTCGATGCTGGGAGGTCGAGTTAAGGAGAAGGTGCGATGTGATGAGTGTACAACCTCTTTGGTGGCTCCAAGTAGGCCTCGGCTTCGTCCGAGGAGTCGGTCAGGATGCTACGGTTCCGGTGGAGCATGTTAAGGCGGTGCTGTGGGGATGGAGCAGCCGCGATAGACGAGGTGATCGTCGAAGCAATTCCTTGGAGGTGGAGGACAGGGTGGCTGAACCGGCGGGACGATGAGATGGACGACGGATCCTCATCTGGGGAGGTGGATGAGGAACGTCGAGCTGTTGCGGTGGACGATGTCGTCGGGGAAGAGGCTCCGGTTGGGCAGCGGCGAGGTGGCGGACGGAGGAGGGTGGGGTTTCGTGGCTGGAGCGAAGAGGTTATGGCAGCCTGGGATTTCGAATGGCGAAAAGGGGGCGATGGGAGGGGGTGAACCATGACTTAGGGACGCGCTTGTCCAAAATGTAGGGTGTGTTACAAAAGTACCCCCCACTGATTTGAACTAGCGGCCCTTTCGCCTCAGGATTAGAAGGGGGATTTCGCGTGTCGGGATTTGGCAGCTGGAGGGAGTTTTCATGCGCGTTGTAATTTTGGGATAGCAAGGCGCGGGTTGTGAAGGCGCTAGTTTTGGGAGCACGATATCTGAATTTTCGCGATATAACAAGACACGGGTTGAGTTTTAGGGACAAGCCTAACGTGTACTAATATTGTACTTGTACGTACCAAATAAATTCATACTTCCCTCAACCAAAAAGAAAACGAAAAAAAAATAAAACTATTCACACCACACAAAGAGAGAGTCTTGCCCCGTTTTACTATAGAAATGATATTCAAAGCTACTCCCTCCTTCCATCTATATAGGGCCTAATGCATTTTTTGATGCTAACTTTGACCAAATATTAGAGCAATAATATATGACATGCAACTTACACAAAGCACACCGTTAAATTCGTTTGTGAAAGGTTCTTTCAATGATATAATTTTCACATTGTCCATGTCATGTACTATTAATCTTGTCAATAGTCAAAGGCGCTCTTAAAAATCTCATTACGCCCTATATAGATGGAAGGAGGGAGTATGAATCCATGTTATGTCCAATTAATTTTTTTCGCTTGCTGTATAACGCATGTAACAACCTACTCATACCAATATTTTAGTGCATTCCAAATGTCTATACTACCGCTGCAATTCGAACCAAATTTGAATTCGTTTTTCTATTTCAATAAGAATCTACAATCATGATTGTTGCCAACTTCAACCATCATTCGTGTATTACCTTAATAACACACCACATGATTACTATAGAGATAGATATGAACTATGTGTACTACATGAACTCGAATTCTATTTTTTTGAATATACTTGATGTTGATTCCAAATAATAGTACATTTGATGTACTAACTATATATTCATAATCTAAACCATGTTCCATACGTACACCGTCTTTATCACACAAAGTATAGTGCCCCGCCCCCTATATTATGACAAGTATTTAGACCTGAGTTGCAAAAGCCACACATTAGCCCAAATTATAATCAATGTTCTACATTATGATATCTTCTTCAAGTATCCGTATCCACTTTTTATAATGATTTATGATCTTTGTTCGTCTTTTACACCTTCACGATCCTCTTCTATTTGTAGTTAGCTAGCACTAACTTTCTATCGTGCATGCACATGCCTGCCCCCCTCTCACCCACCCTTAGCGTCCCCTCCATTGTGCACGTTCATTATTTCTCATTAGGTCATCCACCCGCGGTGTGTGTAGGCCCCCGGCTCCTTCTTTCCGGCACACACCGGTCGATATACCTCTCTAGCCAAGTGTGCCTACAACAAATACATATATACTTCCCCTCTTCTCTTCTCACTGTCCATGCCCCCATATGTCCAATATGATTCCACGCAGGTGCACACTCCCGCCCCTCTTTTCATTGATCACATACTCGCACACTCCTCCCCCCTCGACATGGTAGGCCTCTCGTACCACCTCCAAGCCGCACCCTCTCCCCCTCTCTGTCTCTCCGGACCTTATTTGCTTCTGACACATGTAGGCGTGTATATGAACTGATCTCCCTACATATAGCCAGGTCCATTATAATTCGTTTTCACCAAGCACCGATACACTTACCTCGCTAGTTATGTCTCTCCCTTTCTCGGACACACGACAGTTGATCTTCCTATTTAGTTACGTATGCTTACCACAACCATATCTTCTCCCCTCATCATCCTTGAATACCTCCCGACCCGTCTCTCACACGCACGTGCATAGACACACACACATCCCCCGCCCTCTCTTATTGATATTGCACTCATACCCTCCGTTTGTCTAGCAGGCCTCTCCCACCATTTGTGAGACGCCACTCCACCACCAACCCTCCGACGCTCTACCTTTGTCTTTTTCCCAACCTTATTCCTCTGCTACACATATCCATGGATGTCGATCGATCTCCCTCAATACATAGCTAGGTCTCTCTCCTTCCCCACACATATACTAGTCGATTGGTCTCTGCCCCCTCCCCCCCCACACACCGATAGTCGAAAGTTGTAGGTAGGTATCCATGCCATAGAGAAAAACTGCACCTCTGCCCTCTCAAATTCCAGTAGGCCAGCCACCCTGGATCTTTGACATGGGCAAACACAAATTCGATGGCACTCTTTATCGATCGCGCAGCCACACATTTCATCCCTGTTTTCAATTCTATCGATATGTCACGTCCATGACTCCGTTTCACACACATTGCATATGTTACGTTTTTCTTCTTCAGATATCATCAACACATTGCCTCTGTTTCGCACAAACCATCTCTCTCACACCCACCCACGAACGTACCTGCACCTACAGAAGAAGTGCACGCAGGACGCACGTACTCACATCTCGTTCCCGGCCACACCCGCGCGGGTACACGGTGGAGTTCATTTCTGTATGAAAAGGCAACCGACGTGATAATTTGGCGCATGTAGCGGTTGTTTACTCGAAGGAGGGTCGGGTACCACGCCTAGATGGAACAAAGTTCGACTGGACGCGTTAGCATTAAATAAAGTTATATATTCCACAATGGCACGTACAGAATATAAAACGATTGCCATGGGGAAAATTGAAAAATGGGTTTGTCTCTCGTCACACCATCTCACACCAGGCGGCCGTGGCCTCTCTCTCTCAGCGTTGGTCAGTGATCCGGCCGCATCTCGTCCGCCAGCGGAAAGGGAGGATGTGCATCGTATCTCCATTCGACGGTGTTGAGGCAGCACATCCCGATCTGCGGTACCCGCCGTTCTCTCTGACCAAGCTCCGGTGCGATAGGGCCTTCGCCACTTGCTCGCTGCCGCAGTATGGGCAGATCCCGGCCGCCGGCGCCCTCCTAGTAACATCCCGACGACCTTCAGGTACAGCTTCCTCCGGCCTTGCTCCACTGCCCATCTTCCCACGTTGCTGCATGTGGATCTTCTTTAGTTGTTTGCTTAAATCGTATCTCGGCCGGCGTACTTTCCATCTTGCAATCTCATCCTCAAACCATTTTTGATAAACCACCATGTGCTATCTTTCCCTTATTACATGGAACATGCTTCTTTTTTGTCGACGTATGTGTCTTCAACTCGTGTTATTGGGCAGTAATTGTTTCCTTTCGACCTCCTTTTGCAAACAGGGCTATCCATTTTCACCTCATTGCTATTGCGACCTTTTGGTGAACTGCACAAATCACTTTTTTCTAAAGAGTGTTTTGTGCAGTTCCGCCAAAATGTCACACGGGCAACATTTTTACATTTCTGTGGGACTGCGGAAAGGGAGATTGGTTTTGCTATCCTCCTCATCCAACTCCATTCCTAATCTTCTCCAACAAGAAGTTAGTCATAAAGAGAGATTGTAGAGGTGATCGGCTTCTATTTATGTGTGTTATGTTTCATCATCTAGTGCCACTATTATTGTAATCACACTGACTAGATATCTTTGCAAACAGGGATGGTACGCTCGATTTTAGTGGAGCTGCACAAAATGATCGGATTGTGGTGTCTTCATACACCTCTTTTTTGGCTACAGAGCTGGGTGAAACTAGCTGCCAAGCAATGAACACCGTGCCAAGGAAATGGAGCCATGCCTATGAACAACATCGATCAATTATATATTTTTTCTTTATTTGTACACCTTCTCACAACTTTGTCTTCAGTTGTGATGTGAATATTGGCGCTGATCTGCGAACCATTGAGATGCATTAGCCATGGTAGTTTCATTTGTATTTGATGGAATGTTGTAACGAGATAATCTCGAGGCAAGACACATGAATCCTAAGTTGAAACCTTTTTTTCCTGCGCAAACAAAGTTGAAACCTTCATAGCATCACAGTACAATTTCATTAAAATTATGCATACATATAAACAAATCCCGAAGGATTGATAGCAATGCCAGAAACAATTCTACTTCGTTTCGCTGACATGTTGGGCATCCTTCATCCGGCTCCACCTGCCATGCAGCAGTATTGAGTGCACAACACAACTTTAGGGAAAGATTCATCCCGGTCGTTGCGCCGCAGTAGTAATGACTAGTGAGCAGTCAAATCACACAGCCCCACCTTCGCCATAGTAAGTTGCTCGGATGAAGCAACCATCATTTCTCTGTTCCTTGAATCCACTGGTACTCCCATATTCCCACAGTAATAAGTTGCTCGAGCGAATCAACCATCACTATATCCGCTCAAGTGTGATGACCACAGGAGCTATCCATTCAGATTGCATGTTAAAAAAATAAAGGTCGATAACTAATGCGGCAAACTTTCAAAAAAAAAAATTAATGCAGCACCTCGGGCCAACGCGACCAGATCGCATTTTGCACGAGAAATTAAACACCATGTTTTGTTGACATGTGGTCCCATTCCAACATATCAGTGAGACGACGGCGAGTCCTTTTCTAGTACTAGTATTTCCGAACGGATGTGTAGGCTGGGGCGCCTCTTCGTGTACCGTGGCAAACTGGCAACCGTCCATCGACTCTTCACCGAGGAATGGTTGAGTTGAAGTTCATTCATTGCTTGTTTTTTTTGCGGGTATTTCATTGCTTGTTATTTGTTCTGTGATGAAAACTTTAGTATTTATAATGTATCATCGTTGTCGATATGGGTTGATGACCTGTTGTATGTAATAAAATGATATGCCTGTGATAAACTTACTAAATTTATGAATGGCTTTCGAGTCGCTTCTCTGAGTGAGTGGTGTAACGAGGCAAAAAAATATTTTCCGAATACATAATTGTACGTGCATTGCAACAGGTTATAGGATGAGGCCAATCAACAATAGTAGTACACTATTTGTACTAGCTTCACATGCTTCGCGCGTCGGGCGGGTGTTTTTATTGTAGCATTATGTTAATGTGTTCGCTGTATGTAACCAGCACCTCGAATCCTCGATACTACTAGTAGGAGTACTATATAAGTAGTAGGAGTAGTAGGGTGGCATGGGCCAGAACAAGCATTCACGTCAAGGAGTACGGCACACGCCACCAGCACGACATCCATTTGACACCATATTTCTTGGAGTCTATGCTAGAGCAATCTCTTCAACCTCGTCATTTCTCTAACTTCAGCCATCGCACGACGGGCGAGGTGGGGGTTTGCCGATAGTTGGTTTCCTCAACTGCGGTCCCACTTGTAAGGCCAACTCCAACGCACGACCCCAAAGGGACCTCCGTTTTGCACGAACTCCAACGATAATTTCGCCTAGAATAGCAAGACCAAAGAAAACAATAACCACAAGAATACATTTTACTACTACTAGAAGATATTCAACTTCCATAACTACCCTGTAAGTTGGATTAGTGCCTTCTCGATGCATTCATTGTTGATCTGCGGAGGCTCGATCTTGCGTGCTTCTTTCTTCTTTGAGTGTAAAGAAGTAGACGTTGCTTCCTCACATCCTAGTATCATGTCTAGCCTCTAGTAGGAGTATCAACAAGTGCACTAGTCTCATCTCTAGCCTCTATGCTAGCTAAAAGTGCTAGAACATCTACTAAATTTCGCTCTATCAATATATCGATGTACTCATCTTCCCAATACCAAAACTTGCATCCATTCTACTCCCTCCGTTCCACAATAGTACATGCCTTCTATTTGTCAAAATATAGACGTATCTAGACATGTTTTAGTATATAGGTACATCCATTTTTGGACAAATGGATGTCAAGTATTTTGGAACGGAGGGAGTACACAATATATTTTTTAAGTTAGCACAACTAGTCTAATCAGAGAGCACAACCGAAGATTTGGTCGGGTTCTTCCTCCTTTTGTCGACACGTGCGACATGCAACATCCTGGTCGTGTCATGCAAGAAAATAGAGTGGTAGTTGAAGCCACGTGATGTGCATCTTGGGTTAAACTATAAAAATAATCTTACTACTCTTGAGTAACTCCTAAAGTGGCCATCGAAGATCTTTATTGGATTTTTTTTCATCACCAACACGTCGAGGTGAAAGATGTGTAGGTTCAGTGGGTCCTCTTGCGTTTTCATTGACATGCGGGACTGCATGTGAGCAAACAGACGATGGGATCCGCGTGTCCACTGGCTGGCTGAGAAGAGAGATAGAGGAGGGCTGAGCACGGACTCCAGGAAATTTGTTCTACGTAACTAGCAGCTCGATATTCGCGTGTGCAAGTGGACCAAAGCACCAAAGGGAAGGGGGTGATGGGGAATGGGGAGAATCTTAGTCCGCAAAAAGAAAATGATCGTGCTGTTTGGAAGCCTCCAGAGCGGTAGTATATTAAGATAAATGTTGATGCTAGTTTTGTGGAGAGCCTGAGATCTGCTAGTGTTGGAGTTGTCGCTAGGAATCATCTAGGAGAAGTCCTGGTGTCTTCTTGGGATTTTATTCGAATGTGCTCCGGAGCGGAGGAGGCGGAACTTCGTGCGTGCCTCGCCGGGCTGTACATTGGTATTTCTCTTCACAAACCAATTATCTTGGAAACTGACTGCTCCTTTGCTGCATCTTTCCTAGCAAAAGAAACTATTGACAGGTCTCCTTATGTGGATCTAAAAATGGAAGCGATCACCGCCTCCAAGTTTTTTATTGATCTCAAGATTGTTAAGGTTGATAGGCAGGCAAACAAGGCGGCGCATGAGATAGCAAAATTTAGTTTTGATACCATGTCCGATGGTATTCTGTGTAATTCTGTTCCGCCCTGCGTGGCTAATTATGTAATGAACGATTGTAAGACTATTGTTATTTGATCAATATATGGGTGGAGTTAAAAAAAAAAGATATTCGCGTGTGGTTGTTTCTAGAATAAAAAAGGAGGTACCCCTACTTATGTTACTCCCACTACGCCTAGCATAAGGTTAGTAGGTGACCTTTGCGCTTGGCTCTTTGCCTCTTCCAGAAGTCGATGGTTCTACAGTAGTACTTCTGGCAATCTGACACCAAATCAACTGCTGCACGTCCATCGCTTGTAAGCAAAGTTTCTCCTTGTGCTGCGAGCCACTACGCACGTGTTGGCGAGGGAGAAGGCGTAATCAAGCTTCTCGTCATTCTGCGAGTTGACGGGACATATCAAAGTTATTTAGTAGTACATACTCTCTCCAGAAAAGGGCTGACCATGTCATTGCTACCATCCCGTGCTCCGTCATTGAGTACATGCACTATTCACATGCCATCGAGGAGAAAAAATATTGTGTAGGTGCCATCGAAGTGCACGACTCACTTACGCACTGCTTATCTGATTATCTCCATTTTCTTGCGTGACATGTGCACCTTGATGCTAGATGTCTCGCGTGTTGGGAAAAGGATGAACAAAGCTCATGCAAAAGAAAAGAGTTGAAGAGCATAGATTCCCGGCGACCGAGAAGGAGCAAGGAACCTCGTGGTGGAGCGTCTGCAAGGAACCTTGCATGTTTTCCCTTGTTTTTTGCAGCCTGCCCACCTATAAACAAATAAAAGAACATGAACTTTTCACTAACCACTAGAAATGGTACATCAGGATGCTAAGTTTAAGATGTTTTATACTCCCTCCGTTCCCAAATATAAGTCTTTTTAGAGATTTCAATAAGGGACTACATACGAAACAAAATGAGTGAATCTACACTCTAAAATATGTCTACATACATCCATATGTTGTAGTCTATTTGAAATGGCTAGAAAGACTGAAATTTAGGAATGGAGGGAGTAGTTTATATTGAATTATTGATAACCATGCAACAAGCCACGCATGTACATGACACATGCAGCCACGCATGTACACAAGCCAACGCACTAACTCCATCTGATCCAACTCATGCACATACGCGCACAACATGGAGCACACAATGCACATACACAACACGTGCATGCACACATGCTCGGCCGCAGAATGCATGTGAATAACACATACATGCGCACACACTTGATTGCATGGAGGCGTGCGCCATCCGCGGTGACGTCCGGTTTGTCGTGCTACGGCGAAGCTCGCACGCAACGGCGCCTACGCATCTCTTGCACCTCTTTGCCGTCGTTGCTCAACTACTAGTCAGAGACGAAGACGACCGCAACCTCGGCCTTAGAGCTAGCACCGATGGAAAAACACGCACGCTGCACGCACACGAGCATGTACGGAGTGCCCACGACGTGGTGGTGGTGCGCCCCCAGTCGCCTCTACTCCTTCTGCACATTGTCTATCAAGGCGGCTGCATGCTAATGATGATGTGGGTGAGATCTTCTAGGACTCAGATGATGACGAGGAAAATTATGAGACACAAGGTGACGTACACTGTCAAGGTCCACGGTCAAGGGGGTGCTAGTAAGTGCTTAGATGTGCTTAGAGCAAGTACAATAGAGTTGAGTTAGCGGGCTATAAGGAATAAACTAGTATATTTCTGCTTAGTTGGAGGAAAGAGAAGAGGAGAGAGAAGGTAAGCAGGCTCTTCATGAAGAGCCAGCTCTAGCACGTGCTCCTAGGCACTTTGTGAGAATGAAAGGTGGGCCACATAATAAAAAAGTAGTACACTCTTTTGATCTACTATTGTACATGTTGACTATAAGATGGGCTGTAGATGACATGGCACTGGCTTATAGCCAGCAGCTGGCTATACTATTAACCATGCTCTTAGATGAGGTGCTAAGTGCATTAAATGATTAGTAACTCAAGTCTTCAATGCATAGGTTCTTAATTTATTGGTGCCACATCATATTTTATGCCTACGTGGCATGCTTAGCAGCTATACATGGTGGGGCGCTGGGAGAGGCCAAGGCTGGTCATAGCGGGGAGTAACTTATACTGTAACATATTACTATAAACCGGAAAGGAGGGAGTAGTCACATTGACTAGTGTCATATGCAGAGTATGGGAGCACATGATAATTCCCTGTCCGGACCGATCCCAAGTTGGCTTCTCACCTTCTTGGCCCAACAAAAACCCCTCCCCCCTCCCGCGCGTGCTTCCTGCCCGACGCCAGCTGAGCACGCCGCTCCACATTGATGGCAAGTCAGGGCGACTCGACCTCTCACTGCTTCCGCTGTTGAAGCGGCATGCCGACAGAGGGCACCGCCTGCTGCACGCCCGACATTTCAGACTAGACAGTGGAGAGTAACTTTAGAGAAAGTACTACAATTAGATGACAGAAGCAGGCTATAAGGATTTAAATATAGTATTTGTGCTTAGTTGAAGGAGAGAGAAGAGAAGCGGATTATAAACGTGTAACCGATTGTACTCCAACATACTTTGTGAGACAAAAGGTGGGGCCATTATTAATGATATAGTATTTATACTAAAGAGACTAACGGACGCCTTAATTACTCCGGTTTTTTTCAAGACAAACCATGGTGGGGCTATTATTGACTTTTTTGAGCTATTATTGACTTAGACGTGGGGTTTGGGGGGCAAAGGCCTACTATTATACCCTAGCCACCGCTGTATCATATGGTTTCACATCGTTCCAGATCTTAGTGCCGCCACACAATTCTTCTCCAGCCCTCCTTCCGGCGTGCATCGCGAGAAGGGACAACAGTCCTCCGAACCCCGCCTTTCGTGATCCTGTACGGGAGAGGGGCGATCCAGTTTTTGGGGAGCACGCTCCTGTGACTGCTGCCAGCGACGACTTCCTCAACGACAGCCTTCTTCCCCGACCTCGGTAACCTCTTCATCAACGACATGAGTGACAACATCAACCACATCGATTCTTCTCCCGCTGTATAGTATGTGATTCTGTCCTCCTGGTTTAGTCTACATCATTACTTTGATGTTTGCAATTGTCGTCATGATCTATTTACTGCTGATCCGGATTAAATCTCATACTAAATTGCTCATATATTCAACAATCCAATCCAAAAACCTGATTACAGGCAATTTACTCCGAGTGGTTTTGCTGCGCTTTTGAAGCCACCTACTTTTAAGGGGGTGCAATATAAAAGGTGGCGCACAAGAGCAGTATATTGGTTTCAGATCATGTACTGCTATGAAGCCACTAAGGGTAAGCCTGAAGGTGATCTCAATCCTACACAGCAGGAAGCTTTTCAGAACATGGATACCCTCTTCAAAGCCGCCCTGCTGAGTGTTCTTGACGATTCCATTGTGGATTCATATATGTCATTTGACAGCGGCAAAGACATGTGGGCTGCGCTCGAGGCCACGTTTAGGCCCTCGGGCACTGGCAACTAGTTGTACGTCATGGAGTAATTCTGTGACTACAAGATGACTGATGAGCACTCTGTTGTTCAGTAGACTCATGAGATACAGTCACTCTCTAAGGAACTTGAGTACTTTAAGTGTGTGTTGCCGGACAAATTTGTTGCTGGGACCATTATTGCCAAGCTTCCACCTTCGTGGAACGATTTTGCTAATTCTCTAAAAAACAAGAGACATGAGTTTTCTGTTTTGGATCTCATTAGCACTCTTGATTTTGAGGAGAAGGCGAGAGCAAAAGACACACGTGCTCGGGTCGCTGAGGGAGCTTCTAGTGCCCACATGGTACACGAGAAGAACTTCCGGCCCAACCAGCCCCGAAACAACAAGAACAAATCTCAGGGGAAAGGCAAGTTTGATGCAAAGAACAAGCCGTCACATTCTACCAACTTCAAGAAGAATTCTCATAACGGGAAGGGATACAAACCTCAATTTTGGTAGCACCACACAAAATTTATATGGCTGCATCTACCTGCTGTCAGCTAACCTCATGGTGCTCCAGGTATTCCTACATTCGTAACTAGGTATAATGACCACCGCAAGATGAAAATAGCTTATTCGTACGTTGACTTGCTGAATGCAGTGCGGAACGATCCTATCATGTGTGGAGGAGCAAACAAGCAGTGCAGCCGAAGGTGGAAATCAACCAAGGACTTATGAGATTATATATAATCTTCCTCAGGCAGGTCAGTACCCCCTTCGTCCAGATGATCGTGTTTTGTCATGCCGAGCTATTGATATGTGCTACTGTTTTGCAACACCGTTTAAGTATAGCTACTGTTTTCCTATCTTTTTAGATTCAGGACAATGAATATGATTTAAGGGGAACTGAACAATATGGACTCATGTTGAGTCATCTCTATTGCCTCATGTGTTTGCTGCAAATGTGTCAGCATCAATTGCAAGATGAGGCAGCTAGCTAGCTCTGGAGTTGCCAACATGCTCAAAGTGCTCGCAACATTGAGAAGAAACAAGCATGCCCAGGAAATTAATGCGTGCGCAAGGAGGCCCTTTGCTTAGAGAAGCATCGACTGATTTTCTTTATTTTCACACCTTCTCACAGCTTTGTATTGGTTATAGTACGGTGAATCATTGAGATGCATAGGCATGCCGAACTTTTGTTCTTCTGAAAGTTAGTGTGCATACCGTATCTTCTGAAGCTTAGTTTAATGTGAGTGTCTGCATCCAATACCGCATCCTCTAATTTGGTGTATGCACACAGAGAAAATAAATCTCCTTAATTTACTCCATAACCACCCTATTAAATAGGCCTAGAACAAACCAGGTGCATGCAGTGGCCGGCGGGCACATGCATCCTGCATGCATGGCCAGTCAGCCAAGTCCATGCGCCAGCTCCAATGCAGCAACGCAAAAGAAGAGAGCGGTTCTTGGGAAAAAGCGAGTAGTTATTGCTTCCTCACTCATCCAGAAAACCGCACTCACCTTCTTCCTCACTCGTACAGAAAACGCCTGCTCCTCTTCTTCCACTCCTACAGAAATCCCCAGCCCTCCTTCTTCCCCACTCGCACTACCACTAGGCTCGTCTCTGGCTACTCTGCTCAAACCCGTGAGCTTGGTGTGACGCCCACAAGGAAAATGGAGTCGGCTGGCCCCGGCACCAAGAAGATGAGGCTCGAGCCAGCGGCGACGCCGGTTGTAGATCCACCCCTCCATCGTCTTCTGTTCATCCAGCCCTCCACGGGGTTGTCCTGTTCATCCATCCCTCCACGGGCTCCTGTTCATCCAGCCCCAACCGGCTCGATCGATCGGGGTCCTGTTCATCCAGAGGTAATGCCACGGGTCCTGTTCATCCACTCCCACCACTCACTGTTCATCCAAACCCCCGACAACGCTCACTGTTCATCCAACCCCCCTGCAATGCTCACTATTCATCCAGAGGCAGCATCAATCGGCTTCAGTTAGCAGCAGTAGCAAAGGAATCGCTCGATCGCTCGAGTTCACTAACGCGTAGCCTGTAGTGCAATCGCTCGGGTTCAGTTAGGTGACGCCTCGCTTGGGTTCAGTTAGAGCCCAATGCCTCGCACTGCGTACATGTACGAGAGACACGCACATCGCTCGGCCCCCGACCACCCACCGTAACCGGGAACTCCCTGAAATTTTCCTTGCCCTCGCTTCTACCATGGTTTTTTCCGTCATGGACGGCCCAAAGAATGTCATGCAGCTGCGTCTCCAGCCCGCCCAGGACGAAAAGCCCATTTCTGTCATGATTTTTTGTCATAGAAGTAGGAGCCCACCACATCTATGATGATACCGGGTTTTGTCACAATTATCGTCATAAAAGTGTCATAAGTATGATAGAATTTTTTTCCATTCGGCCCAAAATGTCACGGATGTGTCTTTTTTTGTAGTGGGGGTTACCAGAA